>NC_083714.1:128469314-128774106 GCF_033118175.1 Dama dama | reverse complement strand
GATGAGTCTGGCTAATGGTTTGTCAATTTTATTTATCTTCTCAAAGAACCAGATTTTGGCTTTGTTGATTTTTGCTGTGGTCTCTTTTGTTTCTTTTGCATTTATTTCTGCCCTAATTTTTAAGATTTCTTTCCTTCCACTAACCCTGGGGTCCTTCATTTCTTCCTTTTCTAGTTGCTTTAGGTGTAGAGTTAGGTTATTTATTTGATTTTTTTTCTTATTTCTTGAGGTAAGCCTATATTGCTATGAACCTTCCCCTTAGCACTGCTTTTACGGTGTCCCATAGGTTTTGGGTTGTTGTGTTTTCATTTTCATTCATTTCTATGCATATTTTGATTTCTTCTGTGATTTGTTCGTTGTTTAGCAGCGTGTTGTTCAGCCTCCATATGTTGAATTTTTAATAGTTTTTCTCCTGTAATTGAGATCTAACCTTATTGCATTGTGGTCAGAAAAGATGCCTGGAATGATTTCAATTTTTTTGAATTTACCAAGGCTAGATTTATGGCCCAGAATGTGATCTATCCTGGAGAAGATTCTGTGTGCACTTGAGAAAAAAGGTGAAATTCTTTGTTTTGGGGTGAAATGTCCTATAGATATCAATTAGGACTAACTGGTCTATTGTATCATTTAAAGTTTGTGTTTCCTTTTCTGTTTTTCTGTTTACTTGATCTATCCATAGGTGTGAGTGGGATATTATAGTCTCCCACTATTATTGTGTTATTGTTAATTTCCTCTTTCATACTTGTTAGCATTTGCCTTACATATTGTGGTGCTCCTATGTTGGGTGCATATATATTTATAATTGTTATTCTTCTTCTTGGATTGATCCTTTGATCATTATGTAGTGTCCATCTTTGTCTCTTTTCACAGCCTTTGTTTTAAAGTCTATTTCATCTGATATGAGTATTGCTACTCCTGCTTTCTTTTGGTCTCTATTTGCATGGAATATCTTTCTCCAGCCCTTCACTTTCAGTCTGTATGTGTCCCTTATTTCAAGGTGGGGCTCTTGTAGACAACATATAAGGGGGTCTTGTTTTTGTATCCATTCAGCCAGTCTTTGTCTTTTGGTTGGGGCATTCAACCCATTTACATTTAAGATAATTATTGATAAGTATGATCCCATTGCCATTTACTTTGTTGTTTTGGGTTCAAGTTTATACACCCTTTCTGTGTTTCCTGTCTAGAGAAGATCCTTTAGCATTTGTTGGAGAGCTGGTTTGGTGGTGCTGAATTCTCTCAGCTTTTGTTTGTTTGTAAAGCTTTTGATTTCTCCTTCATATTTGAATGAGATCCTTGCTGGGTACAGTAATCTGGGCTGTAGGTTATTTTCTTTCATCACTTTAAGTATGTACTGCCATTCCCTTCTGGCCTGGAGGGTTTCTATTGAAAGATCAGCTGTTATCCTTATGGGAATCCCCTTGTGTGTTATTTGTTGTTTTTCCCTTGCTGCTTTTAATATTTGTTCTTTGTCTTTGATCTTTGTTAATTTGATTAATATATGTCTTGGGGTGTTTTTCCTTGGGTTTATCCTGTTTGGGACTCTCTGGGTTTCTTGGACTTGGATGATTATTTCCTTCCCCATTTTAGGGAAGTTTTCAGCTATTATCTCCTCAAGTATTTTCTCATGGTCTTTCTTTTTGTCTTCTTCTTCTGGGACTCCTATGATTCGAATGTTGGGGCATTTAACATTGTCCCAGAGGTATCTGAGGTTGTTGTCATTTCTTTTAATTCTTTTTTATTTTTTCCTCTCTGTTTCATTTATTTTTACCATTCTATCTTCTACCTCACTTATCCTATCTTCTGCCTCCTGTTATTCTACTGTTGGATCCCTCCAGAGTGTTTTTGATCTCATTTATTGCATTATTCATTATATATTGACTCTTTTTTATTTCTTCTATGTCCTTGTTAAACCTTTCTTGCATCTTCTCGATCCTTGTCTCCAGGCTATTTTCTGTAACTCCATTTTGTTTTCAATATTTTGGATCACTTTATGGCAGAAGGTGAAGATGAACTAAAAAGCCCTTGATGAAAGTGAAAGAGGAGAGTGAAAAAGTTGGCTTAAAGCTCAACATTAGGAAAACTGAGATCATGGCATCTGGTCCTATCACTTCTTGGGAAGTGGAGACAGTGGAAATAGTATCAGACTTTATTTTTTTGGGCTCCAAAATCACTGCAGATGGTGATTGCAGCCATGAATTAAAAGACGCTTACTCCTTGAGAGGAAAGTTATGACCAACCTGGATAGCACATTAAAAAGCAGAGACATTACTTTGCCAACAAAGGTCCGTCTAGTCAAGGCTATGGTTTTTCCAATGGTCATGTATGGATGTGAGAGTTGGACTGTGAAGAAAGCTGAGTGCCGAAAAATTGATGCTTTTGAACTATGGTGTTGGAGAAGACTCTTGAGTCCCTTGGACTGCAAGGAGATCCAACCAATCCATCCTAAAGGAAATCCGTCCTGGGTGTTCATTGGAAGGACTGATGCTGAAGCTGAAACTCCAATACTTTGACCACCTCATGTGAAGAGTTGACTCATTGGAAAAGACCCTGATGCTGGGAGGGACTGGGGGCAGGAGGAGAAAGGGACGACAGAGGATGAGATGGTTGGATGGCATTGATGGACATGGATTTGAGTGGACTCTGGGAGTTGGTGATGGACAGGGAGGCCTGGCGTGCTGCGATTCATGGGGTCGCAAAGAGTCGGACACAACTGAGCGACTGAACTGAACTGAACTCACTATCATTATTCAGAATTCTTCATCAAGTAGATTCCCTGTCTCTTCCTCTTTTGTTTGGTTTGATGGGCATTTATCCTGTTCCTTTACCTGCTGGGTATTTCTCTGCCTTTTCATCTTGTTTATATTGGTGTGTTTGGGGTGGCCTTTCTGTATTCTGGCAGTTTGTGGTTCCTCTTTATTGTGGAGGGTCCTTGCTGTGGGTGGGGTTGGGCGGGTGGCTTGTCAAGGTTTCCTGGTTAGGGAAGCTTGTGTCAGTGTTCTGGTGGATGGAGCTGGATTTCTTCTCTCTGGAGTGCAATGAAATGTCCAGTAATGGGTTTTGAGATGTCAGTGGGTTTGGTGTGACTTTGGGCAGGCTGTGTATTGAAGCTCAGGGCTATGCTCCTGTGTTGTTGGAGAATTTGTATGGTATGTCTTGCTCTGGAGCTTGTTGGCCCTTGGGTGGTGCTTGGTTTCAGTGTAGGTATGGAGGCATTTGATGAGTACCTATTGATTAATGTTCCTTGGAGTCAGGAGTTCTCTGGTGTTTTCAGGATTTGGACTTAAGACTCCTGCCTCTGGTTTTCAGTCTTATTCTTTCAGTAGCCTCAAGACTTCTCTGTCTATACAGCACCAATAGTAAAACATCTAGGTTAATGATGAAAAGTTTCTCCACAGTGGGGGACACCCAGAGAGGTACCCAGAGTTACATGGAGAAGAGAAGAGGGGGGAGGGAGATAGAGGTGACCAGGAGGAGAAAAGGGGGAATCAAAAGGGGAGAGAGCAAGCTAGCCAGAAATCAATTCCCTATGTGCTCTCCACAGTCTGGATCCTTCAGAGATGTTCATGGAGTTACACAGAGAAGAGAAGAGGGAGGAAGGAGACTGAGGGGGCCAGGAGGATAAAAGGGAGAATCAAAAGGAGAGAGACATACAGGCAGTAATCAGTTCCCTAAGTGTTTTCCACAGCCAAGAACACACAGATTCACAGATTTGGGTAGAGAAGAGAAGGGGGAGAGAGGTGATAGAGGCGACCTGGTAGGGAAAACAGAGAGTCCAAAGAGGGAGAGAGCAATCAAGCCAGTAATCGCGCTCCCAAGTAAAAATGGGTACTGAAGATTGGGTTCTTAAAGGTACAAAATTGATAACAAATAACAAAAAGCAAAGATTAAAAATCTAGAGTAGAGGTTAGATTCTCAAAAATACAATATTAAAGAAAAAAAGTCACAAAAATTATAATATATATATATATATATATGAAGTTTGCTTTAAAAATAGAGTCTTTTTTTTGCAAAGTATTAGTAAGTTATAAAAATGAAAATTAAAGGAATAATAGAGGAGTTAAAAATAAAAAAAATTTTTCATTAAAAAATGATAATAGTAAAAATATATCTAGGACTTTCTCTGGTGTTGTTGTGGACAGTGTGGGGTCAGTTCATTTTCAGATAGTTCCTTGATCCGGCCTATACTTCTCAAGATCTATAGGCCCCTTCCTATGTAGTCAGTTCTAACTGCAGGGTTTTAATCGATTGCACCTGTCACTTCCAAAGTGGTTCCCTCTGTTTATTTTAGCTTCTTCTGTTTGCTGGTCTCTTCAGTGTCTAATTTCCACCCTGACACAAGGGGACGAAGGTGGTCACTTTTTTAGGCTCACTTGTTCAGTCATGCTGTGTGGAGGGAGGAGCACTGCAAACAAACATCACTGGTATGTGTGGGGCGTGGTCGCAGGGTTTGGGCCACACCGGGTTTCCCCCTGCTCACGGCATGTGTGCTTTCCCAGTCTACACTGCTCAGGCTCTAGGTTGCTCTGCCGGGAACTGTCTGAGGTGGGCCGTGGGTTGCATGCACTTCCCAGGTCTAAGCCGCTCAGGTTCAGGTTCTCGGGTACTCCACAAAGGCGCAGACTTGGTTGGGCCTGTGTTTTGTGCCCATCCCAGGTCTGAGCAGCTCAGGTGACCAGGTGCTTGGCGAGCGCAGTTGCCCCCACTTGGGGGCTGCATCTTATTGCCTCCCCTGTTCCAGCTGCTCGGTTTTCTGGGTGTACAACTGGCACGCCTTCTCAGGTGTGCCATGTATCTCTTCTGGTGAGCCAATCTCTGGCTGTGACCCTCCTGGAGGATGTCGGCCATCCAGAATCCCAAGTCTTGGTTAACAATGAAGCCTGCTTGCAGTTTGGTAGATGATGCCTCTCTGAGGCTGCAATTGCCCGCTTCCAGCTCTGGCTGCCCTCGCCTGCCTGTCTCTGGCAGGGGATGGGCTGGTCCGCAGCCGGCTAGCTCTGCTCAGTCCTTTGTTCTGTGAGCGGGCCTGGCGGTGTCTTAGGTTAGTGCTTTCCGCGGGATAACTATCCCACAGTCTGGGGTGCTATCTCAAGTTAGTTCTCTCAGATTGCCCTTGGGGCATTCAGGCCCGGTCCTCACCCTAACCAGTGAAGTCCATGTCTCCCTGTCCAGTCCCCACTTGCTAGTGGTGGATGCAAGCATCTGCACTGCTTCTCTGCTGGGAGTTGCTGTTAGGCATGTAATCTCTGGGTTTTAATTATTTATTTATTTTTCCTCCCGGTTATGTTGCCCTCTGGGGTTCCAAGGCTTGCCACAGACTCGCTGGTGAGAGTGTTTCCTGATGTTTGGAAACTTCTCTCTTTTTTAAAGGATTACTCTCAAAAATATACAAGCAGCTCCTGCAGCTCAATTCCAGAAAAATAAATGACCCAATCAAAAAAATGGGCCAAAGAACTAAACAGACATTTCTCCAAAGAAGACATACAGATGGCTAACAAACACATGAAAAGATGCTCAACATCACTCATTATCAGAGAAATGCAAATCAAAACCTCAATGAGGTACCATTACACGCCAGTCAGAATGGCTGCTCTCCAAAAGTCTACAAGCAATAAATGCTGGAGAGGGTGTGGAGAAAAGGGAACCTTCTTACACTGTTGGTGGGAATGCAAACTACTACAGCCACTATGGAGAACAGTGTGGAGATTCCTTAAAAAACTGAAAATAGAACTGCCATATGACCCAGCAAAAGCACTCCTGGGCATACACACTGAGGAAACCAGATCTGAAAGAGACACGTGCACACCAATGTTCATTGCAGCACTGTTTATAATTGCCAAGACATGGAAGCAACCTAGATGCCCATCAGCAGATGAATGGATAAGGAAGTCGTGGTACATATACAGCATGGAATATTACTCAGCCATTAAAAAGAATTCATTTGAATCAGTTCTAATGAGATGGATGAAACTGGAGCCCATTATACAGAGTGAAGTAAGCCAGAAAGATAAAGACCAATACAGTATACTAGCACATATATATGGAATTTAAAAAGATGGTAATGATAACCCAATATGCAAAACAGAAAAAGAGACACAGATGTACAGAACAGACTTTTGGACTCTGTGGGAGAAGGCGAGGGTGGGATGTCCTGAGAGAATAGCATTGAAACAAGTATACTGTCAAGGGTGAAACAGATCACCAGCCCAGGTTGGATGCATGAGACAAGTGCTCAGGGCTGGTGCACTGGGAAGACCCAGAGGGATGGGATGAGGAGGGAGGCGGGAGAGGGGATTGGGACGGGGAACACATGTAAATCCATGGCTGATTCATGTCAATGTATCAGCCAATGTAGTGGCAAAAACCACTACAATATTGTAAAGTAATTAGCCTCCAACTAATAAAAATAAATGAAAAACAAAAAACAAAAAAAGACTCCCTTTCCCAGATGGATCTCCGTCCCTACCTCTTTTGTCTCTCTTTTTATCTTTATATTTTTTCCTACCTCCTTTTGAAGACAATGGGCTGCCTTTCTGGGTGCCTGATGTCCTCTGCCAGCATTCAGAAGTTGTTTTCTCTAATTTATTCAGCGTTCAAATGTTCTTTTGATGAATTTGTGGGGGAGAAAGTGGTCTCCCCATCCTATTCCTCCGCCATCTTAGGACCACCCCGCCTGAGAATGATTTTAATTCAGTCTTATGTCCTTTGTTGTCTTCTTCTCCTGCACAGTTTTTCTGGGTCACCCTAGATTCTGCTAATGCTGGAGGAGTGAGCTTGAAAGATAGCTCTACTAGAAACTGGTATTTATTTTTCTATAGTTGTTTCGTTGCTCAGTTGTGTCTGACTCTTCTGTAACCCCATGGACTGTAGCCCACCAGGCTCCTCTGTCCATAGGATTTCCCAGGCAAGAATACTGGAGTGGGTAGCCATTCCCTTCTCCAGGGGATCTTCCTGACCCAGGGATCGAACCCAGGTCTCTTGCATTTTGGGCATATTCTTTACCATCTGAGCCACTAGGGAAGCCCATTTGTTTTTCTACTTATAGATAACTTGTTTTTGTATTGTTCTGGTATTTTTTGTCTTCTGGTTATGATAAGAGCATGGAAGTTTTGAGAGTTTTTATTTTCTTCTTTTTGACCTATATAGTTTTTTGGAGAATACATGAAAAAAAAAAAAACTTATTTATGTTAGTTAACATTCCCTCACTGTATTTCTGTTCTTTTAAAGTAGAAACCAGCTTACATCAGATATACTGTTGTTCTCATAGAAAAACTCCTTTCAGTATTCTAAAATGCTTTCTAACTTTTTCAACCTTGGGTAGAGCAGTACCTGGTAGGAAGACAGAGGAGTAGAAAATAAGGATCTAAGACCAATACAAAAGCTATTACAATTTCCCAGAAATGCATTAATTTGTCAAAGATTGAGTAATAGTAGAAAGTTTTTCCTATAATAGTATTAGCATTTTCTAGCAGGCCTTTTAATAACACCAATTTTTATATACTTTCAAACAGCTTTGAAGTCAGTTGAATTATTTACTTATAATTTAATTATTAGTTCTTATAGGCCTTCTGACTATTACTTAATATGAAGACAAAGTGTGTAATTCAGGCAGTATTAATCTATTCTTAGAGGCTTGTTTGCAGCCCCTGTAAACAATGGCTAGAAATGATTTACCCTGTCTTATTACCACTGTGCCTTTAACATTTGTTTTCCCATGAGAAAAGTGGTTGCTTGAACTGTATGGGAAAGTGACTTAATATTACCAGTTGTTCTTGGAAGTTTGAAATTAATAGAAGATCCTGACATCCTAGTCTGTTAACTGTCAGTTAACTTAACTAGCAGTATTTTTGGGGGATATTACTTTGGTAATTTTGCTTATTGGAATATCATTAGAAAACTTAACTGCCTTCCTAAAGGATTAGTGTGATAAAATTATATCCCTTATGTGATGAACTTGCCACTTAAAAAAAACAAATTAACCATTTCTTTCAGTAAAAGACAAGCAATCTTCCTTGGTGGCTCAGATGGTAAAGCGTCTGCCTACAATGCAGGAGATCCGGGTTCAATCCCTGGGTCGGGAAGATCTCCTGGAGAAGGAAATGGCAACCTACTCCAGTATTCTTGCCTGGAAAATCCCATGGATGGAGGAGCCTGGTAGGCTACAGTCCATGGGGTTGCAAAGAGTCGGATATGACTGAGCTACTTCACTTTCACTTTCAGTAAAAGACAAAATATTTACTCAGTTGAGAGAAAACAGAGTATCATCTAAACTGTTTTTAAGTTGACAGTTCAGTGGTGTTAAGTATATCCACGTTGTTATAAAAGAGGTATTAAGAGCTTTTTCATCTTTCACATCTGAAATTCTTTACCCATTAAAGGACAACTCCTTTTCCCTTTTTTCCAGCCCCTGGTAGCCACCACTCTACTTTATATTTCAATGAATTTGACTACTTTAGATACCTCCCATAAGTAGAATTATACTTGTCTGTGTATAAAGACAAATTGTATTTGTCTTTATGTGGCTGGTTTATTTCATTTAGCATAAAGCAAGAACTTACAACTTTAAGAAAGACTTTTTTGTTGTCTAATCTTATAAACTGGCAGAGTAGATGGTTATGCTACATTGATTAATAATGTGAGGATAAGCCCATAAATTGTGTGCTATCAGTCTAATTCTGGTTAAGATTGGAATAACCAAAAGTTATTTCCAAATTTACTGACTTCTGTGTCTATTTAACAAAATAAAAGATGCCCCATCATAATTAATATTAAAGTCTAATGAATAAAGGGAAGAGCTACATTCTAAAATTATTTGAGAGGAGAATAGAGAATTATAAAAGGATATGAATCAGGTTTTAGTCAAAATGTTTTAAAATGGTAGTGGAAGTGTTAGTCACTCAGTCATGTCTGACTCTTTGTGAACCCATGGACTGTAGCCTGCCAGGCTCCTCTGTCCTCTATTCTCCAGAGGGGGTTGCCAGTCCCTTCTCCAGGGTATTTTCCTGACCCAGGGATCAAGCCTGGGTCTCCTGCATTGCAGGCAGATTCTTTACCATCTGAGCCATAGTGTGTGTGTTTATATACACACAACTGTAAGATGACAGATTATTTACTTCTGGGAATTCTGATATTTTGCAGATGTTCTTGACTCAGTTTCTTCTGATTTTTTATTTATCCTTTAGTCATGGATTTCATGGGCCCCCTAAAGTTACAGAAGAGTTACATCTATGTAAAGCTGTATGAGATTAATTTGAATACAGTAATCCACTTTACTGTACAATGTCAGGAACCTCCCTCCATAGTTCGTCAGGCACTCTGCCTATCAGGTTTAATCCCTTGAATCTATTTCTCACTTCCACTGTATAATCATTAGGGATTTGATTTAGGTCATACCTGAATGGTCTAGTGGTTTTCCCTGCTTTCTTCAATTTAAGTCTGAATTTGTCAATAAGGAGTTCATGATCTGAGCCACAGTCAGCTCCCAATCTTGTTTTTGCTGACTGTATAGAGCTTCTCCATATTTGGCTGCAAAGAATATAATCAATCTGATTTTGATATTGACCATCTAGTGATGTCCATGTGTAGAGTATTCTCTTGTGTTGTTGGAAGAGGGTGTTTGCTATGACCTGTGTGTTCTCTTGGTAAAACTCTATTAGCCTTTGCCCTGCTTCATCCTGTACTCCAAGGCCAAATTTGCCTGTTACTCCAGGTATCTCTTGACTTCCTACTTTTGCATTCCAGTCCCCTATAATAAAAAGGACATCTTTTTTGGGTGTTAGCTCTAGAAGGTCTTGTAGGTCTTCATAGAACTGTTCAACTTCAGCTTCTTCAGCATTACTGGTCGAGGCATAGACTTGGATTACCTGATATTGAATGGTTTGCCTTGGAAACAAACAGAGATCATTCTGTCATTTTTGAGATTGCATCCAAGTACTGCATTTCAGACTCTCTTGTTGACTATGATGGCTACTCCATTTCTTCTAAGGGATTCTTGCCCACAGTAGTAGATATAATGGTCATCTGAGTTAAATTCACCCATTCCAGTCCATCTTAGTTCACTGATTCCTAGAATGTCGATGTTCACTCTTGCCATCTCCTGTTTGATCACAGGAGATGCCTTTGATTTGCCTTGATTCATGGACCTAACATTCCAGATTCCTATGCAATATTGCTCTTTACAGCATCAGACCTTGCTTCCATCACCATTCACATCCAGAACTGAGTGTTGTTTTTGCTTTGTCTCTGTCTCTTCATTCTTTCTGAGTTATTTCTCCATTAATCTCCAGTAGCATATTGGGCACCTACTGACCTGGGGAGTTCATCTTTCGGTGTCCTATCTTTTTGCCTTTTTGTATTGTTCATGGGGTTCTCAAGGCAAGAATACTGAAGTGGTTGGCCATTCCCTTCTCCAGGGGACCATGGTTTGTCAGAACTCTCCACCATGACCCGTCCATCTTGGGTGGCCCTACATGGCATGGCTCATAGTTTCATCAAGTTAGACAAGGCTGTGGTCCATGTGATCAGATTGGTTAGTTTTCTGTGATTGTGGTTTTCAGTCTGTCTGCCCTCTGATGGTGAAAGGTAAGAGGCTTATGGAAGCTTACTGATGGAAGAGACTGCCTGAGGGGGAAACTGGGTCTTCTTCTGATGGGCAGGGCCATGCTCAGTAAATCTTTAGTCCAATTTTCTGTTGATGGGTAGAGCTGTGTTCCCTCCCTGTTATTTACCTGGGGCCAAACTATGGTGGAGGTAATGAAGATAATGGAGACCTCCTTCAAAAGGTCCCATGCATGCATGGCTACACTCAGTGCCCCAAACCCTGAATGCAGCAGGCCACCTCCAACCCTGCCTCTGCTGGAGATCCTGGACACTCACGGACAAGTCTGGGTCAGTCTCTTGTGTGGTCACTGCTCCTTTCTCCTGGGTCCTGGTACACACAAGGTTCTGTTTGTGCCCTCCAAGAGTCTGTTTCCCTAGTCCTATGTAAGTTCTGTTGGCTCTATGGTGGGGTTAATGGTGACCTTCTCCAAGAGGGCTTATGCCATACTCAGGTCTGCAGCACTCAGAGCCACTGCCCAATCCACTGCTGACCTGTAGTCCACAGGAGACACTCAAACACAGTTCTGTCTCAGTCTCTGTGGGGTCTCTAGGTCCTGGTGCAGACAAGGTTTGTTTGAGCCCTCTGAGCATCCCTGGCGAGTTTGGGAATTGATTCTAAATGCAATTTCACCCCTCCTACTATCTTGTTGGGGCTGCTCCTTTGCCCTTGGATGTGGGATATCTCCTCAAAGTCACTCCAGCACCACACAGCCACTGCTCCAGAGCCTACCACTGAAAAAAAATGCAAAAAGGCAAAATGGTTGTCTGAGGAGACCTTACAAATAGCTATGAAAAGAAGAGAAGCAAAAAGCAAATGAGAAAAGGAAAGAAATACCCATTTGAATGCAGAGTTCCAAAGAATAGCAAGGAGAGATAAGAAAGCCTTCCTCAGTGATCAGTGCAAAGAAATAGTGGAAAACAAAAGAATGGGAAACACTAGAGATGTCTTCAAGAAAATTAGAGATATCAAGGGAACATTTCATGCAAAGATGGGCACAATAAAGGACAGAAATGGTATGGACCTAACAGAAGCAGAAGATATTAAGAAGAGGTGGCAAGAATACACAGAAGAACTATATAAAAAAGATCTTCACAACCCAGATAATCACGATGGTGTGATCACTCACCTAGAGCCAGACATCCTGGAGTGTGAAGTCAAGTGGGCCTTAGGAAGCATCACTGTGAACAAAGCTAGTGGAGGTGATGGGATTCCAGTTGAGCTATTTCAAATCCTGAAAGATGATGCTGGGAAAGTGCTACACTCAATACGTCAGCAAATTTGGAAAACTCAGCAGTGGCCATGGAACTGGAAAAGGTCAGTTTTCATTCCAATCCCAAAGAAAGGCATTGCCAAAGAATGTTCAAACTACCACACAATTGCACTCATCTCACACGCTATTAAAGTAATGCTCAAAATTCTCCAAGCCAGGCTTCAACAGTATGGGAACCGTGACCTTCCAGATGTTCAAGCTGGATTGAAAAAGGCAGAGGAATCAGAGATCAAATTGCCAACATCCGTTGGATCATTGAAAAAGCAAGAGAGTTCCAGAAAAACACCTATTTCCGCTTTATTGACTATGCCAAAGCCTTTGACTGTGTAGATCACAATAATCTGTGGAAAATTTTTCAAGAGATGGGAATACCAGACCACCTGACCTGGCTCTTGAGAAATCTGTATGCAGGTCAGGAAGGAACAGTTAGAACTGGACATGGAACAACAGACTGGTTCCAAATAGGAAAAGGAGTACATCAAGGCTGTATATTGTCACCCTGCTTATTTAACTTATATGCAGAGTACATTCAGAAAACTAAGATCATGGCATCTGGTCCCATCACTTCATGGCAAATAGATAGGGAAACAGTGACAGACTTTATTTTGGGGGGCTCCAAAATCACTGCGGATGGTGACTGCAGCCATGAAATTAAAAGACGCTTACTCCTTGGGAGAAAAGTTACAACCAACCCAGACAGCATATTAAAAAGGAGAAACATTACTTTATCAACAAAGGTCTGTCTAGTCAAGGCTACAGTTTTTCCAGTAGTCATGTATGAATGTGAGGGTTGGACTATAAAGAAAGCTGAGCACTGAAGAACTGATGCTTTTGAACTGTGGTGTTGGAGAGGACTCTTGAGAGTCCCTTGGACTGCAAGGAGATCCAACCAGTCCAGCCTAAAGGAAATCAGTCCTGAATGTTCATCGGAAGGACTGATGTTGAAGCTGAAACTCCAATATTTTGGCCACCTGATGCGATGAGCTGACTCATTGGAAAGGACGCTGATGCTGGGAGAGATGGAAGGCGGAAGGAGTAGGCGACGACAGAGGATGAAATGGTTGGATCTCATCACCAACTCAGTGGACATGAGTTTGAGTAAACTCTGGGAGTTGGTGATGGACGGGGGGTCTGGTGTGCTGTCATCCATGGGGTCACAAAGAGTCAGACATGACTGAGCAACTGAACTGAACTGAATTCACTTTCCAGATATGTTTAAATCAGTGAGGTCAGTTTAGTGTTGAGTGATTTACATGTAATATACATGTTTGTTCTAGAAGCCAGATATAAACTTTGAAATAGTTACTTAAGTTAGAGAAATAGAATTCTGAAATATAGTATATCTCTAAGACAAATGGATTTATCCATATGAACAGAAGCTAGCCAGTCCTTAAAAGAGATACACTCCACATATAAAGACATAGAAAGGTTGAAAGATATAGAACCTGAGAAAATACTGATGGCCCTTTCTACACATCTGTTCAGTTCAGTTCACTCAGTCATGTCTGACTTTTTGCAACCCCATGAACCACAGCATGCCAGGCCTCCCTGTCCATCACCAACTCCTGGAGTTTACCCAAACTCATGTCCACTGAGTTGGTGATGCCATCCAACCATCTCATCCTCTGTCATCCTTTTCTCCTCCTGCCCTCAATCTTTACCAGCATCAGGGTCTTTTCCAATGAGTCAGTTCTTCGCATCAGGTGGCCAAAATATTGGAGTTTCAGCTTCAACATCAGTCCTTCCAATGAACACCCAGGACTGATCTCCTTTAGAATGGACTGGTTGGATCTCCTTGCAGTCCAAGGGACTCTCAAGTGTCTTCTCCAACACCACAGTTGAAAAGCATTAATTCTTTGGCACTCAGCTTTCTTTATAGTCCAACCCTCACATCCATACATGACTACTGGAAAAACCATAGCCTTGACTAGACGGACCTTTGTTGATAAAGTAATGTCTCTGCTTTTTAATATGCTGTCTAGTTTGGTGATAACTTTCCTTCCAAGGAGTAAGCGTTTTTTAATTTCATGGCTGCAATCACCACCTGGAGTGATTTTGGAGTCCAGAAAAATAAAGTCAGCCAGTGTTTCCACTGTTTCCCCATCTATTTGCCATGAAGTGATGGGACCAGATGCCATGATCTTAGCTTTCTGATGTTGAGTTTTATGCCAACTTTTTCACTCTTCTCTTTTACTTTCATCAAGAGGCTCTTTAGTTCTTCACTTTCTGCCATAAGAGTGGTGTCATCTGCATATTTGAGGTTATTGATATTTCTCCCGGCAATCTTCATTCCAGCTTGTGCTTCTTCCAGGCCAGCGTTTCTCATGATGTACTCTGTATATAAGTTAAATAAGCAGGGTGACAATATACAGCCTTTTTTTTTTCATTTATTTTTATTAGTTGGAGGCTAATTATTTTACAATATTGTAGTGGTTTTTGTCATACATTGACATGAATCAGCCATGGATTTACATGTGTTCCCCATCCTGATCCCCCCTCCCACCTCCCTCCTCATCCCATCCCTCTGGGTCTTCCCAGTGTACCAGCCCTGAGCACTTGTCTCATGCATCCAACCTGGGCTGATGGTCTGTTTCACCCTTGATAGTATACTTGTTTCAGTGCTATTCTCTCAGAACATCCCACCCTTGCCTTCTCCCACAGAGTCCCAAAGTCTGTTCTGTACATCTGTGTCTCTTTTTCTGTTTTGCATATTGGGTTATCGTTACATCTTTTAAAAATCCATATATATGCGCTAGTATACTGTATTGGTCTTTATCTTTCTGGCTTACTTCACTCTGTATAATGGGCTCCAGTTTCATCCATCTCATTAGAACTGATTCAAATGAATCCTTTTTAATGGCTGAGTAATATTCCATTGTATATATGTACCATAGCTTCCTTATCCATTTGTCTGCTGATGGGCATCTAGGTTGCTTCCATGTCCTGGCAATTATAAACAGTGCTGCAATGAACATTGGTGTGCACGTGTCTCTTTCAGATCTGGTTTCCTCAGTGTGTATGCCCAGGAGTGCTTTTGCTGGGTAATATGGCAGTTCTATTTTCAGTTTTTTAAGGAATCTCCACACTGTTCTCCATAGTGGCTGTAGTAGTTTGCATTCCCACCAACAGTGTAAGAAGGTTCCCTTTTCTCCACACCCTCTCCAGCATTTATTGCTTGTAGACTTTTGGAGAGCAGCCATTCTGACTGGCATGTAATGGTACCTCATTGAGGTTTTGATTTGCATTTCTCTGATAATGAGTGATGTTGAGCATCTTTTCATGTGTTTGTTAGCCATCTGTATGTCTTCTTTGGAGAAATGTCTGTTTAGTTCTTTGGCCCATTTTTTGATTGGGTCATTTATTTTTCTGGCATTGAGCTGCAGGAGCTGCTTGTGTATTTTTGAGATTAATTCTTTGTCTGTTGCTTCATTTGCTATTATTTTCTCCCAATCTGAGGGCTGTCTTTTCACCTTGCTTATAGTTTCCTTTGTAGTGCAAAAGCTTTTAAGTTTCATTAGGTCCCATTTGTTTAGTTTTGCTTTTATTTCCAATATTCTGGAAGGTGGGTCATAGAGGATCCTGCTGTGGTTTATGTTGGAGAGTGTTTTGCCTATGTTCTCCTCTAGGATTTTTATAGTTTCTGGTCTTACAGTTAGATCTTTAATCCATTTTGAGTTTATTTTTGTGTATGGTGTTAGAAAGTTTTCTCGTTTCATTCTTTTACATGTGGTTGACCAGTTTTCCCAGCACCACTTGTTAAAGAGGTTGTCTTTTTTCCATTGTATATCCTTGCCTCCTTTGTCGAAGATAAGGTGTCCATAGGTTCGTGGATTTATCTCTGGGCTTTCTATTTTGTTCCATTGATCTATATTTCTGTCTTTGTGCCAGTACCACACTGTCTTGATGACTGTGGCTTTGTAGTAGAGTCTGAAGTCAGGCAGGTTGGTTCCTCAAGTTCCATTCTTCTTTCTCAAGATTGCTTTGGCTATTCAAGGTTTTTTGTATTTCCATACAAATTGTGAAATTATTTGTTCTAGTTCTGTGAAAAGTACTGTTGGTAGCTTGATAGGGATTGCATTGAATCTATAGATTGCTTTGGGTAGTATAGTCATTTTCACAATATTGAGTCTTCCAATCCATGAACATGTTATATTTCTCCATCTACTTTTGTCCTCTTTGGTTTCTCTCATCAGTGTTTTTTAGTTTTCTATATATAGGTCTTTTGTTTCTTTAGGTAGATATACTCGTAAGTATTTTATTCTTTTTGTTGCAATGGTAAGTGGTATTGTCTCCTTAATTTCTCTTTCTGTTTTCTCATTTTAGTGTATAGGAATGCAAAGGATTTCTCTGTGTTAATTTTATATCCTGCAACATTACTGTATTCATTGATTAACTCTAGTAATTTTCTGGTAGAGTCTTTAGGGTTTTCTATGTAGAGGATCTTGATGTACTCCTTTTCCTATTTGGAACCAGTCTGTTGTTCCATGTCCAGTTCTAACTGTTGCTTCCTGACCTGCATACAGGTTTCTCAAGAGGCAGGTCAGGTGGTCTGGGATTCCCATCTCTTTCAGAATTTTCCACAGTTTATTGTGATCCACACAGTCAAAAGCTTTGGTATAATCAATAAAGCAGAAATAGATGTTTTTCTGGAACTCTCTTGCTTTTTTGATGATTCAGCAGATGTTGGCAATTTGATCTCTGGTTCCTCTGCCTTTTCTAAAACCAGCTTGACCATATGGAAGTTCATGGTTCACGTATTGCTGAAGCCTGACTTGGAGAATTTTGAGCATTACTTTAA
This sequence comes from Dama dama, assembly GCF_033118175.1. NCBI lineage: Eukaryota > Metazoa > Chordata > Mammalia > Artiodactyla > Cervidae > Dama > Dama dama. The sequence goes on along the minus strand of NC_083714.1, from coordinate 128,757,441 downwards.
TAGCGTGTGAGATGAGTGCAATTGTGCAGTAGTTTGAGCATTCTTTGGCATTGCCTTTCTTTGGGATTGGAATGAAAACTGACCTTTTCCAGTCCTGTGGCCACTGCTGAGTTTTCCAAATTTGCTGACGTATTGAGTGTAGCACTTTCCCAGCATCATCTTTTAGGAATAGAAATAGCTCAACTTGAATTCCATCACCTCCACTTTCTACACATGTGCTTTCTACACATGTACACCACATCACCTCCACTTTCTACACATGCACACCACAAAAGTGGTATAATTATATCAGACAAAGTAAACTTGAAGGGGAAGAAGTGTTACCTGATGATATAGAAAGGTATTGCTTACTCATAAAAGGTCCAGTGATCAAGGAAGAGAAGAAAATTAAATCTGTATTGATTGACAGAATAAGGAGTACTAAATAACAAAGAGAGAATTTACTTGAATTTTTTAATTAAGACTTTACTTTTTAAGAGTGGATTTAGATTCATAACAGAGTTGAGGGAAAGGTACAGAGGTTTCTGTTATAATCCTTACCCCCACACATGTATACTCTCCTCCGCTATCAACATCTTTTGTTTTACAGCCTCCTCAGGAGCTTTGCAGGTATAATCTAAAACAGGGCCCCATACCTGGAGGGCAAGCAGAGACTGAAGAAAGAGACAGACCACCACAGGTTGATCGATGACAGGTTTAATAAACAAAGGAACTTCCAAGACTTGTCTTAGAACAAGATAAGTAGATTTCTGCACTCATCTACCAGAATCTTAAAAGTTTACATAGAGGCCTTAGCTGGGTTCAGTCACATATCCAGTCCAGATAGCCTCAACACCACATTTCTGTTTCAAGTCTATATCCTTGGAACAGCTTCTGAGAGTGGGGAGGGCAATAAGAATGCACATTCCAAGGACAGGGCAGAGGATGTGAAGCCTCCAGTTGCCTGGGTCTAGTTCTTGGGTCCACTGGTGTTCATGTCTTAACTACATCCTCCAACATCATCTTTCATCAGAATGATGCTTTTGTTACAATTGATGAACTTGCATTGGCACATCATAATTACCCAAAGCCCATAATTTACATTACTGTTCACTATTGATGTTATACATTCTGTGGGTTTGGAAAAATGTATAATGACATGTATTTATCATTTTGGTATTATATGGAATATTTTCATTGTGGTAAAAATCATCTGTGTTTTGCATATTCTTTCCCCCACTCCCAGTGCCTTGATAGCCATTGATCTTTTTACTGTCTCCACAGTTTTATCTTTGTGATAATGTCATATAGTTGGAGTCATATAATATTTAGCCTTTTCAGATTGGCTTCTTTCACATAGTAATATGCATTGAAGATTCCTCCATGTCTCTTCATGGTTTGATAGCTCATATCTATTTCACACTTTATAATATTCCATTGTCTGAGTGTCCTATGGTTTATTGTCTACTTACCAACTGAGGGACATCTTGGCTGCTTTGGAGGTTTGGTAATTGTGATTAAAGCTGCTATAAACGTACACAGGTTTCTATGTAGACATATGTTTTCTGCTCCTTTGGGTGAGTACCAAGGAGTGAAATTGCTGGATTATATGGTAAGCATTTTTAAGTTTTATAAAATGAATATAGTAAAGTTGCAGGATATAAAATTAACACACAGAAATCCCTTGCATTCCTATATACTAACAATGAAAAAACAGACAGAGAAATTAAGGAAACAATACCATTCACCATTGCAACAAAAAGAATAAAATACTTAGGAGTATATCTACCTAAAGAAACAAAGGAACTATACATAGAAAACTATAAAACACTGATGAAAGAAATCAAAGAGGACACAAACAGATGGAGAAACATACCGTGTTCATGGATTGGAAGAATTAATATTGTCAAAATGGCTATTCTACCCAAAGCAGTCTATAGATTCAATGCAATCCCTATCAAGCTACCAACGGTATTTTTCACAGAACTAGACCAAAGAATTTCACAATTTGTATGGAAATACAAAAAACCTCGAATAGCCAAAGTAATCTTGAGAAAGAAGAATGGAACTGGAGGAATCAACCTGCCTGACTTCAGACTCTACTACAAAGCCACAGTCATCAAGACAGTATGGTACTGGCACAAAGACAGAAATATAGATCAATGGAACAGAATAGAAAGCCCAGAGATAAATCCACGAACCTATGGACACCTTATCTTTGACAAAGGAGGCAAGGATATACAATGGAAAAAAGACAACCTCTTTAACAAGTGGTGCTGGGAAAACTGGTCAACCACTTGTAAAAGAATGAAACTAGAACACTTTCTAACACCATACACAAAAATAAACTCAAAATGGATTAAAGATCTAAATGTAAGACCAGAAACTATAAAACTCCTAGAGGAGAACATAGGCAAAACACTCTCCGACATAAATCAAAGCAAGATCCTCTATGACCCACCTCCCAGAATATTGGAAATAAAAGCAAAACTAAACAAATGGGACCTAATGAAACTTAAAAGCTTTTGCACTACAAAGGAAACTATAAGTAAGGTGAAAAGACAGGCCTCAGATTGGGAGAAAATAATAGCAAATGAAAAAACAGACAAAGGATTAATCTCAAAAATATACAAGCAACTCCTGCAGCTCAATTCCAGAAAAATAAATGACCCAATCAAAAAATGGGCCAAAGAACTAAACAGACACTTCTCCAAAGAAGACATACAGAAGGCTAACAAACACATGAAAAGATGCTCAACATCACTCATTATTAGAGAAATGCAAATCAAAACCACAATGAGGTACCATTACACGCCAGCCAGGATGGCTGCTATCCAAAAGTCTACAAGCAATAAATGCTGGAGAGGGTGTGGAGAAAAGGGAACCCTCTTACACTGTTGGTGGGAATGCAAACTAGTACAGCCGCTATGGAAAACAGTGTGGAGATTTCTTAAAAAACTGGACATAGAACTGCCATATGACCCAGCAATCCCACTTCTGGGCATACACACTGAGGAAACCAGATCTGAAAGAGACACGTGCACCCCAATGTTCATCGCAGCACTGTTTATAATAGCCAGGACATGGAAGCAACCTAGATGCCCATCAGCAGATGAATGGATAAGGAAGCTGTGGTACATATACACCATGGAATATTACTCAGCCATGAAAAAGAATTCATTTGAACCAGTCCTAATGAGATGGATGAAGCTGGAGCCCATTATACAGAGTGAAGTAAGCCAGAAAGATAAAGAACATTACAGCATACTGACACATGTATATGGAATTTAGAAAGGTGATAACGACAACCCTATATGCAGAACAGAAAAAGAGACACAGAAATACAGAACAGACTTTTGAACTTTGTGGGAGAATGTGAGGGTGGGATATTTCAAAAGAACAGCATGTATACTATCTATGGTGAAACAGATCACCAGCCCAGGAGGGATGCACGAGACAAGTGCTCCGGCCTGGTGCACTGGGAAGACCCAGAGGAATCGGGTGGAGAGGGAGGTGGGAGGGGGGATCGGGATTGGGAATACATGTAAATCCATGGCTGATTCATATCAATGTATGACAAAACCCACTGGAAAAAAATAATAATAATAATAATAAAAAAAAAATTAAAAAAAAAAAAAAAGTAGAAAAGATTTTTTGAAGATAGCTCAACTTCTGTATTAGTACAGGATAGTGGGTTTTGCAAATCCCTAATCCTATAATGTGCTCCTGAAAATAGGGATTCAGGAAGACATAACTTTCAAAAATCCTGCAATAAAGAAACCTCTCTAAAAAAAAAAAAAAAAAAAAAAAAGAAACTGCCAAGTGTTCCAAAGTGGCAGTACCATTTTGCATTCCCACCAACAGTGAATGAGAGTTCCTGTTGCTCCACATGCTCATCAGCACTTGGTGGTGTCAGTGTTCTGTGTTTTGGGCATTTTAATAGGTGTGTGCTGGTATCTCATTGTTGTTTTAGTTTGCATTTCCCTGATGACATGATGTGGACCTGCTTTTCATATGCTAACTTGCCATCTGTATAGTTTCTTTGGTATAGTATCTGTTAGTCTTTGGCCTATATTTTAATTAGGTTGTTAATTTTTTTATATTTGAATCTTAAGAGTTCTTTTTATATTTTAGATATCATTCCTTTATCAGATGTGTCTTTTACAAATATTTTCTGCCATTCAGTGGCTTGTTCTCTCAGTTTCTTGACATTATCTTTTGCAGAGCAGAAGATTTAAATTTTAATGAAATCTTCCTTATCAATGATTTCTTTCATGGATTGTCTTTCAGTTCAGTTCAGTCACTCAGTCATGTCTGACTCTTTGTGACCCCATGGACTGAAGCATGTCAGGCTTCCCTGTCCATCACCAACTCCCGGAGCTTACTCAAGCTCAAGTCCATTGAGTCAGTGATTCCCTCCAACCATCTCATCCTCTGTCATCCCCTTGTCCTCCTGCCTTCAATCTTTCCCAGTGTCAAGGTCTTTTCCAGTGAGTCAGTTCTTTGCATCAGGTGGCCAAAGTATTGGGGTTTCAGCTTTAGCATCAGTCCTTCCAATGAATATTCAGGACTGATTTCCTTTAGGATTGACTGGTTTGATCTCCTTGCAGTCCAAGGGACTCTCAAGAATCTTTTCCAATGCCACAGTTCAAAAGAATCAATTCTTTGGTGCTAAGCTTTCTTTATAGTCCAACTCTCACATCCATACATGACCCATTTTAGTTCACTGATTCCTAAAATGTCGGTGTTCACTCTTGCCATCTCCTGTTTGACCACTTCCATTTGCCTGATTCATGGACCTAACATTCTAGGTTCCTATGCAGTGTTGCTCTTTATAGCATCAGACTTTACTTCCATCACCAGTCACATCCACAACTGGGTGTTGTTTTTGTTTTGGCTCCATCTCTTCATTCTTTCTGGAGTTATTTCTCCACTGATCTCCAGTAGCATATTGGGCACCTACCGACCTGGGGAGTTCATCTTTCAGTGTCCTACCTTTTTGTCTTTTCATACTGTTCATGGGGTTCTCAAGGCAAGAATACTGGAGTGGTTTGCCATTCCCTTCTCCAGTGGACCACATTTTGTCAGAACTGTCCACCGTGACCCATCCATCTTGGGTGGCCCTACACAACATGGCTCATAGTTTTATCAAGTTGGACAAGTCTGTGGTCCATGTGATCAGATTGGTTAGTTTTCTGTGATTGTGGTTTTCCGTCTGTCTGCCCTCTGATGAATAAGGATATGAGGCTTATGGAAGCTTCCTGATGGGAGAGACTGCCTGAGGTGGAAACTGGGTCTTGTTCTGATGGGGGGCGGGGCATGCTCAGATTGTCCTTGGTGTTGTATTTAAAAGGTATCACTAAACCCAAGGTCATCTAGGTTTTCCCCTATGTTATCTTCTAGGAGTTTGTAGTTTTGGATTTGACATTTAGGTCTATGATCCATTCTGAGATAATTTTTGTGAAGAGTCTAAGGGCTGTGCTTAACTTCATTTTTCTATGAGTAAATGTCTAGTTGTTCTAGCCCCATTTGTTAAAGAGTCTATCTTTGCTCTATTATACTGCCTTGGGTCTTATGTCAGAGATTAGCTGTCTGTATTTATGAGGATCATTTTCTGTGCTCTCTGTTCCATTCATTTGTCTGTTCTTTTGCCGGTACCACACTCTCTTGATTTCTCTAGCTTTTCTACAAATCTTGAAGTTGGATAATGTTTGTCCTCCATGTTTCTTCTTCTTCTTCAATATTGTTTTGGTTAATGTGAGTCTTGCCTTTTCATGTAAACTTTATAATCTGCTTTTCCATATCCATAAAATTACTTGCTTGGATTTTGATTGGCATTGCATTGAATCTATTAATCAAGTTGGGAAGAACTGACATTTTGACAGTATTGATTCTTCCTATTCATGAACATGGAATATCTTTCTGTTTGCTTAGTTTTTTGATTTCATTTCTCAGAGTTTTGTAATTGTCCTCTTATAGCTCTTGTACATAGGGGATCCTAAACTAAATAGTGTTATTTTAAATTTCAAATTCCACTGCTTTGTTTTCATATATAGAAAAACAATCAACTTTTGTATATTAACTTTGTGTCCTACAATCTTGCTATAATCACTTACTAGTTCTGGGAGGGTTTTTTTTGTTGTTGTTGCTGTTGTTTTTCTTTCAGATTTTCTACATTAATTGATTTTCAAACACTTTTCAAATCAAATATGTTTATCTTAGTATGTCAAACTTTGGCTTAAAGAGGAAAAATGTACTTTTCTCTTTCCAATATTTTTAAGGAGAAACTCCAAAGACTGAAATATCCTTAAACTACTAGGATGCTTCTTTTCCCTGGGCATATTCCACATACACCCTGTTAAAGAGCTGATAGGTATTACACGGTTAGAATAATTGTAGCACTTTAACAAATTGGCAGATGCCCGGTAATTATTCTGTCCCCATTAGTCAACAATGGATCCAAAATAAAAGGACACCTTTTGGTGTCCTTACAGCTGTGTCTGAACAGCACTCATCATTCCATACAGTGGATGAACCAGAAGAGTGCTGACATTTTTCCATGATAATAGCTGGATATAAATACTTGGATAATCCTGGAGACTCTACTGCCCAGCCTAGTGTTTATGTTTAGCTAATTCCTTCTCCTGCTATATTTGTAAACTCCAGATTATTTACAAAGCTGTGGTACAATACTCAAGAATCAAAAGAGCCTGTAGTATTATTTCCACAGTTGTGATACAAGGCACAGGAAAGAAGTCTTTTAAACTTAGAAATGTATTATTTCAGCTTTAGTACATGTAAATGCACAATATGCTAAGTGGCTTTTACAGACCAATAATTAATTATCCAATGATCCAGTTATGAAAAAATCATTCATGAGGAAGTGATAAGATCCCTTACCATTGTGAGGGTTGGTTTGTTTTTCAAATTCAAATAGACATGTATACCTACATCCTGGAGCTGATAAAAAAAGGGATCATTCCATTTCATCTTTATTAGATTTTACTGCATGGAATATAAATATAAAGAAATAAGATGTTAGAACCAGACATGGAACAACAGACTTGTTTCACATTGGGAAAGGAATATGTCAAAGCTGTACTGTCTGCTTATTTAACTTATATGCAGAGTACATCATGCGAAATGCTAGGCTGGATGAAGCACAAGCTGGAGTCAAGATTGCAGGGAGAAATATCAATAACCTCAGATATGCAGATGACACCACCCTTATGGCAGAAAGTGAAGAGGAATTAAAGAGCCTCTTGATGAATGTGAAAGAGGAGAGTGAAAAATCTGGCTTAAAACTCAACATTCAAAAGAGGAAGATCATGACATCCAGTCCCATCACTTCATGGCAAATAGATGGGGAAACAATGGAAACATTGAGAGACTTTCTTGGGCTCCAAAATCACTGCAGATGGTGACTGCAGCCATGAAATTAAAATATGCTTGCTCCTTCTAAGAAAAGCTATGACCAACATAGACAGCATATTAAAAAGCAGAGACATTACTTTGCCAACAAAGGTCTGTCTAGTCAAAGCTATGGATTTTCCAGTAGTCATGTATGGATGTGAGAGTTGGACTATAAAGAAAGCTGAGCTCCAAAGAATTGATGCTTTTGATCTGTGATGTTGGAGAAGACTCTTGAGAGTCTCTTGGACTGTAAGGAGATCAAACCAGTCAATTCTAAAGGAAGTCAGTCCTGAATATTCATTGGAAGGACTGATGCTAACGCTGAAGCTCCAGTACTTTGGCTACTTGATGTGAAGAGCCGATTCATTGGTAAAGATCCTGATGCTGGGAAAGATTGAAGGCAGGAGGAGAAGGGGATGACAGAGGAGGAGATGGTTGGATGGCACCACCAACTCGATGGACATGAATTTGAGCAAGCTCTCGGAGTTGGTGATGGATAGGGAAGCCTGGCATGCTACAGTCCATGGGGTCTCAAAGAGTTGGACACGACTGAGCAACTGAACTGAAGATGTTTAAAAATATTCTATGTTTTAGATATCCAAATAACTTTATTGTTCAAAAATTTTACCCTGGTAGAAGGTACTTATTACATGAATGTTACAATTGCTAAAACATTTTTGAATATTATTTTCCAGAATTTCCTTGAAGCTAGTTTATGTGTCATGCAAGAAACTAGTGAAAAGATATACTGATATATCAAACTGAAGCAGTTTTCCAATCTTTAGAAGCAAAACAAAGTCACTCAAAACAATTTTGTATTTTAAGCATAATAAGTTGAAAGTAGGAAAATCATGTTAGCTAGAACCCTCTATTTTTAACTGATTTCTAGAAGTGTCTGTATTAATGAAATGTTTGAATTGTTGCTGTTTTCAAAATCATGACAATTGAGAATATTGATTTATTCTGTACATAGGACAAAACCAACAATCTATGTTTTAATTTAATGAAGAATCAGTTTTTATCTTGGTTCATACATAATTGCCTTGTGTTAGCGTATACTCATAAGTTTCTGGAATCAATTAATCTGAAGAAGTTAAGATTTAATTTATAGTCTTGTTGATATTGTAAATTTGCTTAGTAAGGTGTTCTTTTTATAATCAGTACCAAGTAATACTTCAGCTTAGTTCCTGCCCAAATGATTAAAAATACAGAATATAGCTATATGATGCAAACTTTTCTGGTTAAATCTTGTCTTAGTTTGAAGATTCTCCCATTATTTATATTCTTCTGTGTGTCACTGTATATCTGTATATCTATAAATAGTTGTGTAACTAATATATAATAAAATCATACACCCATATAAAACTGTATAGTTAATAGTTATATATAGTTATATATGGTTTACATAATATGGGGCTTCCCATGTGGTTGAAGTGATAAAGAATCCACCTTCCAGTGCAGGAGACGCAAGAGACCTGGGGTCAATCCCTGGGTCAGGACAATCCCTTGGAGTAGGAAATGGAAACCCACTCCAGTATTCTTGCCTGGAAAATTCCATGGACAGGGAAGCCTGGTAGGCTATAGTTCATGGGGTGCAAAGCCACAACTGAGCACACGGCACTACGATAATAAACATATGAGTATATGTAATGTATTATCTCTCCTTATTTCTCTCTAGTTCTGGGCCTGTGAAGAAGTTACAAAATGCTGGTCTTTAGTCCAGATTTGCTTTTGTTTCTTCTGTAGAATGTTGGCTTATGTAGTATTTTAAGTTTAAATTAGTTAAAAATCAGATTTTAAAATCCAGCTTTCTGGCTTCTCTTGACCAGTCAGAAGTCCTGATAATACTATCGTCCTAACAACAATAAATCAAGTGGAACTGAGCCTATGGAATCCTTGCAGTATGGGCCTTGTGTCCTGCTGCTGCTGCTGCTGCTGCTAAGTCGCTTCAGTCGTGTCCGACTGTGCGACCCCATAGACGGCAGCCCACCAGGCTCCCCCATCCCTGGGATTCTCCAGGCAAGAACACTGGAGTGGGTTGCCATTTCCTTCTCCAATGCATGAAAGTGAAAAGTGAAAGTGAAGTCGCTCAGTCGTGTCTGACTCTTCGCGACCCCATGGACTGCAGCCTACCAGGCTCCTCCGTCCATGGGATTTTCCAGGCAAGAGTACTGGAGTGGGGTGCCATTGCCTTCTCATGTGTCCCGCTGCTGCTACTGCTGCTGCTAAGTCACTTCAGTCGTGTCCAACTCTGTGCGACCCCATAGACAGCAGCCCATCAGGCTCCACCATCCCTGGGATTCTCCAGGCAAGAACACTGGAGTGGGTTGCCATTTCCTTCTCCAATATGTGTCCTGCTAGTTGTCATTTATTCTAATACAGGGCCTGAGTTTGAAATTCTTGATCTCAGTCCTACTGAGGATTTTGATTTTAACCTTTAGGTCAACTGGTAAGGTTTTAAGTAGGGGTGGGGTAACATGGTGTGTGGTCATGGAAATTTGACTGGCTTATTTTCAGCTCCTGTAAGGATAAGTGTTTGTTCACACAGTTTACTTTTTTTCAAGCCATCGGTAATACGTATTTGCTGACTGGCAGGTTTGTGATTCTCCTCCTTCACTTTTTGGCCAGAGAGGAGTCACTCTGTCTGATTGCACTTAACCAGCCTGTTTTGTATATTTGTCTACTGAGTGTGCTTTTCTTGTCTCCTGGGGCTGCACCCCATTGTGGAAAACAGTGATTTGGGGCCCCTGTGGCTATATGAACATCAGAGCTCAGGGACCCCCTCAGACTGACAACAAGTATGAATTGAATGAGGATACTGTTCCCAACTCCATCCTTGCTGTTCTCCTTCATGGCTAAGCATTCCAGTTTTTAGACCTAGTTGTTAAATACTAAGGTGACAGAGATAAAATTAATATGACAGAATGACAGTCTCGCTTTTGCTAGAATTAAATGATGCAAATGCCCTTAATTAGATTCAATTCCATATGCCTAGAGAGTAAACTCTTCTTCTCAAAAGATAGAATACTAATGTCTTGCATTGATGAAGGGCCTTTCATCTGGGAGTTTTCCCACATGGTTTATACACCAATATGGCATAGTAAAAGCAAAGTAAAGACAACTCCAGCCACAAATGGAATGTAACAACTGCTTAATGGTCTATGACAAAACAGGAGGGCAGGAACTGTAAAAAGCTATTGAAAAATCATTAATGTATATTCTAAATAGAAAGTCTTATTGAAAATATGAAGTTAAGTTTTCATAAAATTAAGTTTTTAGGGAGTGAATGCTAGCTGTTTTAAGTTCCAAGGACAGACCAAGAAGCAGCCTGACAGTGTATAACGATCTTATTATACTTGATCTCCAGAGGGGGTTAGAAGATTTATCTTGAAGTCTTTAAATAATGTTGTGGGTCAGTGATGGAAGAGTGAGAGAAGGGGGAACCAAGACCTCTTGTGCGGGTCAGGGATGACTCAGCATGCCAGTCCTTACAGTGATCTTATAAAATACTTATCATTAGGGGCATTGTGAAGATGAGGAATCTGAAGCTCAGAGAAAGTAAGGAATTGACCCAAGTTGTTCAAGTGTTTGGGAACGTGGCTCCTTGTCTGGAAGTGCCACTCACGCTTCCGTGGTTGTTCTTGTCATTCTTCAGAGGCTCTAGGGTCCTAATGCAGATAGTTTCTGGCCTCCATATGCTGGAGGGACAGAGCCTCTTGACTACTGTCTACGGGTTCTCTACCACTAGTGATAGTGAGTTAGCTAGTGACCTCTTCTTGCCCCTCACTCTGTCCGTGAATGTCTGTTATAGAATAATCTCCTTTGACCCTTATAAGACAATCAGCAAGCTTGTTCTGCTGTTCTCACAGTCTCCCCTTATTCCTCCACTTTTGATAGCTGTGTTATATTAATAGCTCCATCGCCAGAGCATAGAACATTTACATCACCCTTATCCTCATGAAAAGAACAAATTTTTTAAAAAAATGGAGTCTTGCCTATAGAATTGAATGACCTCCTTTTCTGCTACTCATGTTGAAGTGAGATAAGTTCCTGCACGTTAGACTAGGACAGTTCTCTACGCCACAGAGCTCTGGGCTCCTTCTCTGGTGTTCTTTGAAATATTCACATTCGTGGTCTCTCGGAGTAGCCATTTCTCCATTTAATTCTGAGAAGGGCCTCTTTTGGCTTCCCATCCCACCCACTCTCCCAAATCTGGGCTCTCTTCCCCCTCAAAGTCCTCGCCTTGAGATATGTCCTCAGCATGGGGCTCTCCTTTCTCTGAGCCTGTGCGGTCAGTCTCCCTGCAGTGCTCCTGCATGCACCTCAGATGGGGGTCTGAGAAGCCTCCTCTTGTCACCATCATTTTTCTCAGATGAGCCTGCTGAGCCTTCTAGTCCCAGAGGGACGCCTTCTCTGCGCGGTGATGCTGTGCCTGTAGTTTCTGGATTCCCTGGCTCTCAGGATGACCAGAATCCCCTCTGTCTTCCCTCCTGTAGTACAGAGCTGCTGCCTCCACATTCCTCTGGCATTCACCCTGTATTCTGGATTTGTGGAGATTCATTTGAATTATTTTTTTCTTGTGTTATCCTACTTTATTTTTGTATTCTCAAGAGGAGTGTAAGGAGCTGAAAAGTCTATACCATCTCCACCAGCATCTTGCCAAAGGACAACCTCTTAATTTGTCTCACAGCTTCTGCTCAGCCTCACCCCTAAGGTGCGTTCTCCACCTGGAACGTGTCTGCTAAAAGGAAGTAGACCATGTTTGCTTAAATCTCTTCAGTGGCTTCCCATCTCATTCAGATAAAAGCCCAGGTCCTACCGGGATTGAGAAGGCCTTCAGCATCCGGACCCTCATCACTCTCTCAGCCTTTCTTGCTTCTGCTCTCCCCTTGCCCTGTTTTTCTTTCTATGTTTTCCACAAAAAATGTCACCTGCTTCAAACTTGGGGGCTTTGTGCTTGCTGCTCTGTCTTGAGTGATGTTAAGATACCGTCTTGGTCCACTCCTTCACCTGCTTCTGGTCTTTTCTCAGATGTCACCTTTTCTGTGAGCCCTTGTGTGCCCATCTCTAAGCAGCATACGCCATGACATTGACTAACCCCGTCTCTGTTTACTGCTTCTCCCCAACACCTCTCACTCTTTAACCTACTCTACATTTTACTTAATATTTTGTTTATATTCTGTCTCCCTACTAGCAAAGGTTAATATCTGTATGGTTTATTGGTATATTTCTAGACCTTACAACAATATCTGACACGGAGTAGTTTCACAATAAATATTAGTTGAATGTACTCATATGGGCAGGAAAATAGGTCAATTATGCAATAAGAGTTGAGAGGGAAGAGTGGTTATACTTGGGTAGGCATAGGAACCAGGGATAAGACAAGAGCTGACTTTGAACTAGTTCTTGAAGGTTGAGTAGGATTTAAACAGGTTCATCTGTTGTGATTTCACAGAGGTATGCATTTATTTCAGACAGTCCTGTGACATGTTAAAGCAGTAGAAATGACAGGGTGATGAGGCAGGTGAAGTTGTTAAAGTGATGCTGGGTTTGAGTGTGAATGATTTGGAAGGTGATGGGTCTACATGTGTTGAAGGCAGATGTTAAGTTTGGATTGGGTTTGAGCCTTTCAGGGTTCTTGATTGTAAGAGACATAAACCAAGTTAGGCCCTCATAAGAAGAAAGAAATTTGCTGGAGGGATTAGCGTTTATAGCATTGATAGGAGGTGTCTTAGTCATTTTGGGCTGCTGCTACAAAAAGACCATAAAGTGGCTGACTTATAGAAACAACAAACATTTGTTTCTTACAGTTCTGGAGGCTGGGAAGTCCAAGATTGTGCTGGCAGATCTGATGTCTGGTGAGAGCCAGCTTCCTCCTTGATGACTGTCTTCTTACTCTGACCTCAATGGCAGAAGGGCCAAGCTAATTCAATGAAGCCTCTTTCATAAGGGTGCCAATTCCCCTCCTGAGGGCTCTCCCCTGGTGACCTAATCAACTCCAAAGAGGGACGATTACGAAGCAGACGTTAGAATCATGGAGGAAGGTGGGTGAGTGTCTCTGACACAGCGGAAATGAACCACAGATAATCCAGTCTGTGTATCCTGCTTAACTCATTTTTGTCTTCTTCCTCAAATGTTCTCTTTCTGTTTGTACTGGGTTGGCTAAGAGGTTTGTTCATCCATAACACCTTATGGAAATACCTGAAGGAAACTTTTGACCAGCCTAATGGCTATATTTCCATGAAATAAGAGTCAAAGCCACAATCCTAGGAAGCATGGATATTTTTCTCATTTGGGGCAGTATTCTATAAAGTAGAAATTTAAATCTCTCCTAAGACTGAATCTAGATAGCATATGAAAAAATTGAATATTGATATCCAGATCATAGAACACAGTCATTATGTTATAACCAGACATCTCCTGTATCAGAAAAACTTGACATCGCTGTGCTCATATTCTTACTTCCCAAGGCTGCCTTGTTTGCTGTTTTTCTTAAGAGCTGTAGGTCTCTACATAGAATCCTACTTATCACAATAATGAATCATGATCCTCAGACAAATAAACACCTAAATGAATCAGCCTGAGGATGTAATTAAACATATGTATTTTGTAAAATGTTTTTGGGTTTCTTTTTTTTCATTTTCTCCTTTATTATCTTGAAGTCACATATGAAAATGCATCAGTAAACTGGTGATGCAGTTTACTGATGAAGACAATGATTCAGCATTGTCTTCATATATTATTTTATAAAGTGAAGTTTATCTTATGTGGTTAGATTTGGTAGTTATTATTTTTATCAGGGAGAAATGTCATCTCTCTCATATGTTAGTCTTTGGTTTGTTTAGAACTGTGTCAAGTAGTGTGAAGGGATATAATACATTGTCCTAGGAGGATTACAGTCTAGTTAAGGAGAAAGAATAGATGCCTGTAGCTGCCAGATTTAGTACCAAAGGACTTAGATATTAATTATACACTGTCATATTGTGTCTAATCATTCAGTGGGTGTTGGAGGTAGTTTATGAACTGGAAAGTCACTGCAGTATTTGTGGACGTTTTGTTGTGGAACTGTGATTTAGATAAATTGGAGAAAAAGAGATGAAAATTTTAGGCTAGAAGAACTAAATAGAAAACACACAGGGATAAATGTCTGTGTTTGTGGAGGGAACAGATGAGGAAATAAAGGCATAAGGGGTAGAAGGCAGAGGATTTGAGAGCCTAGATTTGGAAAGAATATGAAGAGAGGAGATAGGAAGTTGGATTCCAAGGAAACATTTTGTTGTTCAGGGCATTCCTTCATGGCTAACTCACAGACTTACCTCCTTTATATCTTTCAAATTAAGCTCTGCATTTTCCTTTTTTCTTAGTGGTGTTTATGTTTGCATGTACATTGACTTCGCATTCAGTGATTTAATATATTTTCATTTTGTATCCCCAAATAGATTTAAGGATTATGTCTTCTGTAGTAAATATATTAGACTATTGTTGAAATTTGATTCAGAAAACCAATTTAGGGGTCACCTAGTCCACTACCCTCTATAGTGGCCACTGACCTCCACCCACATGCCACCCCTCCCACAACTTCTGCCTTCTTTTGTTTCCAAAGGCTTTCTGTGATTTTCTCCAAAGGCATAGTTTTGGGCTGCGGGAGCCATGTTGTCCAGACACAGAGCTGGAAGTGCCTGGAGTTGAGCATGGCCATACTTACTGCTGGCCCTGGCCCTGCATCAAGGAACCTTGGCCAGTGCTTGACAGGTGTGACTATGAAAGTACACCCCCTTGACTCAAGTAGAGACCGTGTTGAGGCTTTATTTGTGTGATCCAGAGCTCCCCTGCTCAGACTCAGGCTGACTTCACCTGAAGTCACACCCTTGTCTATTTTTCCCCCTCTCTTTTGCCCCCACAATCTTTCCTGGGAGCACTTCATAAATCCCTGGCACATGAATCTTCATCTTAAGATTCGTTGGGAATACTGACTTAAGGCATTCTTATTTCACTCTGGGGAAACTGAGGCCTAACCAGTGTGTCCAAAGTAATGCACAGCCTAATTCTGTACCCAGATTTCTTGATTCCATGTCTATGCTCTTTTAATGTCTCCTTTGTAGTTCTAGATATTCAGTAGATATATAATAGTTGTCTATTGAATTGATGAAAAATGACAGATGTACTAATTGTGTGCAAAGCATTTTACTAGATACTAAAGGAAACATGAATTTAAGATGCAATTCTTGCCTTCCAGAAGCTTAAAAAGAAGAGAAGGGATAAGACTAATACTCAAGAAAGGCCAGACAAATTACTAGTGGAATCCAGAAGAAGATGGACAGGGAGATCATGCAGGATTAGAGTAGGTAGAGAGCTAGAGAGAGATGCAAAAACAGTGTGACATCTGGATTGGGGCTGAGAAGGTTAGGTTTAAACAAGAGTTAATTTCAAAGCTGGTGATGTTTTTGGGTCCCAGCGTTTGTGGCCTAATGTTTTCACCCATCATTGGTAACATTTCCACATTATTATGAAATGGTGAAATGGCCTTCAAAATAATTTCAATGGATTTATTTAATATATAGATACACTGAATATATTTAATAATATTCCTGTTACTGAATATTTAGATTTCCCCAAATTTATGGTTATGGAATGACACTGTGCTGAAGATCTTTGCATATACATGTTTGCTTCCATTTCTGAGAGGATTTGTCGAGGATAAATTACTAAAAATATAATTATGGAGAAAACTTTTTTGGGCATTCCTGAGACATATTGCCAAATTGCTTTCCAGAAAAGATTTAGTATGCCAGCACATCACTTCTCAGTGGTGCATGGCTTGTTGCTTCTCCAGCAGCTCTAGTCATTTATTGATTTATTTATTAATTCACAAAATATTTATTGAGCACTAAATGGGAGACCACATGCTAGGTGGCACATAATTATTATGTAGAATTCCTTACTGGATTTTCCTTCTCTACTTTTTGTTTCCCTACCCGCAAAATTCAAATTTGGGGTTTTCTCTTTCTTACTAGAACCATGAGCACTTTGGTTTCTGAGGGGGAAAGGCTGAGAATTTCAGCATTCAGCCCATGAAGTTGAACTCATCTGTTGTCACTCAATTGGCCTGCTGTCACTCAGTTCAGAGGCCTGCAGGTTTACCCTCGCCAGAGAACAGGTCTCTGATCTTTTGACGAAATAGGGGAGGACCAGTGCCCTGACTGTGCTGAGGCTGGGGAGGGCGTCTGGGAGTGTAACTGACTATTTGTTTTTAAAACATGGTTTTTAATGTTTTTTTTTCCATTTATTTTTATTAGTTGGAGGCTAATTACTTTACAATATTGGAGTGGTTTTTGTCATACATTGACATGAATCAGCCATGGATTTACATGTATTCCCCATCCCGATCCCCCCTCCCCCCTCCCTCTCCACCGATTCTTCTGGGTCTTCCCAGTGCACCAGGCCTGAGCACTTGTCTCATGCATCCAGCCTGGGCTGGTGATCTGTTTCACCCTAGATAATATACATGTTTCAATGCTGTTCTCTCGAAACATCCCACCCTCGCCTTCTCCCACAGAGTTCAAAATGATACTAATTTCAATTGCTTTTACACATCTGTGAAATAAGTTGTCATCTACACTAGTGCAGAAAGGGTGGTCCAGGAACCACCAGCATCAGTTTCACTTGAGATCTTTTAGAAATGCATTTTGTTGTGCCCCACCCCTACCGAATCAGCATCTCTGGGGTAAAGCCCAGGAAGATGCCATGTTTATTTCCTGGTGAGAACCAGCAGTATACAAGATATCATTTGGGATAGCTGATGACAATCTTTCTGAATAGGTGTTAAGAGACAATTCTCCAAGGATGTCTTATTTTTGCATAGCTTGTGAGCAGAGACAGTAACTGGCCTTTGTTCTGGACTCTTTTTCCTAGGATGTTTGTATGGCAAATAGTCTTGGAAGACAGAGCTCACAACATTCTTCAGAAGAAGGTAGATTTACACTATCTAGTATGATAAAAAAATAAAAAGTTTCTCCTAATGAGGCAAAGGGTAGACATGCCGACTGCCCATTATAAAAGAATCAGTTTGGGGCTCATCAACTGTGACTCACACCCACTGCAGGAGAACATCCATTGGATCTCCTCTGTATCACCCAATGGGACACTTAGAAGAATTGACACGAGCATGATATTCATGCTGCTGGCTGTGCTGTAATAAAGTCCTTTGTCTCTGGTCCAGGAATCTCTTGTCCTCTGCCAGCACCCAAGAAACTGTGGCAGAGTAACTTGTTAGCTTGCCACTAGGGTAAAACCTCAGATTCAGACCTTTTCCAATTCTTGTTAAGTAGTTCTTCACTAATGTAACTTGGTACAAGGAATTTTTTGTTTTCACAATCCATTGCTTTTGGTTAAGATATTGAATCTCTTAGACATTCCCTACTCAAATATCAAGATTATCAGATATTAGCTATCAGTCTCAGTTCATGTTATCAGATGAACTGGCAAGTCTTGAGAAAACAAAAGGTGGTTTTTGAAGAGTCAGGAAGTGGACATATCTTGAAAAGAGGGACAATGGAAATAGTCAGCCTCAGAGGGGTGCCCTACAGGAAAGGCCCAGAAGACACACTTTTGTGCTTTGAAATTTTGCCTGGAATCTGTTCATCGGCATCCATCTCAGCTGGACACAATGCACTCTGATTTGCTGTAATTCCCTTCCTCATTCACAGTGAATCAAGGGCATCTGCTGGCAATGCTGTGGATTCTGTTGTTTGCAAACAGCAAGTAAACATCATCCATTGTCTGGGGTTTTAGGGATGGAAGTTATTATAACATGGGCAGTAAGAAGGTTTACCATGCAGTCAAAGAAGAAGGGATAAAGAGCTAATAAAACAAAGAAAAGGGCAATGGGGAGATTTCTAGGATTACCAATTTGTGCTGAAGCAAATTTGATCCACAGTCACTCTTAGGAATTTTCTCTCTTTGTTTGATAAGTCCCCTTGTGAAGTGACACACAGATGATTCAGCAATGCTTTTGAATCAGATACTTCCATTCGTAAACACCAGCCTAGTGACCTAGACTGGAGTTTCTGGTTCCATACACATTCCAATGAACTGAGAATTTACAGTTA
Source organism: Dama dama (assembly GCF_033118175.1). NCBI lineage: Eukaryota > Metazoa > Chordata > Mammalia > Artiodactyla > Cervidae > Dama > Dama dama. The sequence goes on along the minus strand of NC_083714.1, from coordinate 128,738,941 downwards.
AATATGGAGACCAGAATTTATGCATCCCAAATTGGGATATATACAGTCTGACAAATACATGTTTATTTATACAACAACAGAAAATATGAAATTGAGATAATCCTGGGAAAGTCAGAATGCTCAGCATATGGTTAAGTCACACACATTTTAACAATGCTAAAATTATGAGATGATAAAACACTTATAGTCCTAACATACAGAACACAGTTATCTGTTGATTCAATGACCTCAGGGTCACATCAACACCAATTAAAATGTTTTGACTCTTAAGCTATTTTAGTTTATATCTATTTTGGATAAATGATGCATCTGTGGATACAGTTTTGGTTTTGTTTTAATTCTGAGTGCAGTTGTACTTCTATCTGAATGGTTCTCTGAGAAATGATGAAGATTTTCATTGGAAAGCTTTCTACCATGTCTAAGGACTTAATTGTAAATTAATTTGTTATTTGGAATCTGTTTCATATAGATTTCCAAAGTAACCTACATAATAGTAGTAGTAATAGTGAAAATAACCCAGGACTGTCAGTGAAAACAGAGAAGAAACTATCCTGTCTACATATTCTCTCTCCATTTTGTCCACTTGTTGTCCTGCCATCCAGAAGGTACTCTCATCATACCTGGGCCTTTGGGAAAAAGAGTTCTCAAGTAGCAAAGTCCCTTATTTAATTTCCCTGGTGGTAAGAAATACGGAAAACTTTAACAAGATCCTTCTGATTGAATTCATTTGGTCCACAAAGGACACTAATGAAACCATGATAACAGAGGAATAAGCTCCAGAAATGTCTAAAGTTTTTGTTGTTGTTCATGTTTATTTGTTTGTTATGCTGCTCTGTGCCCTTGCAGTATCTGAGACTAGGGATTGAAACCAGGCCTATGGCAGTGAAAGCCCAGAGTACCAAGCACTGGATCACAAGGGAATTCCCAATGTCTAAATTCTGAAACCAACACCTTATGTTATATTTAAAGTTCACAGATTTCTGAAGTTGGTATTCTAAAACTTCAGAGGACTATGGTATTTCAGAATAATGCTTCTAATGTTTATGTCTTTATATACCATGTCAGTATATTTATTCATTCATTCGTTTAATCAAATACTTCTTGGATTCCTCCTATGTGCAGAACTTGATCAACACTGGGCCAAAATGTTAATAAGTTAAAAATTCCTGCACTTGAGGAGCTAAAAAATTTGCCAAGAAAATGATGACCAAAACAGATTATTCCTGTACACTCTACTAAATGGTACAATACAAATAGTGACCTTTGTCACCTTTGTCTGTGAAACCAAACAGAGGGTGAAGAATTTAGTCTGGGGACTAGGGCCCATAAGGGAAGGTGACATCAGGTTTCTGAAAAGGAGCAGTGCTCAAGAGAATCCTAGGAAGTACAAATTATTCCTTTCTGTAGCAGCAGGGATAGGAATAGATAAGATTACCAAGTGGATTCTTTACTGTCTGAGCTACCAGGGAAGCCCAGCTGTTAGTTACAGGGTCCTTACCAAGTGGGCTTCCCAGGTGGCTTAGTGGTGAAGAATCCACCTGCCAAAGCAGGAGGTGCAGGATACATGGGTTTGATCCCTGGGTTGGGAAGATCACTGGGAGAAGGAAATGGCAACCCACTCCAGTATTCTTGCCTGGAGAATTCTATGGACAGAGGAGCCTGGCAGGCTACAGGCCATAGGGTCACAGAGAGTCAGACATAGTGATTAAACAACAACTTACTAAGTGCCAGACAAAGCACTAAATATTTGGCATGAGCTATCTTCATATGATATACTCTCCAACCAAAATGGTAGATACTTGTATTACCATTTTACAGAGGAAAAGACTGAAACTTTAAGAAGTGAAGTGACTGGCCCAAGATCATATAGGTAGGAAAGAGTAAATTTTTCATATATGAGTGACTGAAATCATGTAACAGTCATAAATCTGGAATTGTAGTATCTCACCATCAAATTATAAGATCATAAGAGAGACCATGTGAGTGGTACAACACTGTCTAAACAATTTTCATGGCATAAGTTATTTCAGCTTTTCTTGGGAAGGAATCAGAAGCTCTTTATCCTCCTTCAGGCAAGGTAGCACTTAGCAGCAAAGTGTTCGTGTCCACCAATTATACCAACGTTCGCTCACAGGGCCCTAACCTCCTGAGTTCAGAGAGTGAGTCACCTCCACTCAAAATAAAATCAAAATGGATTTTGTTTGTGGTTTTGTGACAGAATATAATTTGTTTTACTTTTAAAAACAGTGACTTGAATATAAATAACCTGTCTGGTTTGCACATAGGTTAGTCATATGAATATTATAACATGGCAGTTCCTATTTCCTCGTTTGTAAATTTCTTTCCTGCTGGCTGTACCATTTTTCCAACCAATATTTCACCAAATGTTTGGTTACCTCCCTTAAACCTCCCTCAGTAGACATCTGTTGGACTCTTAGACTCAGTCACATCTACTGTAATATCTCTTTTAACCCTTAAAATGAACTTTGTAAAATAATTTATACTAGGCCTTGGACAATTTGGTGTATTGCTCAAGGTCGCACTTGTCCAATGTCATAGAGTTAACAGAGCCAAGTTATGAATTCAAATTTTTTAAAAATGTGTTTGTTTATTTATTTATGGCTACATTGGGTCTTTGTTGCAGTGCAGGCTTTTCTCTAGTTGTGCTGAGCAGGGGCTACCCTTCTGTTGTGGTGTACAGGCTTCTCATTGTGGTGGCTTCTCTTGTTGTGGAGCATGGGTTCAAGGGTACACAGGCTCAGTCATTCTGGCACACAGGCTTAGTTGCTCTGTGGCATTTAGGATCTTCCTGGACCAGGGATCAAGCCTGTGTCTCCTGCAATGGTGGGTGGATTCTTTACCACTGAGCCACTGGGGAAGCCCAGGAATTCAAATATTTTGACACCATGTCCCCTGTTCCACAAGACCAGAGGGTCTCCTTACAAATGAAATGAGACTATCCCTCCATAACTTGGCTGAAATAAAACATTAAATAATCAAGATAGCCAGTATCTGATTGTATCAGAAGGGTTGGCTTAGCAAATAAGTGTTATGGGGTGAAGTCATCATGGGCTCTGGTGATCAGACTGGGTTTGGCTGGGTGGGTAGAACAAGCATAAGGCAGTGACTTGCTTGGCTGGAATAAAAGCATCAGCAAATGTGTTGAGTTATGGCTAAGCATGTGGTCTGTGGACAAAGAAAAAGTCTTCCTGGTGTCAGTCTTTGGAATTATTTCAGAGGTAAGCTTTTCCGTGTTAGTACCAAGGCCTTGAATACTTTGAGGACTAAGATAGTATGAAAATAAAGCACACCTAGAAGGAGAATCTGGAGATATGTTTTAAACCATGTTAATGTGCAGAAAACCAGAATGGTGGTTACTTAATTTAATAGACAGTCGACCATGTCCGTATAAAAGCACAGGCTTCTAGACTTAAGGCAGGTTAAACACAGTGTATGTGATGACAGGTATACCACATAAAAATATGATCTTTGTTTTTAATTTTATCTTGGTGAATGCAAGCATATTACATATTCCACTTGCAATCATTTTTCTCAGCAGTTCATCTATTGACATGCACACACACGCATGTGAGCAGATGTTTTCTAGTACCTTTGGCAGAAGAATTTAGTGCCTTGTACACATCACACCTGCCATGTCATGCTTATTGATTGAACGATTCAGCATGCTGAAAGGTACTGGGTGAGATATTAATTTTAAAATGAAAGCCTTCACATCTGCTAATGCCTGTCAGTCTCTGGAGTGAATGTGCCATTCGAGCCAACGGAAGTGGGCAGAAGCAGCCTTCATGGGTAGGGCTGACAAGTTATTTTGAGTCTTCCGAATTACCTTTATTGTTGCCCGGTACTTACAGGCAGACCTCTCCTTCCATTAAACTCCAGCACTAGCAGTACTTCTGAAAACAGCTCTAGTGGTTTGGAACTCATCTTTCTGGCTTTTTGCATAAATGGAATATTTGTGGTAGTTGAATGATAAATGGTGAGATAATGGTGTTTTACAGGCAGTGAAATGACAAGGTCAGTTTTAATTAAGCTGAGATCAACCTCAGTCTGTATTGCACACTTCTGATTAGGTTATTTCAAATTAACATAAGTTTTGGGAGACTTCACTGAAGTCAGTGGTGTTAAACACCAGCTGTGCTGGCAGAAAAGCGTGGGATATGAGAAGGAGATAGCATTCACATTGAAATTAGCACTTGGCACAATATAATTCTCTGATTGCAAACTATGTGGAGTTGCCTGTGCTAATTGGTTGATTTTATTTGAAGCAGATGTTGTTAGCTTTCCCACTAATGATCTGGAGAGAAATTCTTTTGAAAGACATGCCATGTTAGGATCTCTGCAGTATAATAAGCTAATTACAACTTTAAGTACTTGCAGTAATTAGCACAATGTGTATAAAGTGTTCGTGATCTTTTCACCCTGCCACATTATTGTCAGGGCAGCTTGAAAAACAAAAAGGAATGCTAGCTGGATTGAGTCTCCCTGGTCTAGGCGCTTCATTTCCCAGACTTCTGCACTAAAGAGATAATGAACTCGACTTCAATCCTTCTCTTCAGGCATGTCAAAAAGGTTTAGTGCTGATCCCCACCCCACCCAAAAAATGGAGAGTGGAATTTGCCAAACTGAAATGTTCTCGTGCACACTTATGCCTTTATGGCTTGTGAGGTCTTCATCACGTGAGTAAACCAAGGTATCTGAGGATACCAGTAGCCTATTTATCTCATGTTCAGTTATTTTATTATCAGTTCAATCTGGTGATCAAACCTATATTTTATTTGAGAACAGTTCCCCATCAAACTTCCAAGCCACAACCCAAACTTCTCTACAGAGAACACTTTATGTGTTTGATATTTCTGTAAGCCTAAAATCTAGTCTTTCTGTATTTTGAACAGCCAAGTTATTACATATATATATACATATATATACACACACACGCACACACATATGTGTGTATCTTGCTTATAGTAATTATCAGAGGGAAGACATAATAGGAGTAAATATGAGAAGTGTGACAAAAATGTAAAAAAAATGGATTGGGGAAAAAAAAGAATTGATAGAAACAAATTCTTAATAACATATCAAGCAAAAGTCCAGAATTAACTGCTGTTAATATGAGTGAGTCTGACGTTGAGACTGGTGGCTAAAATTCTTGTATCTCTAAGAAGATGCTAAGCTGAATAGTAGAAAATAATTTATAGTAAAATGTCACTGTTTCAGCAGTTCTTTGTGACTTTTAGAGAATGTTTCAGAGTTTAGGTTTTTCAGATCTATTATTTGAGATAGATGCTTAAGAGTAAAAATGCAGCCATTCGTAATGGAGTCTTCTGCCAGAACAGGTGAACCTAAGTTTTTATATTTTCTTATGGCTCCTTCTTTGGCTTTAAGATACTTCTGAGAGGATGCAGAGACTGAACAAATGCTCCTTTTAAAGTACCTTTGAAGAAGTTGGCTGGCGCCCTTGGCTCTCATTTTTGGAAAGAAGGCAATCCGATCGCACTTTCTGAACTTGGCTAGAGAAATAAGATAGAAAATTCCCTTATTCTTACCTATACCACTGTCATCTCGGTTCTGGGATTGAAAGCTGGGGTTTCTGTGGTTGCTGGGTTTGTATCTCTCTCCAGTAATGTAAAATTTCACAAGGTAAATAGCCAAACTCCTGGTAACTTTAATGGATTAAAAGAGAGGAGGAGTTAAACAAAAATACCACAGCTATATGGCTTCTTAGGTGGCTCAGTGGTAAAAAAAAAAAAAAAAAAAATCAGCCTGCCAATTCAGGAGATGCAGGACACGTGGGTTCGATCCCTGGGTTGGGAAGATACCCTGGAGAAGAAATGGCAACCCGCTCCAGTATTCTTGCCTGGAAATCCCATGGACCGAGGAGCCTGGTGGGCTACAGTCCATAGGATCGCAAATATAGTGGGACATGACTTAGCAACTGAACAACAACAATTTGAGAAAAACAAAGACAGATGCTGATGAAGACTTGCCCTCTTGAATTATTAAAAGAAAGGAAGGCTGTAGATTTAAGGGGATTCCAGTATTTTAACCATTCTTCATAAATACAAATAAACATTTATGGTTATGAAATTTTATTGCTGTAAGTAATGAAAAGCAGTAGAGACTTTGTACTTTTCCTGAGTTTACACAGCTTCAAGCCCTCAGTTGAACCCATAAGAAATAATTATGTTCAAGCAAAACATACAAGGACAGAGTTCAGACCTAGTGTTAACATTTTTCACCTGTCACTATGTCTGGCATGTCTTAGGTGTATAATAAATGGTAAATGGATGAATCTTTTTTAGTGAAAAGTTAATAACTCATTCTCTGTCACTGCCTTGAGGTTTGATACATTCCTGAAAGTATTGTCATGAATTAGAACTGCTTGAAGCGCCATATATAATTATTTGTCTAATTGGACTTGATATACTCATAAGTATTTTAGTGCAAAAAGTTAAAGGGACATACTGGGTATTGGGAGCTTTGACATCCAGCATCCTTATTGACAAAATATCAAAGTGTTATTTGGCTGTGGAAGGGATCAACCCACTTAGAAATGGAGCATCTGCTAGACTACCAAAAAGTTGTTTAACAATAAACCAATGAATTTCCTTTTTTTTTGTCAGTAAGTATCATTTATTCTTATCCTGTTTTTATTTATTTAAACCCAAAGCTGCCATTCCTTACTCCTAATATAATACCATGATCACAGGAATATAAACTGGGTTCCTAACAATATATATATTTGTTCTCACTATAAATAATCTTCATTTTCATTAAGTTTGAGAAAACTAGAGGTCAAACTCTTGCTATATGCTTGAAATTAATAATATATGTATATATGAATGTTATATATTATATATTATGTTAGATATAGATGTTTGTATATTACATACATTTATTATATGTGATACTTGAATCATCTATTATATAGGTTTAAAAATCTATCTATCTAATCAGTCTTTCATCTTTCAAAAGAGACCACCATTGGAAAGACCATAACCAAATCAAATGATTAACTTTAAAATTTTATTATGTTTTGATAACAGTTATTTGGAGAGCATTAATGGCTAAGCTATGACATTTTTTCATTCACTCTTCCATGAAAAGAAAATAGTCTGACATACAGAAGGGCAAGCTGACTTTCTTAAAGCTTTCAGCTTTCTAAGACTGAGGAGATTCCTAAAAAGAAGCTCCCCAGCTTTCAGGGAGTCAGCAGATTGAGACATGACCTTTTCTAATGCATCTGCTCAGTGCTACCCTCTGCGTTCCACCCCAGCACTCCACTGTCCTGTCAGGGGCTAATGAAGCATGTGACGCCAAGACACTTATTCCTGAGATGCCTGCAGAAATGGTCATTTCTTAAACTTCCAAATGTGCCAAGTGAGGACAAGAAACCCCTACTTGATTGTTGGGGAAAAAAAATTAAACACTAACTCCAGATTTTAACATCAAAGAATTGAGGTTGTTTGATCTTTAGAGGATACAGCAATTACATACAAAAATCTCGTTCATGTAAGATTTTTCTGAAAAAGTCAATTGCATGCCTTCATCTTTTATGTCACAGATTACAGGGATAGGACTAAATAATATCACTTTGAAGACAATATTTTTTCCCCGTTTTCCAATACATTTTTCTTTTTTGCCATAAAAAGCTTGAAAAACAAACTCCCTGAGGCACCAGAAGCAGGAGTAAGCAGGGTGGTTTGGCTGCAGACCAGAACAGCACAATGGATTTCTGCTTCCTTTCTGTTCATCGCTCCCCCTTCCCTCCAAAACACACACACAGCTCTGCACGGCTTTCTGGTTTCAGGCTCCAGTTTTGCAGTTTTTTGCATCATGTGTTGGGAAGATATTGAAATGTAAAATTATATCCCCTGAAACAACCATATTGCTCTGGGGTCATAGAAAGGAGAGGTACAGAGATGAGTTTTTTCTTCTTCTTAAAAAAAAAAAAAAAAAGGCTACTATGGGCCACAATACTTATCCCTTGCTGCTCTATGAACCTCTTGTTTTTTTTCTGTTTTTGGTAACTCTTTTTTAATTTTGCAAAAAAAAGTGGCTTAACCACCGAGAAAATTGTGCAGGGGAAAGAAATTTCTTCCTGATGAGGGATTATGCTCAGCAGAGATGCAATAATATACTGTGTGACTTGTTTCTATCTGCCATTTTCTTTCCTCTGGGCATACCCCATTTACACACACATTCTTGAAGTCATTGGGCTGAGAGTTTGGCAGTGGAGAGTGGAATAGGATGATTTCAGCTCTAGTCATAGCAGGTAATGGAGTTGGCAAAGAAGGTTTTAGTATTGCTTCAAGGAAGCTGAAAATGACTAATGCGATGACTAACAGTAACATCTAAAGCAAAGTATGATTCTGCACTACAGTAAGAATGAGTGACCTTCTGGGCTTGGAAGAGGGAGGCGAGAGGGTGGAGGAATCTTTGGGAGGAAGATTTTAGAACAAATAGACCTATAATGTTGGTATTTAAATGCAATTTACTCATTCGCTTTAGCAGATAAAGTCTTAATATGCATGTCATCTGTGGGCAGAGACTGAAGAATTATAAGCATTAATTTGTTTTAAATAATTTGAAAAAGAACAGTTTTATTCAACACTACAGTCATCTAAGTAAAAAATTAAAATAAATATCTTTATCTTTCAGAAACTAATTTCTGCCTACAGATCTTTTTCTATAAATAACGTGGGCTTAAATCATGCTACAGTGGTTGCCTCAGCATCAGCTATACTTCCTCAAATGCTGAAGCCAAGAAAGCTGGGGCCTTTAGGTCTATGATATGCTCCCTACTTGCCCAGTTCCACCCAAGTGCCTGCGCCTTGACATGGGCTTGCAAATCGGGCATCAGATGAGCTAGGTGAATGTGTGAAGTTAACCCCTGATGGACTCACATCTTTCTGTGGTTCTCTATAGTGTCAGGCCTTCAGTGAGATGAAATAGGCTTCTCATATTTTGGATTTATCCCTATTTTGCTTTGTTTCCCTGGAAACTTAGTTCTGTGAAATGGTGTCACCTCTAGTATGATCATACTTAACACTTACGGACCACTGGTTTAGGGCAGGGATTCTTATTGGAGATTCAGATTTCATCCTAATAATGGATGAAAAATTAGGTATATATAATATAAGGAATAGATATATAATGGGCTTTATGAGAATAAGGCCTATAACTTTCATCTCAAAATATGTGAATTATGAAGCATAGTATTTGATTACAATAATAACTCTGAGACAAAGATAAATTATCAGTACTACTTTATACATGATTTCATGTAGACTCATGCAAGTTTGGTCACAAGTTTGAGAAGTCCAGATTTTTAATCCAGTTCTTTCCCTATGGGCTTCCCTGGTGGCTCAGTGGTAAAGAATCCACCTGCTAATTTAGGAGACGCAGGTTCAAGCCCTGGATCTGGAAGATCCCCTGAAGTAGGAAATGGCACCCCACTCCAGGATTCTTGCCTGGAAAATCCCATGGACAGAGGAGCCTGGTGGGCTATCGTCCATGGAGTCACAAGGAGTCAGACATGACTTAGTGACTAAAAACAACAACAACAACAAAAGTGGGTGAGGGATATGAGAACTCTCTTTATTATCTAAAAAATTCCAAAATAAAAAAATAATTAAATTTGCTTGAATTTAAAAAGATGACCACAAAGTCAATTCAAATTTTGTTCCTGGATTAACCAGAATAAATATCATCTTCCCTGGAAATCCTTCCATATGACATTGCATACTAATCCAGTAACAGACTTTATGGTACTCTCCTGGAAGTTTTGAGAGACGTTTTTGCCTAGTGGTTATGAGTTTGTACTCCTGGAGTCAAACTGCTGTGGTCTGAAGCCATCTTTACCACTTATCAGCTGTGTGACCTCCAGCACATGGCTTGATCTTTCCCTGGATTAATAGAGCTGTTACAGGCGTGTAATTTAAAGCTACACTTTTGAAGTCCTTAGAATAGAGCCTGGTACATAGTAAGTACTTAGTAAGTGGTGGTGGTGATGATGATGATGGTGCTGCAGCCAGCTCCACAGCATTGTCTTTATAACACTACCTTATGGTATCTAATTGCTTACCCCAGAAGACTCTTGAGAGTCCCTTGGACTGCAAGAAGATCCAACTAGTCCATCCTAAAGGAGATCAGTCCTGGGTGTTCATTGGAAGGACTGATGCTGAAGCTGAAACTCCAATACTTTGGCCACCTCATGCGAAGAGTTGACTCATTGGAAAAGACCCTAATGCTGGGAAGGATTTGGGGGCAGGAGGAGAAGGGGACGACAGAGGATGAGATGGCTGGATGGCATCACCGACTCGATGGACATGGGTTTGGGTAGACTCCGGGAGTTGGTGATGGACAGGGAGGCCTGGTGTGCTGCGGTTCACGGGGTCACAAAGAGTTGGACATGACTGAGCGACTGAACTAAACTGACTTTTTCTTTCAAATGGTGAGATCCTTGAGGATAGAAGCCATGTTTTATTTATCTTTGTGTCCTTCTGCCTGATAAATAGTAAGTGCTCACTAATTGTTGATGGAATTACACTTCATTTCTTGGATCCTGACTTGCCATATCTGGGATTTGAGTATGACCCTTCTGTCACTATTGCCAAATTCCAGGCTTATGTGGGAGAGAACTACCAATTAATTTAACACTCTTTAGTGCTCTTTTAGGTGCAGAGAGCTGCAAAGACATATATCCGAGGTCTTTCCCCCTCCCTCCAGAAACTCACCAGCATATATATATATATATATATATCTGAAAATGATAAAGGTCTAGATTAATCAGTACTGAGGACAAGTGCTTAAATTCTAAGAAGATAGAGATGATAGCAAATGGTATCATGTAAAAGAATATAGGATAATCTACTTTTGTGGAACATTCAACATGCCTAGCTCCCCTGTAGAGCATGCGAAAAAATGAGCTAAAGTTTTACAAGAGAAAAACCAAAGTTTGTGAGACATTCAAGAAGCACAGAGTTCCTGCTTTAGATTTATTGTGAGGTCATTCCATTATTGAGAGACAACTTAAATAATCTAAAACTTTTACTAACTTGTGCAAGGATGTTTTTTTTTAAGGTAAAGTGTTGAGATATGAGTTGTAATGGTATTGATGAGAGTGAGTGGACTGAGCTTGGTTTAAAAATGAATTTATTACTACAAAATGTACTTCAAAGGTATCAATAAAAATTTGGAGAAGGGTGAATTTTTCTGGAGCTTTTGTTCTCTTTTACCAGTGTCATATTGCACCCTTTGAGTTGCTCCTTAACCAATATTCACAGGGAAGTTTTTTAATCAGTATATAGTCATCAACTTTAGCAAATCTTTTTTTCCAAATTATTCTCTCAGTAGCCAAAGTGTGCATTATGAGAAGGAAGAGTGTTCACAGTGACTGAAGCTACCTGACCAGAAGTCTCTGCCATATGTTTGAAAACTTAACCTTGCCCTGTGTTTCATTCTGGGACAGCCCCAAACCAAACTCACATCCTGGCCATATATTTGGAAGCCCAGATCCTGCCCACATGATAATTTAGGCACCTGAATACAGTGTTACATCTTACAGTCTTTGAATAAAAGGGATATCCATGTTATAAGCACTGTTTCCGTTCCATCCAAGGCTATGAATTTCTGTATGGTCTGAAAGAGATCATCTTCATTTGGGGGACCAAGCTGCTGGGCTGTAGTTGATATGGCTAATTCTTGAACCCTGGTCTTTAGGTTGAATTGCCCAGGGTCGGACCTGACTAGATTTGGCTTATAGAATTCCAGATGCTCTGGTAATTACAGTGCAAGACTAAATTTTCTGTTCTCATTTGTCTTTTTAAAATACTTTCATTCCTCATTTGGTCTCTTTCACCCAGTATTTAGGGGTTATAACTTCTATGAGTAAAATTTAGTTTTAAATGGAAGAAAATTTAGCTCCTGCTACTTTGGAACTAGTTAATCATAAGTTCATAAAAAAGCTAACATACTGGGTCAAAGAGGCAGCATTAAAATTTGATGCGTTTGGGGAAAATAAATTAAAAAGGTCTGGTAGAAAGCTTGCACTCTGGAGCTTGTTCTCTGCCGTCTGTCATCTGAGGCATAAACCTGTGCCCTCGTGTGTATCCAATTGCAATCTATCTCTTCTATCTAAAGCCAGATAATTATAAGGTTCCATAGTCCCTTGGCAGACTGAATAAACGGTTACTTTAATTTCTTTTCTTAGGCTCTAGATGTATATTGTGTTCTGTAGAGATACTGTACACAGTTCTGTAGTAAGGCTGATTATGAGCATTTATAAATTAATATCTCTGTTTAGCTAATGGTAAACCAAGATTGACTCAAGAGCACATAGCATGTGGCTACATTTAGGATGTAGGATGACTATGTTGATTTTGTTTATCACCATCTTCATTAAGAAGTAACATGTGCAAACTGAGTAGTACAAAAGCATCAGATGCTCCTGGACCCCAATATGACATGTATTCATCTAAACAACTAGTCAGTGAACAAAAGGGAACAGTGATAAATGTAGTGACAACTGGAGAAAATTGCTTCTTTAGCTAAGGGACATTTTGTGTCACTGTCCTAATTCATCAGGGAATACATTAGGAAAGAGTTTTGGATTTCATAGGGGAAGAAGGTGGCTTTATGAGCAAGGGTTTATTTTCTTTTTAATTAGAGACAGGAAGGAAGGTATTATTGAGCAAGTTTCTGTGGTAGAGGTTTGGAAGATGAGGGCCAGGTTATTTCACAAGAACTGTGAGGTTGAACTTGGAGGTAAAACAATATATTTTTAAGATATGACAAAGAACAGTGTCTCAGCTGCCTTTTTTATATGTAATTCAAGATCAGTTTTTAAAAATAAAGAAATTGATCACTCATTATTAGAGAAATGCAAATCAAAACCACAATGAGGTACCATTACACGCCAGTCAGGATGGCTGCTATCCAAATGTCTACAAGCAATAAATGCTGGAGAGGGTGTGGAGAAAAGGGAACCCTCTTACACTGTTGGTGGGAATGCAAACTAGTACAGCCGCTATGGAAAACAGTGTGGAGATTCCTTAAAAAACTGGAAGTAGAACTGCCATATGACCCAGCAATCCCACTTCTGGGCATACACACTGAGGAAACCAGATCTGAAAGAGACACGTGTACCCCAATGTTCATCACAGCATTGTTTATAATAGCCAGGACATAGAAGCAACCTAGATGCCCATCAGCAGATGAATGGATAAGGAAGCTGTGGTACATACACACCATGGAATATTACTCAGCCGTTAAAAAGAATTCATTTGAATCAGTTCTAATGAGATGGATGAAACTGGAGCCCATTATACAGAGTGAAGTAAGCCAGAAAGATAAAGAACATTACAGCATACTAACACATATATATGGAATTTAGAAAGATGGCAATGATAACCCTATATGCAAAACAGAAAAAGAGACACAGAAGTACAGAACAGACTTTTGAACTCTGTGGGAGAAGGTGAGGGTGGGATGTTTCGAAAGAACAGCATGTATATTATCTATGGTGAAACAGATCAACAGCCCAGGTGGGATGCATGAGACAAGTGTTCAGGCCTGGTGCACTGGGAAGACCCAGAGGAACTGGGTGGAGAGGGAGGTGGGAGTGGGGATCGGGATGGGGAATATGTGTAACTCTATGGCTAATTCATATCAATGTTGTGATAAAACCCACTGAAATGTTGTGAAGTAATTAGCCTCCAACTAATAAAAAATAAAAAAAAATCAATGACCTCAAATATGAAGGAAGCCTGAAGCTAAAAATTAAAAAAAAAAAAAAGAAATTGTAATAATTTCTTCATTTAACTAATCTATTAAATTATTTAAAATAACATTATGGCAAGTACTAAGTGTATTCATATGACATGAGAAAAAGAGGAGTTGGAAAGCATTCTATGAATCTTCAATAAATACGAATTTATGGTGATAAATAAAAAAAATAATTTAAGGGCAGTAAATGCAAGAGATGACAAAAGATTAGTGTAGTTCCTATTGTTTTTCTTTTCAGAAGAGGAGAATATGGGATGATAGAGTTGCTGGTTTCAAGTCTAGGGATCAGTCTGTTGAGTATTGGTGAAGGGGACATTCTTAGTTCTGTTCAAGAAGGAGCAAGATGAAATATGCTTACCATATAGACTAGAAAAATTTCAAAATTTAAAAAAAAGATTTGGCACCCAAATACACCTATTTTAAGTGTTCATTTTTGATGAGTTTTGACAAATATATACACCCATGTATCCACCACTACAAGAGATTTAGAACATTGCCATAACTCAAGAATGTTTTCTTGAGCTTTTCCTAGTCGATTCTGTATCTATCTGTGCCCAAAAACAACCACTTAATCTGCTTTCTATCACTGTAAGTCGGATTTTCCTTTTAAAACAAACGAATTTCAGATAAATGAAATTATACAGTATATACTCTTTTGTATTGAGATTCTTTTGCACAGCATAAAGTTTTTAAGATTTATCTGTTTTGTTGTTGCATTTGTCAGTAAGTTATTCCTTTTTATTGCTGAGTAGTATTCCTCTGCATAGGTATTCCACATTTATCTATCCAGTGGTACAGCTTTTTTTTAAAAAAAAAATTATGTGTTTATTTATTTATGGCTGCACTGGGTCTTTGTTGCTGTGTGTGGGCTTTCTCCAGTTGTGGCGAGCAGGACTACTGTTCATTGTGTGTGGGCTCCTCACTGTGGTGGCTTCTCTTGTTGGAAAGCATCTCCTCTAGGAGCAGGCTTCAGTAGTTTCAGCATATGGGCTCAGTACTTGCGGCTCCCAGGCTCTAAAACACAGGCTCAGTAGTTGCAGTGCAGGGCTTAGGTGCTCCACAGCACGTTGGATCTTCCTGGACCAGGGATCGAACCCATGTCCCCTACCCGGCAGGCAGATTCTTAATCCAAGAGGTATAGCTTTTATAAAAAAAATTCTGTCTTCAGTGAGATAGGAATGCTTCATAAGTGACTGGAGTGGGAGAAATTCCCTTCCTCCAGTTGTAATAAAGCTCTGGAAAAGTCTGTTCCTCTGGATAGCAGAACTTCATCATGGAGAAGGCATGTTTCTTAGTGATTACTCCTCCCTTTCCCTTGCCAGAGTCATGAGTGTTTCTTAGATCTTCACTGTGAGAACCCGGTCAGTTTCCTGGAGGTAAAGCCTGTGAGAAGGTGGGGCCCCCCAAGAAGTGACCCTCAGAAATGTCTTACTTTCACACTTGTGCACGTTCAGTCTCTAGCAACTGCTCAACCCTCCCATTTAGTGTTCCTAGTAGCTTATGCTCCCACAGCTTCTGCTCCAGGTCAGGGAACCTTGGCTGTGCCTCTCGGGATGCATCTGTCTCTCCAGATTTCAAGATGATGTTTGCCCTGTGACCTCAATTCTCTGATGGCTCCAAGGAAAATCTTGATTTTTCAGTTTGTTCAGCATATTTTTGTTGTAAGGACAGGTGTGACATCTTCTAAGTTCTTTACATATTGGAGCTGAAACCAGAAGTTTCCTTCATTTTCATTTTTGAAAGATATTTTCACTGGGATTACAATTCTTAAGTTGACAGTTTTTTCTTTGAATAGTTTAAAGATGTCATTTCATTGTCTTTAGGCATTAATGGTTTCTAACAAGAATTCTGCAATGATTCTTAGTCTTGTTCCTCTGTATGTAAAGCACCTTTTCTCCACCTTCCTCTGGCTGCATTTAATATTTTCTCTTGTAAACAATTTGATTATGATATGCCTCTCTCTGGTTTTCTTTTTGTTTATTCTCCTTGGGATTCATTGATATTCTTGGTTCTGGGAGCTTATAGTTTCTGTAATTTGGAAATTTTCCAACCATTATTTTTTCAAATAATTTTTCTATTCTTCCATCTGTTCTCTTTCTGTGACTCCAATAAGTACATCAGACCACTTAATATTGTTCCATAGGTTGTTGAGTTTCTGTTCATTTTTTTCCAGATTTTTTCTGCTTGTGCTTCAGTTTGGTTAGTTTATATTGCTAATGTCTTCAAGTTTCATATTTTTTTCTGTAGTATCCAATCTGCTGTGTTCAGTGAATTTCACATACTATGTTGTTCATTCCTAAAACTTTCATTTGACTTTATATTTTCTGTTCCCTCCTCATTATGTTCATGTTTTTCTTAGAAAATTGGAACATCTCAAATATTTTTCCATTGTGTTTTTAATATAATTGTTAATTCCTTCTTCTCTGTCATATCTTGATTTCTATATATCAACTGATTTTTTTCATGGTTATATGTCAAGTTTTCCTGCTTCTTCATAAGTCTAGTAGTTTTTTATTGACTGCTGGACAGTGTGAAGTTTACACTAAATGTTGGAGTTAGTTGTATTCCTTTAGATAGTGTCGGGCTTTGTTCCACAGTTAGCTCACTTGTGGATCAGTTTTATCATTCCAGAGCTTGTTTTTAAAGTTTTAAAAAGGCAGATATAGATGCCAATTGGGATTCTCTGGTAGATCAGTGGTAAAGAATCTACCTGCCAAGTTGGAGATGTGGGTTCAATTCCTGGGTCAGGAAGACCCCAGGAGGAGGAAATGGCAACCCACTCCAGTATTCTTGCCTGGGAAATCCCATGGACAGAGGAGCCTAGTGGGCTACAGTCTATGGGGTCACAAAGTGTCAGACACGATTTAGTGATACCTATGGCTGATTCATGTTGATGTTTGACAGAAAACAATAAAGTTCTGTAAAGCAATCACCCTTCAATTAAAAAATAAATTAATTAAAAAAATACAAAAAAAGCAACAGAAGATGCTGATTTAGTCTGACTTTTAAGAAATAGTCCTTCTGATTTCTCTACTGAGTGATCCTTTTATTCTCTGAACTCTGTTTACTTTGGCTGTTGGAAATATTAGTGATTCCTAGCTCCATGTGTGTTCTAGGAATTTTTGTCTCACCAATCTCTGATAATTCCTTCTAACCAGAAAAATGAATTCATTGGAGAAGCTGGAGAGCGATGGATGCACTACTAAATAGAGTAGGAACTGGTATATGAAAATAGTTTGTATTTACCTACTTGGGAACTCTTTTGTCTCCCTTTTGATTCTAAGAAGGCTCTAGTAAATATACATATGATGCTCACCTCCTCACTTTACACTTTCTAATTGTTAAGTATGAACCTAGGGCAATCCCCTATCCTCCAAGGGATCTTCCCATCCCAGGGATTGAACCCAGGTCTCCTGCATTGCAGGCAGATGCTTTACTATCTGAGCTACCAGGGAAGCCCTGTTTCAATTTAAAGAGGCCCAAACAGAAGATTCTTAGATTCTTGGTATCTTGTTCTACAATAGGGAGAGGTGGCAAAGTTGCTGATTGAAAAATTCACTGAACTCCAGATGTCAGGGTTCTAGAGCTGGCTCTTCTATTCTTTGTCAGACTGAAAACTCACATGATCCCTCCCTCTAGTACTCTTTGGGTTAAATGGTCTTCAGTCCTTTTCAGCTTAGCCTATGATTCTAATATAGAACAGAGGTCAGATTTCTGGTACTCTCAGTGACTCCAAATTAGAGGGCAGTAGGTAAATATTCTTGGCATTATAAATCAGGTAAAAGACCAGATTCCTCTTTTTCTTTAGCCTCCAGTGAGTTCAAGTACAAATTGCCTTCTCTGTGCTCTACACTATAGTGAAGTTTCCCATGGGCGGCTGATATGCATCCTGAATTGCTCCCTGGAATTTATCTATCAATTCTAATTTATATTTTACCTGATCTCATTACTGTGTTTCTTTCTTTCTCAATTTTATTTCTTGTCTTACTTTGCTGTATGGGTTCTTATGTGTTACATCAGAATCTTTATAGAGCATGGTGCTGGTGGTAAGAAATTTTAAAATCCTTAAATGAGGAAACAATGAAAACAGATGCAAAAAAGTACCATAAACATGTAACATATGACATTCAGATAATGTATTTAAATATATAATTCTTAACAAATTTCTTTATGTGTCTTTCTCTGAAGACAGCAAATGAAAAGTCTAAATTGGAAGGTGAATTGAAGGATGATAGAGACAGGAAAAAATAGCAGCAGCAAGAGGTGACCATTTATGTTTCATATTAGATGGAGAAGAGAGATCCCCAAAGAGATAGGAAACTGCCTTGTGTTTTATAGCTTCTCACCCAAGTTGATTTCAGTATGACGACATCTCATCATGAAGACTAAACAGTTATCACTACTGTTTTGCTTGAGAAGGCAGGGAAGAAATACCTTTTTTTGTTTGAGATTGAAATTTTTACTGTAATGTGAGTTCACTTCTCACCAAAATCATGGAAAAATACATTCTTTTGATTTGCTTGGCAGATGCATTTCTAATGCAACTGAGAGGTTATGGTAACAAAAGTGCCATCAGTGATCCACTGCCTTCAGAACTCTACAAAGAATTCTGAATGTCAGAGGTCCTGGAGGAAGGATTTTTCCATACCAGCCTTCCTGACATTTGAGGTCTGATCTTCTCATCTGTTTTCTTAATGTGGCATGAATGGGATTTCTGCCCTTTAGCACAGCTCAGATGTCTGATCGTAGCCCTTCTCTCTTCTTGGATTCCATAGACATTTATCAGACTGCAACTGAGTTACCTTCCTGTGTTCTGATTTCTCTTTCCCTAGTTTCCACAGCTGTGTGCCGGAACCTGGTAGATTAGAGGCCCTCATCACTGAGCACATCTACATACCTAGAAACTTCCTCAAGAGCTGAGTCTTTGGGGCACCTCTCAAAGTGACACCTCTGCTCTGCTGGCTTACTTGAGATGAGAATCCATTTGTTCCTAGAATGTCCTTGTTTTATTCTTTGCTCAAAGACACTCCCTTTAACACTATATAACTAAGTGACCTATGCCTTAGTTCAGCCATAAGATTCTCTCAGCCTTGCTTAAGATAAGGAGGGATGCTCTCAGGATGGGAACTCCATCCTGCCCAATCTTTATAAAGTCTTTTTTTTAATTTACCTGTTAAACTTGATTTGCCTTATTCTAATCTGAGTGCCTCATCTCTGGGCCCTTGATTGAAATAAAAACCATTAACAGTGGGTTAGAATTTCTTTGGATTTCACTTAATGGATGTTCAGATTCTGAAATTTGTTTTAGATTCATTCTTCTGTATCTCAAACCTGAGTCCTTGGTGATTTTTCCTCTTTGCATTTATTAATCCTTAATACCTGCCAGGAATGTGAAATTATATTTCTTTTGTTATAAGAAAAGCAATGATGAAGCTATTAGTACTATATGTTCTACCCAGGCAATGGTATCTTTTGGGGAATCAAATTCTGATTTATGTATAACATTTAGCATATTGGTAATCATTTGACTTCAAATATTAGAATATATGTTTTATAGCATAATTTAAATATTTTAAAATAAAGCTAAATTTATTTTTTCCCATGTAATTTAGAAGGTACTTTAGGATTTTTTCCATTGTTTTTCAGTCACTAAGTCATGTCCAACTCTTCGCGACCCCATGGACTGCAGCATGCCAAGCTTCTCTGTCCTTTACTATCTCCCAGAGTTTGCTCTAATTCATATCCATTGAGTTGGTGATACTGTCTAACAATCTCATCCTCTGCCACCCTCTTCTCCCTTTGCCTTCGAGCCAACAATGAGTTGGCTCTTCCCATCAGGTGGCCGAAGTATTTGAGCTTCAGCTTCAGCATCAGTCCTTCCAATGAATATTCAGAGCTGATTTCCTTTATGATTGGTTTAATCTCCTTGCTGTCCAAGGGACTCTCAAGAGTCTTCTCCAGTGCTTTTTTTAATTAGCTAAGTATATTTTGAACATTATCATGGTATTCCTGAAGTAGTTAAATGTTTTATTTACAAGACTTGGAAGAAATAATCATCTTTTTAAAAAATGAAATGTATTCTGACAGTATTTTAGTTGGAATACATTTCTGAGTTAGATATATGAGAAATAGAGGGAAAAGAATGCACTCAGCTTGTATTTAAGGAGAAATCATTTTCCTTTTCCTTCCTCTGTGGGCAAGAAACATGAGATAAAAATAATCAGAATAAGGTCCTTAGGTATGGAGAATTTATTAGAATCAGAGCACTTACTAATTCAGAGCAAATGAGATCTATAGATCGTTAATTGCAGCTTGGTGTCTTTTATAAGAATGCCTCATGTAGTGAGCACATTGTCCCTTCACTAAATGAGTAGTGATTATCTGGGAGATTACTGTGATTTATAAGCTCATTTTCTTCATTTTACTTTACATGTGCCAGACACTGACTCATTCAATAGAAAAGCAAAACAAGCCTGATTTTTTAGAAATTAAATGCTTTATTGATTATTGTTATTCTCACCAGAAAGTTACAACGTATGGGATTGTTCAACATGTAGTATATAAATTTTTAAAAATAACTTTACTGCAGGCTTTAGGTGATAAACCCTGATTTTGGCATATTACATTCCTGCCAGAATCTAAAGAATGCTACCCAAATGGAGTAAAACAGTATTTGTTGTTATGGGAGGAGAGATTATTTTCTTGGAAAAAGATTCTAACTTTATCCTGAAATATACCCTTTTCAGACAAGTGTGACCTCTACAGTAACTTGAAGAATTTTGTGTCTTCCATCTTTAAGGTGAAAAAGAGCCAGACACTAAAGTGTGATGAGTAATCAGAGAGTATGATGCACAAGCAACATGTTACTCCTTGTTTTTTGGTAAATGGTTTTGGTAGCTTCAGATATCAAAGGGATTGACTAGATACATGCAAAGTTAAGTGGAGAATTTACACAATTATTCTAATTGTTGAGAGGCAGTAAAACATGATGCTAAGAGCTTGGGCTCTGCAGCCAGACTGCCTAGATTCTCATCATAGGTCTGCCGGTATGATCTTGGGCCATTTACTTAGGCTCTCTGTGCTTGCTTCTTCAACTGTGAAATAGGGATGTTACCATCACCTAGTTCATAGGCCTGAATGAGTTAGTACACATACGCTGAATGGTGGCCAACATAAACAGTAAGTGCTAGCTGTTACTATCATTCAGACAAAAGGAATAGGTATACAGATCTATGGCTGATTCATATCAATGTATGACAAAACCCACTGAAATGTTGTGAAGTAATTAGCCTCCAACTAATAAAAAAAAAAAGATTCATGGGCTGGTTTTTGTTGATCAAGGTGTACATTACTTTGGGAACTTGAACATTAAAAAAAAACATTTTGAAGTAGTCTGTTCATTTATAGGTAATGGTGTAGTGACGGGAAATGTGATAGACTGAGAAAGGAATCTACCATTTTTTGAAGAGCCCTTATAGATACCCTGAAGTAACACAAACAAGGGTTTACATTCTAGCTCTGTTCCTTGCTGGTTTGTCAACTTGAGAACATTGTTTAATCTTAAATTTTTCCACCTGGTAAGGAGTGGGGGACAGTGCTACCTTACACTGTTGTAAGCGTTTGCGATAATGAATATAGAATTTTTAGCATAATGCTGGCATATAATAGGAATCGAGCAATAATTTTGTGGCTGTCTTTTAACAGCCTGATAGTAGAATTCTCTCTCACCCAAATAGCTCTCTCAAAGTCAGGAAAGGGACCTGGGGGCAAAGTCAATTCACTACTTTTCATTTTTTATTTTTTTTTCCTTTCTGCTTTGAAAGTGAGGAACACTTGTGATGTGTGTTTCAGAAGGCATTCCATGGGTAGAGCCAGGAGTCATCTCAGCAGGATTTTAGAGACACTTCTCAGTTGAATTACCCGATGTTCAGGGCAGGCACTGGGGTACAAATCTCAGTTCCTGTGGTACAGAGCTGTTGAGTCAGGATGCAGCATGGTATTCTGAAAGAGCATCAGGAGAGAAGAAAATCAGTCATGTGTCTCTCAAGAAGCACAGGTCCCATAGAAGTCAATGTTGAGCAAAGTTGCAAATTTGAGTAGGCAGAGGATGTTGCTGACTTATTTCAGAGGCTTAGCCCTAGGCCTGGCATATAGATTTGAAAGAGCAGCAAGACAAATTCCCAGTTCCAGAGGTTTTGATAAACTGCACAGTTATCAAAGAAAAATCAGCAGAAAAGATGTGTGTGGTGGGGATTAACATTTATCCAGCATCTACTTTGAGACATACACTGCGCGACATTTTCTGTGTGCTAAGTATTGGTATCCTGCCATTTTATTTATTTATTTTTTTTATCCTGCCATTTTAAACTGAGGTTTGGAGAAACTAAGAAACTTGCCCAAAGTAAGAGAACTCTCAAGTGCTGGAGCTGAGATCCACACTGAGATCTGTCTGGTTTAGCCTCTAGATTCTCAGGGATTCTGGAACTAGAGAACAAGTCGTGCACTTAGATGCTAGAACAAGGATACTGAGAGAAACCTTACCTTGTGAAAATGGTTGAAAACCTACCAATTATAATTAGGCACCCTATCAAACAAAGCCAGAGGTGTAGGTGTAGGTGTAGGTAAGTCATTGCAATAGACTTAAATTTCTGAAGACTCAGGTCAGGATTTATCTTGGAACATGGGAGTGGATAAGCCTTAAGGAGAGGAAAGGTGATTTAAGTGACAGGAGGAGGGCTGCAGGGAAGTAACCTCACAACTCATTGTCTTCTGCCCCACCTTCACACAGTACTTTATTTTTTAAATTATTTTTTATTGGAATATAGTTGATTTACAGTCTTAGGTTATTTTCTGTCATGCAGCAAAGTAAATCAGCTATATATATACACATATATTCACCCTTTTAATATTCTTTTCCTATAATTGGTCATTACAGAGTGTGGAGTACAGTTCCCTGTGCAGTATAGTAGGTTCTTGTTAGTTTCATATTTTATATATAGTAGTTCCACAGTACTTTAAACGGGCCCCTGGAGTCTGCAAAGTGCAAAGCATTAATGTAAAGCTCTAAGTGCTTTCGCTGTCTAATTTGTTATCATGGAGCAGCCAAGTAATATTTCTGGTGAGCAACAAGGATCCTTAAGTTTAAGTGTGTAGAGGTATGTTGGCAGTGTTTTATGTGGAAATTCTGTTCTCTGAATTTCATTAAAGCAAATCATGGCCTGATTATCCTACCTCTAAAGGAAATAGAAAAATTAAGGGAAATAACATCACCAAGTTGCAAACAAGATAAAAACAGAGATGTCTCTATTACAAAGCTATGCCAAAAAATTTCATATTTAACAACTTATTTTTAGGACCACAGGACAGAAATTATATCTTAGATACTTAAATTAGTATATGAAGGTTGGATTTTTGAGCCTAGTAAAGTCAGGATTTGATTCTATTAAACTGATTACTCCTTAATGCTACCTCAAAGGTGAAACATTTTATATCACACTCAGTTATTTGATTTCTAAAATTTCTATGTATGTCACAAGATTTGTTTACCATCAGGAGAAATAGGAAACAGTTTGGGACCAATTGCATATTCTCTTTAATCATGTAGTAAGTTGCTTGTTTGGTTAACAAAAAGAATCCCTCTTATCTACTCTGGGAAGTCATGCTTGGACCCAGTAGCATTTTTACATCAGGCAAGTGTCTCATTGGATTTTCAAAATTTGTGAGTGAGGAAATAGTTAAATTGAAATTTGAAATATTCCAAGGACATATTTATCTTTTTTCTAAGTAGTGAAACAGTGACATATTTTGAAATGGGAGATTAGCTTGTTAGTCACTTCAGACTTTTGTTTCCAAAATCTTCTTGCCATGTTTGGTAGTTTTTAAACCGTCTCATTGAGTTGGAGCAGCCATACAACCCAGCTCCATGTAAAAACCTTAGAATATTTTTTTAAATGCTTAGGATCATACCATCTTAAAATGTACAAATGTTTACATTAAAATTTTTTTCTTCTTTCTTTTCAGGATCTTTCCACATGCATATGTGCTCTTTATATTTTTTTAAAAAATTAAAAAAATTTTTTTGGCCACACCGTGCATAGCCTGTGAGATCCTACTTCCCAATCAGGAATTGAACCTGTGCTCCCTGAAGTGGAAGCCTGGAGTCCTAACCACTGGACTACCATGGAAGTCCCATTATTTACATTTTAATCACACAGTTACATGAATGTATTTTCATTAGAAAAATTCAAATGCAAATATAGAGTGAAAAATGGAAGTCACTCTTTACTTACTCTTCTCCTCTTAAGTCTCATAATCCTTATTAGGTCATCCTTAATCATTCTTGGCTTAGCTGGTAAAGAATCTGCCTGCAATGTGGGAGACCTGGATTCGATCCCTGGGTTGGGAAGATCCCCTGGAGAAGGGAAAGGCTACCCACTCCAGTATTCTGGCCTGGAGAATTCCATGGACTGTATAATCCATGGGGTCTCAAACAGTTGGACAGGACTGAGCGACTTTCACTTCACTTAACCATTCTTAAAGGCTTAATATGCATCCAATTAATTCTTTCAATAATTTAATATACATATACACACATACAAACACAAATAAAATTTTAAGCTATACCAGTGGGGCAACACATTTTCTTCACTTAATATGGTTTTAACATATTTTTCCTTTGAAATCTGTCTCATTTTTAAAACTGCTACATAGTATTTCAAAATATATATGGAGCATAAGATAGTTAACCACTCCTCTATTGACGGACATTTAGATTGTTTCTGATTTTCTATTCTTATAAATAATATTGAAGTGAGTATCCTTGAATATATGTATTTGTTCTTTTCTAGAATAGATATTTAGAAGTGGAATTGTTGGGTGAAATCTATCTTCTGCTTAATTAAATTTAGATTAGATTGAAACTGTCAACTTCTCATTTAAAATACTATAAAGTTTATGCTCCCAGCAGTAGTGCAAGAGAGTACCATTTCCACATACCACTGCCAACACTGACTATAATAAATCTTTTAATATTTTGCTAATCTGATGGGCCAAAAGGATAGAAATTGTTTCTGTTTTTATTACTTGATGATAATAATATATTATTTTAATCACAGACTCAGTTTGCAAATATTTACTTAGAATTTTTATTGATACTTATATTTATAGCAGTCTTATGTTTTTTATTTATTTTTATTTGAAGGATAATTGCTTTACAGAATTCTGTTGGTTTCTACCAAACAGCAGCATGAGTCAGCCATAGATCACCCATGTCCCTCTCACTTGACCCTCCCTCCCGCCTCCCCCCCCTCCCCACCCCTCTAGGTTGTTACTGAGCCCTGGTTTGGGTTCTCTGAGCCATACAGCCAATCCCCATTGGCTATCTGTTTTACATATGGTAATGTGTGTTTCCATGTTACTCTCTCCATTGGTCTGATATGGTAATGAGGTTGAATTAAGCTTACAGTATAATTTGAGAAGATTTTCTTATTTTCCTATGATCTGGAACTGTTTATACAAAGTACAGGAATATTTCCCTTGTGAAACCTCTGCCTGGTGACTTCTGTCATGGTAGATTTTTAAATTTCTTTCATGATTATCAGTGTCTTGATGTTTTTTATCTCAAGCCTATTTCGGTAACTAACTTACATAGTTTAGAAAATCATTCAGGTCATCTTGCTTTCAAGTTTATTAAGTACAAAGTGATACATTATAGTGTGTGTTTGTGGCTACTTCTTGATGTCTCAATTTCAAGCATTATCAACTGACTTCCCTTTGTATATAAGGAAGAATTAATTTTCTGTCCACCTACTCCTCCCCTCCATTTTCTAACCATATTCCCAGGCTCCTGATTTGTTCTTGTTTTGCTTACATGAATATTTCGGGTTTGCATTATTATGACTAAATCGGTGGTTTTCATATTGGCTGCCCATTTAAATCACTTGGGGAGCTTAAAACATAAATACTGATGCCTATTATTGATTTAATTGTCCAGGTGTGGTTTGGGTATCTGAAGTTTTAAAAGCTCCTTAGATGGTTCTAATGTCTGTTGAGTGTTGAGAACCAAGGAAATGTTATTCACAGTTGATTACTCAGTTTAACTTTCCTTTCTAGAAAACTTTTTAATTTGCCTTGGAGCTATTATCTTTCTATGTTTGCTTCATTTTCTATATTCTTATCCCTAAATCAACCCCAAATTCCTCTCAGTATATTCATGTTTGTCAAGTGTTCATTCAGTGTCATCTTCTGGAAGAGATCCCTGTGGTAGCCTTCAGAACAGTTCTTGCCTTACCGAGCTGGGCTCTAAGCTATTCCTATTGTCATCTCAGTATCTTACTTGACCGGCCTTCTGAGAATTCCTTTCTCCTCTCTTGCTTTGGCTCCTGGTTTTCTGGATCCCATGTCTTCCTGTCCTCTTGGTTTACTACCTCATTATGATAGAGCACCTATCTTAATGACTTCCCTAGAGAGAAGAGTTCATAGAAGGTGACTTTTTAGAAATTATCTTTACAATAATAAATTAGCTGGCTATACAGGTGTTGGTTGGAGATAATTTTTTCTTCAGAATTTTAAAATAAAATGCCTCCTTGTCTTCTGATTTCCAGTGATGCCACTGAGAAGTCTGATGTCATTCTGATATTTTATGAGAACCTATTTTTCTCTCTCTCTCTGAAATCTTTGAGGATCCTCTCTTTACTCAGTGTTCTAAAATTTCCTGATGATGTGACATGAAAAGGATCTATTTTTATCTATTGGTGGATCATTTCAATCTGGAAACTCTGGTCTTTCAGTTGTGGGAAGTATTTTTAGATAATGGTTTTGATGATTTCTTCCTCTCCATTTTGTCTTCTCTCTTATTGGGGTGTTAGACCTCTTGGAAGTGTCCATCTATCATTTAACTTTTGTTTCCAAGAGCTCTTTTTAATTCTTGAAATGTTTCTTCTGTAGCATCCTTCTCTTCTTTCCCTTGTATAATCTATCCATTCCAACTTTTGCTTTGCTTTCCCCCTACCCCTGTGTGTGTATGTGTGTGTGTGAGAGAGAGAGAGAGAGAGAGAGAGAGAGACAGACAGACAGACAGACAGACAGACAGACAGACAGACAGAGAGAGAGACAGAGAGAGATATTTAGAGGTCTTCTAATGTCTAGGGCATAACAGTCGAGCACTAAAATGCTCATCAGGGTATTTCTTTGCAGATAGCTGAGACTTGTTGAGTATAGCTTCCGGCTAGACCTTTCTGTCGAGAAACTCCACAGTGTCATTCTATTGAGTATATTTTTTCTTAGTGGTCAGAGTTCCTAGAAAAATACTCTTCCACTTCCCTGCTGGGTGGGGAAGGAGGGGTGGTAGTGGTGTATAATCCTGGTTGCCATATTTTGAGAGCCAAGAGAGGAAGAAAGTCTTAACATTCAGCATGCAGACTTTCACAACATACCACACTTTTAGTGTGGTGTCCTCTTAACTGTGCATAGTATCCTGCAGTCTACAGAACCTGTATTTTTTTTTCCCCTCCAGAGAATAAACTCCTGTCTTCTGGATAGGAAAGGGAGCTTACTTGGCTGCATGAAATGAAAAGGGAGATTTTTTTTCTCCCTCACCAGATGTTGATTTTATCTTCTTGTCTTAGCTATTTCATCGCTCTACTTCAGAGATAGCTGGAACAACACATTTTGAAGCATTTTGGAGGATCTGTGGTATAAATCAAGTTATTCCTTGCTGTTCTCTATTGCTTGCATAGGATTCAGCTTTCTCAATTCTATTACATAGGTAACCACTTGTTCATTTGCTTTTCAGGTTCCAGAATTGTGTTTCAGTCTGATCTTCTGTTTGTGTCATTGGAATATATAACTATTAAAAAAAACTCTATAACTGTCATGGATTTAATTGTTTTGCTTATTTTGTTTTTGCTTTTTTTTAGAAATTAATAGGAGGCATATGCTCTGTCTTCTATAAAATTGTTTAATCCTATGGTACCTCAGATGGTCAAGAATCTGCCTGCAATGCAGGAGACCTGGGTTTGATCCCTGGGTCGGGAAGATCCCCTGGAGCAGGGCGTTCTTGCCTGGAGAATCCCCATGGCCAGAGGAGCCTGGCAGGCTACAGTCCATGGGGTCGCAAAGAGTCGGACACAACTGAGCAACTATGCACAGCACATTATTTTCAGAGAATATATTTTGTATTATTTCAGTCTTTTGAAATTTGTTAAGATTTGTTTTACAACCTAGAAGATGGCTTATCTTGGTGAATGTTCCATGGGTATTTGACAAAAATGTTTATTCTGCTGTTGTTTCATGGAGTGTCCTATAAAAGTCAGGTCAAGCTGTTTGGCAGTGTTATTCAGGTCAACTACATGCATATGAAAGTTTCTGGTTTTCTTTTCTTAATATAATTTTTATTTATTTTTGGCTGCGCTGGGTCTTCATTGCTACCTGGGCTTTTCTCTAGTTGTGGTAAGTGGTAAGTGCAACTCTCTAGTTGCAGTGTATCGGCGTCTCATTGCAGTGACTTCTCTAGTTGGGGAGCATGGGCTCTAGGGCATGGGGGCTTCAGTAGTTGCAGTTTGTGGGCTCTAGAGCACAGGCTCAATAGTTGGTGGCACAAGGGCTTGGTTACTCCATGACATGACATGTAGGATCCTCCTGGATCAGGGATTGAACTCATGGTCTCCTGAGTTGGTAGGCAGGTTCTTTACCACTGAGCCACCAGGGAAGCCTATGTTTTTCTAATAAACACTTTTAACGCAATAAATTTTTCTTTGGGTATCACTTAGCCCTCAATGCAAGGTCTTGAGATGTAGTACTCTGATTATCAGTCATTTCTAGAGGATTTTAAAATACAGTTTTTCAATGCATCTTAAGATTTTTTCCCATTTAACTTTTAGTAAAGTAGCATGTAGTAAAATTGCTTTTTTTTTGTTGGAAAGAATCTATAAATTTGTTGGAATTCATAGAAGGTTACTCAAAGTTTTCAGATTTAAAATTGTTTTTTTCCCACTCTTTTCAGAGAATTTGGTCCAAATGTTCTTTTTAATTTTTTTTGAAATTTTTCATATGGCTTAACATGGTCATTTGTAAATATTTGTATGGATATTTAAAAAGATGGTATACAAGATATTTAGTATATGGCATTCAGTTGTCAGTCATCTTACTCTTCTGACTTAATTTATAAACTGAACTTCTTTAAAAAGTGATTACAGTGTTCCACTGCAATTCATGACTCAAAATTTATCCTTTTATTGTTTGTTCATTTTGTAAGTAGTTACCATTTAAATATTTTGAAGCCATTTTGTTACATGCACAAAAAGTTTGTGATAATTGTATCTCCATGCTGTATTATATCATTAGTCAATATAAAAAGGAATACAAAGTTTTTGTGCATTTTAATGTTCACCTTGAAATCTATTCCACTTTTCATCTAGCTTGGATATCATTTTACATCCTTGTATTTTAAAGCAGTATTTTTCATTTTAAGAATACCTTTTGAGATAATCTCTTCAGCAAGTAGTGCTGGGAAAGTTGGACAGCTATATGTGAATCAGTGAAGTTAGAACATACCCTCTTACCATACACAAAAATAAACTCAAAATGGCTTAAACATAAGGCATGACACCATAAAGCTCCTAGAAGAGAACGTGGGCAAAACATTCCCTGTCATTCCCAATGTTTTCTTAGGTCAGTCTCCCAAGGCAATAGAAATAAAAGCAAAAATAAACATAGGGACCTAATCAAACTTACAAGCTTCTCCACAGCAAAGGAAACCATAAGCAAAATGAAAAGACAACCTACAGATTGGGAGAAAATATTTCCAAATGATGCAATCAATAAGGTCTTAATTTCTAAAATATAGAAACAGCTTATACAACTCAATGACAAAAAGCAAACAACCCCATTGAAAAATGAGCAGAAGACCTAAATAGACATTTCTCAGAGAAGACATACAAATGGCTGATAAGCACATGAAAAGATGCTTATCATCGCTAAATATTAGAGAAATGCAAATCAAAACTAGAATGAGGTACCACCTCACATCAGTCAGAATGGCCATCATTAAAAAGTGTATAAATAATAAACGTTGGAGAGAGTATGGGGAAAAGAGAACTCTCTTACACTATTGGCGAGACTATAAATTAGTGCAGCCATTATGGAAAACAGTGTGGATGTTCCTCAAAAAAGTAAAACTAGAATTACCATATGATCTAGCAATCCCACTCCTATCCATATATCCAGACAAAACTATAATTCAAAAAGATACATGCACCCTTATGTTCATAGTGGTACTAGTTACAATAGTCAAGACATGGAAACAAGCTAAATGTCCACTGACAGATGAATGCATAAAGAAGATGTGGTTCACATATAAAATGGGATACTATTCAGCCATTCAGAAGAATGAAATAATGCCATTTGCAATATCATGTATAGACCTAGAGATTATCATCCTAAGTGAAGTAAGTCAGAAGTAAACAGATAACATATGATATCACTTATCACTTATATGTGGAATCTAAAATATGACTCAAATGAACACATCTATAAAACAGAAACAGGCTCACAGAGAAGAGATCTTGATTGCCAAGGGGGGAGAAGGAAGGCAGAAGGAAGGATTAGGAATTTGGAATCAGAAGATGTGAACTATTATATATAGGATGGATAAACAACAAGGTTCTGTTGTATAGCACAGGGAACTGTCTTCAATATCCTGTGAAAGACTGGAATGGAAAAGAATATATTTATATATATAAGT
Source organism: Dama dama (assembly GCF_033118175.1). NCBI lineage: Eukaryota > Metazoa > Chordata > Mammalia > Artiodactyla > Cervidae > Dama > Dama dama. Next base: position 128,708,391 of record NC_083714.1, on the reverse strand, counting down.
GAGTCACTTTGCTGTAGAGCAGAAATTAATCCATTGTAAATCAACTGTACTTCAGTGAAATAAGAAAAAGAATGTCTGTTGTAAACAAGTGGTCTAGAATTTATTTTGTGTTTTTCCTCTGAGACTCTGTCTTTCAATATAGTTATTTAACCACTTTTACATTTACTGTTATTCTGGATATGCAGGATGCATTCTTGCCATCTGATTTATTTCATGTTTTCTCTTAACCATGATTTCTCTTTTAATTTTTAGCCTTTTGTTTTACTTATTGAAATTCCTTTCAGTTTTTCTCTCTAGTAGTTTGATAATTGCACATGCTATTTATGCTCTTCTATTAGCTAGCTTTAAAATTCACCACACATTTAAACATTTTTCTACCACTTCTAGAATCAATTAGTATCACTATTCTCTTCTTACAATATTTTCATAGCTATACTAAAATCAGAGAAACATTTTCATGATAGATTTTTATTAATATTATATACACATGTTCACTGTTGTTAAACACCTTCATAATTATTTTTAATAGCTACTTAATATTCTATTGGATTGTTATAAAATATATATCAGATTAAGGACACACCCTACTCTAGTATGATTTCATCTTAACTAGTTACATCTGCAATGATTATATATTTATATTTAAAATGTATATAAAATTAAAATAAGCAAACAAGTATCTGTTCCCCTACTCTGTGTAATTTTATTTAAATGATTGATTAAAAATGATTATGATATCTAATGCTGTGGTTAATATATTTGTGCCTGTAGAGTTTCTTTTTCAGTACATTAATTTTCTGGGTTGAGTTTGTGTGACAGCAGTCTTCTCTTTATGAGTATCAACAGTTTTCTCTCCGTTGGATAACATTCTTTCCAGTATATAGTGTAAAGGGATTGTAGAAACAGTCTAGTGTGTTGGCTAAGGTGCTAAAGGAGAATAGGATAGACGAATGACAGGCAGACAGCAGACAAGAGGGCCCCAGAGTGAAATCTGTGCAGACAGATAGTGGAGAGTTCAGTTAGAATGTGCTTGGAAACATCAGGGGAATTAAATAGAATCAGAAGTGTGCAGGAAGGTTAAAAGGTAAAATGATGTCTTTTTTCCATTTATTTGTAGAGGACGGATAATAACAGTCACAGGAGAGTAAAAACTCATGAATTCAGAAAAGAGGTTGCAAAAACAGTCATGCCAGGTAGTAAATGAGAGTCTGGAGCCTCTTAAGCCTGGGTTGAATTCCTCACTGTGGAAGTTACAGGAGGACATTGTAACTGATTCTATGCATAAGATTATGGACTGGAATAAGTTTATAATAGTTCAGAAGGCTACTGCATACTGCCAGCATGCTTGCTGACTTTAAACGTGTACTTCAATTTATATATATATGGAGAAGGAAATGGCAACCCACTCTAGTATTCTTTTTTTTTTAAATTTTTTTATTAGTTGGAGGCTAATTACTTCACAACATTTCAGTGGGTTTTGTCATACATTGATATGAATCAGCCATGGATTTACACGTCTTCCCCATCCCAATCCCCGCTCCCACCTCCCTCTCCACCCGATTCCTCTCGAAACATCCCACCCTCGCCTTCTCCCACAGAGTTCAAAAGTCTGTTCTGTATTTCTGTGTCTCTTTTTCTGTTTTGCATATAGGGTTATCGTTACCATCTTTCTAAATTCCATATATATGTGTTAGTATGCTGTAATGTTCTTTATCTTTCTGGCTTACTTCACTCTGTATAAGGGGCTCCAGCTTCATCCATCTCATTAGGACTGGTTCAAATGAATTCTTTTTAATGGCTGAGTAATATTCCATGGTGTATATGTACCACAGCTTCCTTATCCATTCATCTGCTGATGGGCATCTAGGTTGCTTCCATGTCCTGGCTATTATAAACAGTGCTGCAATGAACATTGGGGTGCACGTGTCTCTTTCAGATCTGGTTTCCTCAGTGTGTATGCCCAGAAGTGGGATTGCTGGGTCATATGGCAGTTCTATTTCCAGTTTTTTAAGAAATCTCCACACTGTTTTCCATAGCGGCTATACTAGTTTGCATTCCCACCCACTCTAGTATTCTTGCCTGGAAAATTCCATGGACTGAGGAGCCTGGTAGGCTACAGTCCATGGGGTCGCAAAGAGTCGGACACGACTGAGCAACTTCACTTTCACTTTTCACTTTTCAATTTATATAATTTTAAAATTTTCAGTTATTTAAAGGTAAGTCCTATGAAAGTATACATTTCAGATAAACTACAGCTTTGAAGAATGAACCTCTTATAGGTTGACCTGTTTCCCCCTCCAAAATATACAAAAAGATACACTAAATACTTAACTCCCAGCACATCTCAGAATGTGATCTTATTTGGAAATGGGATCACTGCAGATGTGATTAGTTAAAATGAGGTCACACTAGGGTAGGATGAGTCCTTAATCTGATATGACTGGTGTCCTTATAAGAAGAGGAGAAGAGATGACAGAAAATGACACATGAGTGGAGATGCTATGTGACAGTGGAGACAGAGACTGAAGTGCTGCTGCTACAAGTCAAGGATCGCCAAGGCTTGATAAAGACTACCAGAAGCAAGGAAGATCCAGGAAAGAATTCTAGCCAAAGTCTCAGAGAAAGCATGGCTCTGCTGACACCTCATTTTTGGACTTCTAGCCTCCAGAACAGCCGGGAAATAAGTTTCTATTGTATAGCAGCCAGCCAATAGGAAATCAACACAGAACCTATTAATTTTACCAGAGGGATATGACTGAAGCATCCTATCTCCATGGGCAAGGCTATTCTAAGTGAAGCTGGAAATAGTCTTTTCAGTGTAGACATGCTAATATGACTGCTAAGTCAAAGTGAAGATGAGTCTTGAAGGACCATCAAGCTGGAAAGAAACTGCCACCTCTGTACTAGTAAATTCTTATCTACCCACTTCCTCACCCAGCTTATAAATGAGGATGGTAAAGAAAACTGGATCAAATAGATTTGAATATCCGTTATGGATGGCATATCCTAGGAACTCTGGAGCAGAAAGATACACCACTTATTATATTGAAACTGCTATTTTTTGGGTAAAATATTAAAAAGTTACAATTTCATATGCTTCAACCTAATAGGTTACACTGGAATTTAGAAGGTGCTATTATAGATTTCTAACAATTAAAGGTCTACACAGTAAACTTCAGATGAGAATTATTGCATCTGAAAAGATGGAAAAGATTCAAGAAGACCCTGAGAAGTGATGGGTATTTGGGGGTGGATAGTGAAGGGATGAGTTTCATTGGAGATGTAAGTCCATGGGCAGGAGTCAGGAGGGAAGATTCATGAAAAGTATCTTGGTCATATGTTTAAAGAAGATCTTCAGTGCTTGACTAAGGAGTTCCAGTTGTTTGAAATTAGTGAATAAATTGTCAAAGATGGTCTGGAGAAGAAGATGAGAAGTGATGGTTTAGGAAATTAGCTTGGCATATATTTATTTAGCAAGTATTTGTTGAGGCCAATCTGGTGTGCAGACTGCTTGGAGAGTTGTGACACTGAAGACCCAGGAACCAAGCAGGAGATTATGAAGTGGTAACCATGTTGTTAGCACAGTGTAACTATGATGTTGTATGTACTTGAACTGGAGTGGTGGGGTGGAAAGGAGAAGTTAAGGTGGTTTGGAGGACACCTGAGAGAGCTTAGTGATATATTTAATTGTGCAAGAAGGAGATGGAGTCAAAGATGATATCAAATTTTTTCATTTGAGTGAATTTAAGAACGCCCTTAATAACAAAAATGGAGAAGGCAAGAGAGGAGGCTGGTTCCAGGACTGAGGTGCTGATTTTTTAAAAAACCTTATAATCTCAAAAAAATACAAGCACCTCATGCAACTCAATACCAGAAAAACAAACAACCCAATACAAAAGTGGACAAAAGACCTAAACAGACATTTCTCCAAAGAAGACATACAGATGCCTAATTAACACATGAAAAGGATACTCAACATCACTCATTATCAGAGAAATGCAAGTCAAAACTACAATGAGGTATCATCTCACACTGGTCAGAATGGCCATCATCACAAAGTCTACAAACAATAAATGCTGGAGAGGGTGTGGAGAAAAGGGAACCCTCTTACACTGTTGGTGGGAATGCAAACTGGTACAGCCTCTATGGAAAACAGTGTGGAGATTTCCTTAAACAGCTGGGAATAAAACTGCCATACAACCCAGCAATCCCACTGCTGGGCATATACCCCAAGGAAACCAGAATTGAAAGACACACATGTACCCCAATGTTCATTGCAGCACTCTTTACAATAGCTAGGACATGGAAGCAACCTAGATGTCCATTGGCAGATGAATAGATAAGGAAGTCGTGGTACATATACACAATGGAATATTACTCAGCTATAAAAAGGAACACATTTGAATCAGTTCTAATGAGGAGCCTATTATACAGAGTGAAGTAAGTCAGAACGAGAACGACAAATACTGTATATTAACACCTATATTATGGAATTTAGAAAGACAGTAATGACGATCCTACATGCAGGAAAGCAAAGGAGACACAGATATAAAGAACAGACTTTCAGACTCAGTGGGAGAAGGTGAGGGTGGGATGATTTGGGAGAATAGCACTGAAACATGTACATTACCATATGTAAAACATAAGACCAGTGCAAGGTCAATGCATGAAGCAGGGCACCCAAAGCCAGTGTTCTGGGACAACCCAGAGGGATGGGGTGGGGAGGGAGGTGGGAGGGGGGTTCAAGATGGGGGGACACATGAATACCCATGGCTGATTCATGTTGATGTATGGCAAAAACCATCACAACATTGTAATTATCCTCCAGTTAAAATAGATACATTAAAACAAACAAGTAATAGATATCTTAGTAGAACTTTCCAGCATAGGACAGAGAATGAGGTTACCTCAGAGTTGCCAAGAGAGAGGTTATGGTTGAGGGCATGAAAATGGACCAGATCTTTAGGGGGAAAGTTGGATCTTGCAGGATGACCATGATTAAATTTAAATTATGCATATTATTCCCAACTTTATACCTTTTAATTATAACCTCTCCCTGACATTGTCCTTCCAGACTGAAAAATCTTACTCATTTCCATCCTTGATTAAATAGTAGCTCTATCTCACACCATTCTTGAAGTTTAGGGACTAGTATAATCATTACATATTTTTCTGTTGTCACCAGATGATTTTGTAAAAGGGCAGATGGATATTTGTGGTTTGGTTTTCAGCACCATTACGTTATAGAAATTGGAGGCCCCTGAAGGAGAGTGTTTATCTTATTTAAAACTATCTCCAGCATTTAGCACAGAATTCACTACAGAGTAGGTAGTTATTACATGTTTCTCACACAAATGAACTTTGGAGACACTATTGAAAATATGTAAAATGAATTACAATGTTCCATAGAACGGTAAGTAGTTCATTCAAACTTCTGAAATACTGATTTTATATCTTGTTGAACTGTGACTTTTGTCAACTGAGATCCAGAGGGTTAAAAGTACAAGTCTGGTTTTAAAAATGCACCTCTGTTTTTGGAAACTAGACATCACAGGATGTCAGCCTTCCTATCAAACTATAATAGCTAAAATCAATTGTCAAAATTCCACCTCAGTCTCTAAAATCCCATTTATTAGCTTTGCTATAAAGTATCCTTCAGCTTATGTATTTTTTCTTTCTTTAAACAGAGTTAAAGAGTTCATTCCTCCACCCCACCCCCGCCACTTACACTGTGAGAGAGACAAGGACAAACTGGGTCCTCTTACAACCTTGCAGACTGCCCAGCTCCAGGCAGCAGCAGGAGATGTCAGGTAGCCTGATAGAATTTATTTCCTCCATGCACCAGCTGGTATCACATTCTAGATCTTGAAATTCCCAGGGTTCATTTATCTTCACAATTTCTCACTTGACAATGAAAAGAGGACTACAAAGCTGAGTCTGCATTTAATGTACCATAATGCCAATCTTAGTGCATTGTTTTATGAATTATTGCTAAAAGAGTTTATACAGTATTTGACAAAAAGGACAATTCCCCACTTGTTTGTGAAGCTAGTTAGTTAACCACAAGTTAGAGCAGGGCTGCTTCCTTTTCTAGTTTAAATATGATATTTGGATCAAGTACAGAGAATTGAAATTAGAACTCAGGACAGAGGTATCACCTGTTAATTTAAAAATTGGTGGGAGGAAGTGAAATTTCTTTCACTTTCTTTTTTCAAATTTCTTTTTTCATTATTGCATATAAGGGATAGTGGCAAAATGGCATTATAAACTTCCTTGGGGTATTTTATTATATATCTGTAATTTTTATTAAAATTTATTTTGGTGTTTGTAATTAAGTTTGTGGGTGTACTTAAGAGCACTGTTAGTTTTCTTCTCTGGATAAAATGCTAGTGAAAAAAGAAACAGATCATGACTGGTAGATCTGAACTATTTTGATGGGTGGTTCATCTTTATTATGTCTTGTTGACTTCATCCCTTGCCATTGTCTGAATTTCTGTGTGCTATGACCTGTAGCTGGGAATAGAGAGATAAATATTGGGGCTTCAGCTGCATCAGCAAATAGCTGACTAATGTAGGGAAGGACACAGGAAGGCATTTGGCCAAGGTGCTTTCTAAGGTCTCTTTCTGCACTTAAATCTTATACTTGGTGGTGGAAATGTCTAAATAGGCCTGTTATGGAGAATGAAGAGAGAAAATACAATATTTGACAAAGGCAGAGCTCCCTTTCTGGACTGCCCTGTCAGGTTTCCTTACTCAATAGGTTTCCTTACTCACTAAGTGACTCACTCCTATGTAGCAGCCTCGTGGTACATAAAGTCTAAATTTGTGGAGTGTCAGTGGGTCTGATTTCAGAACAAGATGAATCTTAGTTTAGTCTCTTGGGCCTGCCTTTTCTTAGCTGTTTGACTTTGGGTAAGGTGTACTAGACCTTTCTAAGCCTCCTCAGGATTCTCATCTCACAATGCCTTCCTGACAAGGGTTATATAAAGATTTAATGAAATGAAGAAAGTAATGTGCACTGTAAAACATGGTGCAAATTAGGTGCTCAGCAAATAGTGGTTTCCTTCTCCTTCCTCATTTTTGTTAAGTAGGATTATAATTTGCCAATATTGTAGTTATCTTGGAAAGAATTTTAAACATTGCTAAATATGAATAACCTTTCCCAAAATTCTGTTAAACAGGGAGCTGTGCGTTTGTGTGTTTCCGTGGTGAGGGTGTGAGTTTGTGTGCTTGTGATTGCCTGTGTATGTGTGTAAACTTGAAATTCAGATGAAATGGTAAATCAGTACCAGTCCTAGCTCACTTAAGAGTGATCTATAAGTTGCTTCTAAATCAGTCACTCCAGTTAACCCAATTCTAGAAGTCTACCTGAAGAATTGCAACTGATATCTGGATAATCCAGACAAATATTATTATTTTCATTCTAAGCCAAGCTGTTAGCATTATATTTATAAAGCATTCCTTTGCAACAGGTATAAAGTGTAAAGGAGGAGCAGAGCAGGTATAATCCCTTTAAACTTAAATAGAAAGCTGTTATTGCAATTCCACTGTCCTATCTATTGTGAAAATGGAGACCAGCGAAGAAAACACATTTATGTCAATCATCAGGTAGCACGTTTTGAGGAGGACTTATCCAGATAATTGCCCTAATTTTTCATCCTGGCCTGTGATTGTTTTCTTTTTTCCTGCCTTACACAGTTTTGCCTTTTTCTTTGTCATCGTCAGTTTGCACTTCTGACATCCTCTGTGTCAGCTGGCCACATTATTGACTTTTATTTTTGTGGAGGTCACTTCTTTAGGAGCATCTCTTCAGCTTCTGATTGCCCTTAGTGGAAAGGAATTTGAATAAAAATGTCTGACAGATGCTCCTGAGATGGAGGAGGGTTCGCTGGTGGAGAGGTGAATCATAATGTGAAAGCTGTAGAACTCAGTTCCTCCAACACCCACTCCAGTTTTGGCTCTTTGACAATGCTTTCTCTTTAAGAAAAAGAACAGTTTGATCTGAATTCTTATTCGGTTCTGAGCCACCAAATTAGAATCTAATAAGCTCATTTGGAAGGGTTTTGAATTAGCTTTAAACAGACCCACGCTGAGCTCATAGAGGAGACCCTCCTACCCTTTCCAGGCAACCTGTAGTTTGTAGACTTAATTTTCAAAGTCTCTTCTTTGTCTCTTTTCTCATGTTGTGCTCTTTTCTCCCTTTGAATGGACTACTTCTAGCTATATCTTACACTTCTAGGGAGAACTGTGACACATCTTATGTGTGACATTATTTAAGAAAGTCAGAAATTTAGAGAGGAAAAAAAGACACCTTTCTTCAAAATGAGAAAAACTTGGCTTCTGGAATTTTCCCATTTGGCATTCTCCAATAGCACCGATTATCTTTCATTTTTTTCACACCTTTTTATTTGTATTGGGGTATAGCTGATTAACAATGTTGTGATAGTTTCAGTTAAACAGCGAAGTGACTCAGCCATACATATACATGTACCCATTCTCCCCCAAACTCTCCCCACCCCATACACTGGTTATTTTTAAATAAGAAGTATTTGGGCATAAAAACACTTTCCCAATATATGCCATAACTTTGCTTGTGCATGCATGCTCATTCGCTTCAGTTGTGTCCGACTATGTGTGACCCTGTGGACTGCGGCCCACCAGGCTCCTCTGTCCATGGGATTCTCCAGGCAAGAATACTGGAGTGGGTTGCCATTACCTTCTCCAGGGGATCTTCCCAACCCAGGGATTGAACCTGTATCTCTTGCATCTCCTGTACTGGCAGGCGGGCTCTGTACTACTAGTGCCACCTAGGAAGCCCAAACCTTGCTTGTAGATGTACAAAAATGTAAAATTGTTTAGAAAAGTAAGAGCCTAGGGTGGTTAGGAGGGGGAAGAAATAGTGTTATGGTCAGCTTGTTGGACCTCTGAGGAAATTGAAAGAGTTAAAGAGGGAGAGGAATAGGTGTGATGATTAGGTGGAGGAGACAAGTTGCCAAGGTGGGTTGGGGTTGACTCTAGGTAGTGCAGCCAGTATGCATCTATGGATATCATTTTGTACCTGTGCAAATTTACCTGTAGATTCCTAGAAGTGCAGCTGCATAGTCAAAGTGTATGTGCTTTCTTAATTTCCATAGTTATTACCAAGTTGCTCGATATAAAGTTTGGATCAATTTACATTTCTATGAGCAACATATTCATAGCACTTAAGACACTTTTTTCCCCCTCCTTTTCTTTTAGCCTCCCCTGGTATGGACAGGAAGTACATGAGAGTCCAATTCTCCTTTCTTGGTAACTAACTTGGTTTACCTCTCAGAAAGCTGTTACTGTTGTTCAGAAGTTCTACCAGTACTTGTCTATGCTGATGTCCTCCACTACCACAGGACACTTGGCAGATTTTACCAGCTAAAGAGTCATGTTTCCTCAGCTCAGTGAAAAATTTCCCTTATTTCTTGGATGATTCTCTCAACTCCATTCTGTTCTCTCTCTCTCTGGAACCCCTGTTAATAGTGCAATGGAATCACTGAATCTACCTACCCTTCTAAGCCTTTTAGTTTTTCTCATACTCTTCAGCTTTACTTTTCTGCATAGTACTCCAGGAGAACTCCTGATTTTATTTTCCTACTTTTTTATTATGACCTCAGCCCATCCACTGAGCTTTTTGAAAGTGGCCATAATATTTAACATTTTCAAGGTCTCAGTTGCTTCTTGTTAGAAGCAGACTTGGAGAGGGCATGATCGCTGCTTGATGCAGGCTGTCCAAAGCTCCTCCTCTGTCCTTGCAATATATGTTCCATCCTCTGGTCTTTTTGCCCAAGCCATTTCAAGGACACAGCCTTGAGAGAGTCAAGTGTGTTGAGACCGGACAGCATACATGACCGAACCTATTAAGGTCTCTATATAGACTTTTAAGATTTCAGCGAGTGGGAATGGAGATCTAGTCATTTCATGGTGCCCAGACAAGCTTCCCTGGTGGCTTAGAGGGTAAAGTGTCCGCCTGCAATGCAGGAGACCTTGGTTCAATCCCTGAGTCGGGAAGATCCCCTGGAGAAGATTTGAAATGGCAACCCACTCCAGTACCCTTGCCTGGAAAATCCCATGGATGGAGGAGCCTGGGAGGCTGCAGTCCATGGGATCCCAAAGAGTGGGACATGACTGAGCGACTTCACTTTCACTTTCAGACAAGCCCTTGCTGCTTAACCCTGCCACCTACCAGTCTGGGGTGCCTGTTGTTATTTATTTTTTTGGTCTCACTTTGCCTTCCCTGTACCAGGACTGTTTTCAGATTTCACTCAGGGAAGTTCCTTTTTTAGAGAAGCCTGTTATTTCTAAATGGATTTAAACTACACTGAAAACTTACATTTATTTTCTTTTTCCTGTGCTGACACTGTTTCTTGTGAAGTTAATTTTTCTGGTTGTTGAGTTGGGTAGTTTTCTTTCATTTTGTTGATTTTCCTCTAATGTATGAGGGTTCTTGGTGTTCTGTACATATTTATACATAATTGCTCCAATTGATCCTTATTGGTTAGTTCAAGCTTAGTTTCTGCATCCTAGGAGAGAATCTCCATTTCCTTGACAATGGGTAAATGTTTTAACAATAGGGATTCTTAATCCAGCACTCAGTGAGGGAGGCAGGGGCTGTATGGCTGTGTGTCCTTTCATTTAGGGTGTATGGGGAGCTTGTTTCTTGGGTGCACGGTCTTCTGTTCCCTCATAATGGCCTTACATGACTCATGGCAGTGTCCTCCTTCTCTTACCACAAGGGGCATTCTGACAGTACTTGTCAAAACTCTAGTGTTATATATAGAGTTGTTCTAAATTCTTTAGTGTGTGCTCACTCAGTCATGTCTGACTCCTTGCCACCCTCTGGACTGCAGCACACCAGGTTCCTCTGTCCATGTCATTTTCCAGGTGAGAATAGAGTCTGTAGCAAATGCCACAGTCATGGTTCTGTGGTTAGGGCATCAGTCAACTCCTTACTATTTCTTTAATCACCTGTTTACTTACTGCCCCTTCCTTTCCCAAGCCTCCATGGCTCTAGTTTGGGGATTATTTCAGGTTTCTGAGAAAATACACGTTTTCTTGCATGTTCCTACCTTTTGTCCTGATAAGTTTACAATTTCTTTAATAGTGTTGAGATTTTCTGTCAGTTTGACTTGCTTTATGTCTTTCCTTACTGCTCTGGTTCTCTGATGATACCTTCCTCAACTTTCTAGTGCTAATATAGATTTGTTTGTATGTTCTCTTTCTCCTGTACTTTTAATAGGATTTGAAAACAGAGGCAGTTGTACATATGTGTGTGTGTTCTGTATGACTAGTGAAATAATTTTGGTTTTCCAAGTTTGTAGCTATTTTAGGAGAAATATAATTATTTTCCCTAGCTTTAATGAAGCATATTTGACAACTAAAAATTATATATATTTAAAGTTACAACATGATGTTTTGATGTATGTATACACTGTGCAATGATCACCACCATCAAGGTAATTAACATATCCATCAACTCATATAGTTACCATTTGTGTTCATTAAGAAAACTTAAGATCTATTCTCTTAGCAAATTTCAAGTATGCAATACTATATTTTTAACTATAGTCACCATACAGTACATTAGATCTCCAGAACATATTCATCCTGCATAACTGAAATTATGTACCCTTTGACCAATAGCCCCCATTCCCTCCCACCCTTCACACCACCAGCTCCTGGCCACCACCATCCTACTTTCTACTTTTATGAGTTCACTTTTTAGATTCCACATATGAGTGGGATAATGCAGTATTTTTCTCTGTCTGGCTTATTTCACTAACCATAATGTCTTCCACTTTCATCTGTGTTGTTGCAAATGACAGAATTTCCTTCTTTTTAAAGAATAAAAAATATTCCATATATGTACCACATTTTCATTATCCATTCACCAAGTGTTGATGGACACTTGAGTTGTTACCATATCTGGACTATGGCTTACGATGCTGCGATCAGCATAGAAATGTGGATATCTCTTGGAGATACAGATAAATCTAGTATTTTTTTTCTTCCTAAGGTCATTATAATCTGGATATTTATTGTTATCCCATGTTTTGTTTCCACTTGAAATATGAGAATAATTAATTGCATATTTCAGTAATCCAGTAAATCCAGTAAAATTTATCCTTTTACTTTTCTACTATTTGGATATGGTTATATATTAACCTGTTTTTCTTTTTTTAAATAAATCAGTCCTAGCTGTTTATTCATATGAACCATGGGATTATACCAAAAACAAACCCAAATTAATATTCTTCTTTCACTATAATGAATTATCTCATTTGTTTAAAAAAATCTATTGAATTATGGCCAGTGAATTTAATTATTTAAGAAATAAATATCTAGCCAGATTCTATTTGGAAAGGTGAATATTTTTAAGGAGGCTTAGCTTGGTTTCTATTTGTTTTGGAGACAGTATATCTGAACATCAGAGCATCAGGTTAAGGCCTAGAAAACTTTGGAAGTCAAGCTGATGTTTTTAATTAAAATACGTACTTCATAAACTTCTACCATTAACATCAGTCTGGTTAAAAGAGGACTTTGATTTGAGATCTCAGTCTTTTTTTGGGGGGGGGAGGTGGGAGGGGGGATCGGGATGGGGAATACATGTAAATCCATGGCTGATTCATGTCAATGTATGACAAAAACCACTACAATACTGTAAAGTAATTAGCCTCCAACTAATAAAAATAAATGGAAAACAAACAAACAAAAAAGACTGAGAGCTCAAAAAAAATCTAGTATTTTAAAGACCAGTCTGCCTCTCTAATTTCTGAGGTAATATTTAGGATTCTTTTTTGGATTACTCCTCAACATAATTTGAAATCATTACTTGTGTAATTGATACTTACACAGAGAAGTGGCAGTGCCAGAATTTTACCAAAATCTTACTTTCACTTCTCGTAATCTAATTTTTATCACTTAGAATCTCATTTCACAGTTGAAATGCCAAAAGTGGGGGAATATAGTCTACTGTAGTTTTTAAACATGATTTATGAAAAAAAAAACCTACTTATTTGCTCTTCATTACTTTAACCTTTGTAGGAAAGTGTTATTTATCACCTACCACAATATAGACTGAGGAACAAAACAAGCTCATGGACCCTGTGACTCATGTTGTTTTGTGATAATATATTGGTCCAAGTTTAGACTGCAGCTTTATTAAGAATCCCTATGCTCCTCTGAAGAATTGCCTCGATTTTTTTTTTAAAGCAGACAAAGCCCTTTAAATCTATAAAAGATGCTAAAATTATGATTGATTCTTATGTTTTTAAAAATCTCCAATCTTTTTTCTCATTTTAAAATGGAAAAACATATTGACTTTTGGGAAGTGGAGATATAGGAACATTCATATTTAGTTAGCTGGAGAAGATTATGAATTGAAATTTCAAAGCCATATTTTAGTCAAAGGGTAATGGAAATTTAGAGCAAAAGGCATCTTTAGATAGCTTTGTGGTGATGTGTGAAGAGCAGAGAATTGAAGTCAGAAAACCTGAGGTCGAGTTCCTGCTTTCCACTTTCTCATTGTGTGACCCAACTCATGGCATAAATTCATTAAACTCTGTTTCCTCATCTGTGAAAGTAAGAAAATACCTGCCTTATAAATTGTATTGTTTTTTTTGTGTGTGTCAGGATGAAATGACACAGTATACAAAAAGTCTATTGGGAACTATGAGCTCCTGTTCAAATGTATGATGATTACTTTTTTATGAAGGAGAAAACAAACCCCTGTTCATCAGGTGCTCTGCTTAGTCGCTCAGTTGTGTCTGACTCTTTGTGACCCCATGGACTGTGGCCTGCCAGTTCCACTGTCCATGGGGATCCTCCAGGCAAGAAAAACGGAGTGGGTTGCCATTTCTTTCTCCAGGGGAACTTCCCAACCCAGGGATCGAACCCAGGTCTCGCACATTGCAAGCAGATTCTTTATCGTCTGAGCCACCAGGGAATCCCAAGAATACTAAAGTGGGTAGCCTATCCCTTCTCCAGGGGAATCTTCCAGACCTAGGAATCAAAATGAGGGCTCCTGCATTCCAGGTGGATTCTTTACCAGCTGAGCTACCATTACCAGTGGTAGAGCCAGGTCTCCTAAACCGGTCTGATATTCTTTCCAACTAGAGTATAACTTTTAAAATGTGCTCATCTGCTTAGCTACTCAGAGACCTTACCAGAACTTTATACTTATGCCACTCTCCATAAAGACCTGAACTTCTGAATCTTACTTAGTAATGTCTTTTTGTGGGTAAGAGGAAGCAACTGGTTTAATTTGATGGGTCTTGTTCTGTCTGTTCTGGCCTAAAACACCTAAGCTGGTCCCTTTTTTCCCCCTACTTTTTACCAGTTATGCCATGTGGTATTTCCCTGCCTTAAATCAGCTTCATAACATAATTTTACAACACACACTTCTTACATGGATCTTTTTTTTAAAAAAATATTAATTTGAGGGAATTTCCCAGCAGTCCAGTGGATAAGACTTTGAGCTTTCATTACCGAGGGCGCCAGTTCAAACCCTGGTCCAGGAACTAAGTTCCCTTAAGCTCCATGGTGCAGGGGAAAAAAATTAATTAATTTGAAGCCAAGCACTGCAGAAAAGGCTTCTATTTTTGATTCTTATTTAATAGACTATATAGAATTCCCCACTCACATTTTACTTTGCCAAATGTTTGTGAAATTCTTGGGTGTTTGGTTCCCTTTTATAGCTGCTTCCACAAAGTATCAAAAAGAGCTGGAGGATGACTTTCCACCTCAGTCTAAGGTTAGCTGGAACAAAGTGGTCCCAGTTCTCTCCCAGAGTTCTCCAGATAATTAGAGGGAAGCTGAATGCCTTATGTTTAATAGAATTATTTAGGTTCATTAAATAAAAGGGTCCAGGATAAGGAAATTGAATCTGCAGATTCAAGGTACAATTAATTGAGGCTTACAATATTATTCACTTAAGCAGATGTGGGAAAACAGGCAATAACTCATTCAAATAGGAAAAAGGTGAATATTCATGTCCAGCTAAAGAGAAGAAAGGGAGAAAAATACGAAAACATGACAATCTTTTCACTTATTTTTTAGGACAATAATGATGCAAATTACAAAGATTGGAAGGTGTTAAAACAGTTAAAAATCCTTGTGATTTGTAGAAAGAGCTACCTTTTTTTTTTTTGGCAGAAACATGTATTTTCCCATGAATCTATTTTCATTATTTTTAAAAAATTTCTAGACCTTTATTTCTCTGTGAAAAGGGGGTAAAAGGGATAAAATAAAAATGGCACAACTGACACAACCAACCAACTGAGGGGGAAGGAAGAGAGGTGGAGAAATCAATGGGGCAGGGGTCCCCATTATAGGAGCAGGAGCCTGCAACCTGAGATGCCCGCATCTACCCCCAGCACAGCAGGAACAACCCTCGCTCCTAGGGTCTCTGCCCTGTCCCACCTTGGGCACCCCCAAACCCGTGGGAGTGGACGGTGAGAAGTTGGATTCCCAGGCTGGGGCCAGGAACCGGGCTGGGGGAGGGGCCTGGGATCAGAACATGCACAGGGAGTGAGAGCCAAGGGCACTGTTCCCCCAAGGGAGGGACTCGGGGGGGAGGGGAGGGTGAATACCAGAGGCTGGCGTTGGCTCCTCTTCCAGCATCAGGCGAGAGACAGGACAGTCAGAGCCTCCTGGGCGAAGTACTTGACATCCATGTCCTGGTCCTGGGTCAGCTTCTCCAGGATGGGCTTGACCTCGGTCTGCAGCGTGCTGTTGTCCAGGATGGACCCGATCTTCTGTAGGGACTTGGCCACGTTGAAGCGGACATTGGCGATGGGGTCCTCCGCCATATACAGCACTGTGGGCAGCATGTGCTTGGTGGTGATGTCCTGCCCACAGACCTTAGACAGCACATTGATGCAGAAGAGCATAGTCATGCGGTGCAGGTAGTTGGGTTCCTCAGACAGGGTCAGGACCCTGGGGATGATAGTGGCAAGGGCCCACTCCTTCCCAAACTGCTCCACCAGCTTCTTCAGGTTGTTGGTGGCCGCCTCGCGGATGGCATAGACATGATCCACAAGCCAGGACATGCACAAGGAGTGGAGCCGAGCATCAAAGAACTCCAGCCCAAACTGTCCAGCCAGCAGAGGCATGTACTCAACGATGGCCAGACGCACCCGCCACTTGGCATCCTCCGCAAGCTCCATGATGGTGGGGAGCAGGAATTGGGACAGCTGCTGGATGCCGATCACCTCTTTCATGCAATCGAGGTTGGAGATGATGTTCAGCCGCACATCTGGGCACTCATCCTTCAGCAGAGCCAGGAAGAAGGGCATGAGGTGCTTGATGGTGTTATCTTTGCCCAGGATCGGGGAGAGGCCCATGATGACGGAGGCCAGGGCTGACCTGACATGCTGGTTGGTGTCCGAGACCAGCTCCTTGCTGCAGGGCAAGATCTCGGTCAGGATCACTTTCTCCCGATAGTCAGCGGAGAGATTTTCACAGAATTTTTTGAGCTTGAGGGAGGCAGCGGCCCTCACCTCAGGCTCACAGTCTTTGATCAGGTTCTGGAAGGCAGGGACCAGGTCCGTCTTGGTGACCTCAGGCCCCACTGCTGTCTGGAGCTCTGTGAACTTGTTGGCCACCATGTAACGGACGCGCCAGGATGTGTCCTCAGCAGCCTGGCACAGAGTGATCATCACCAGGGCCTCCAGGGCCTCCTGGGGCAGGAGCTGGGCGATGTTCACACACACTTCCACCGTTAGCAGCCGCACCGAATCCTGCTCATCAGAGGCCAGGTTGGAGAATATGGGGATGATCTCGCTCTTGATGTTGTCCATCTCAAGCACCTTGGCGAAATCCCCCAGGTTGGAGGCTGCTGCACACCGCACCAAGAGGTCGTCATCTGAGCACAAGTCCCGAAAGCACTGTAGAAGTTCCGCCTTGACAGCAATGGACACGCCAGGGTAGCAGACGGAGAAAAGGCTGCAGGCTGAGATGCGGGAGGTGACCAACTCACCGTCCACCATCCGCTTCACGAGTGGCACAAAGTGGTCCTCGAGATGGGAAGGTGAGTGCTCATGCGAGATGGCCCGCAGGGACTCCACTGCCTTGTCCCGCACTATGGCCTCATCCACCATGGCCAGCAACTCTAGGAGTGGTAGCAGGCAGTGAGCATACTCGGGACCTCCGACCAGAGGGGTGAAGGTGCCCAGCTCCTCCGCCAGGGCCAAGAGGACCTCGTCCTCATCGTACATGATATCTATAATGAAGGGCAGAAGCTCACTGCGGGTCTTTTCGACTCCAAGGGCCAAGGCGATGATGGGCAGCTTCTTGATGCTGTTGACGCGAAGCTGAATATCCTCGTTCTGGAGCTCGTCTATGAGGATCGAGATGGGGTTGAGCGAGTCATCGCCGTCGGCCGCCGCCATCTTCTTTCCTCACAGACTGCAGCCAGCGCTCTGCTAAAACAGGAATGGGAATGGCTGGGCTGGGAGGAGTAAAGAACGGCGTGGGGATGCCTGAGCCACTTTACAGGGACTGCCCCGCTTTCATTGGCCACGCTGCGCCGTGGTGAGCCTGCGTTTCATTTCATTTGTCCAAAGAAACCAAGTCCCACCCACCACCCATTTGCCATTGACGGAAGGGACCAGATTAACTTTGCAGGAGCCTGGGGCGGAGTTGGGAGGCGTGCAGGACGGGAGGGGGGAGCACGCACTGGAGGGGTGGGGGTTGGGGACGCACAGAGGTTGTGGGGGAGTTGGGCGGGGCTTTCCTGGAGCCTCTATAGTGAAGAGTCCACCTGCATTGCAGGAGACCGTGGTTTCATCGCTAGGTCAGGATGATCCCCTGGAGAATTGAATGGCTCTCCATTCCAGTATTCTTGCCTAGAGAATTCCATGGACAGAGGAGCCTGGCCTCTGGGGTGTCAGGCACAGTCCATAAGGTGGCAGAGTTGATCCCGACTTAGTGACTAATGCACAGACGCATAGGAGAAGAGGATTCTATTTCCATTATTAATTAGAAAACTTGATGTGCAAATGGTCTGGATATCTGCTTATTATCAAGAAGAAAGACTAAAATTTTAAGTGAACTTTTAATTTTTGAATAGTTTCAGATTTCATAAAAATTATTATGATAGTACAAAGGGTTCTCAAATATTCCACACCAGTTTTCCCTTTTGTAACAGCTTACCTTGGTGTGGTACTTTGCTCACAATGGGCGAACCAGTATTCATATATTAGTGTTAACTGAAGTCCATTCTTTATTCAGATTCATTTGCTCTTCTTTATCTGATATCCTTTTTCTGTTCCTAGATCCCACCCAGGTTTATCACATTACATTGTGTTATCATGTCTCCTCTAGACTATGATAGGTTCTCAAACTTTTCTTGTTTTTCATGACTTTGATAGTTTTGAGGAATACTATTCAGGTGTTTTGTAGAATGTCCCTTACTTGGGATGTGTTTGACGTTTATCTTAGGGTTAGACTGAGGTTGTGTATCCTTGGGGAGAAGACCACAGAGGTAAAATGCCATTTTTGTTTCCTCATTGTAAAGTTACTCTTTCTACCCCTTTCTATACTGTGATCTTTGGAAGAAAGTGACTCCACACTTACGGTGTAGGGAAGAAGGACTGAATTTTAACTGTAATAGAAAAATCATTATCATTGGCAAACATTCTAATCAGAAAGTGATTAATATCATAAGTGCATTTGGCAGGCTCCTTTGACCAGTAAACTTAGAGACGTGTATTTTGTGGCTAACATCTTGATAGGCAAAATGGGCGGCCCTATTTCTTAGAACCAGACTCTTCTTTAGGGCAATTTTCTTTGTCTAGGGAGATGGCCAGAATTACAGGCGCTGAAATTTTAATTTACCGCTGCTACGAGTGGTGGGCTACAGTCCATAGGGCTGCACAGAGTCAGACATGACTGAAGCACACATGCTCCCACCACTTCTCAGAGATATTGCAGGTCTTACACACTCTTGTGTCACATGTGAGCAAACATCCAAATCACCTCATTGTTGTTGTTTAGTCACCTAGTCATTTCCAAGACTTTTGTGACTCCATGGACTGTAGCCTGCCAGGCATCTCTGTCCATGGGATTCTCTAGGCAAGAATACTGGAGAGGGTAGCCATTTCCTTCTCCAGGGGATCTTCCCAACCCAGGGATTGATCCCAGGTCTCTCAAATTTCAGGCAGATTCTTTACTGTCTGAGCCACCAGGGAATCCCAAGAATACTAAAGTGGGTAGCCTATCCCTTCTCCAGGGGAATCTTCCTGACCCAGGAATCAAAATGAGGGCTCCTGCATTCCAGGTGGATTCTTTACCAGCTGAGCTACCATTACCAGTGGTAGAGCCAGGTCTCCTAAATCAGAGTGATAGTCTTTCCAACTGGAGTATAATTTTTAAAATGTGCTCATCTTCTTAGCTACTCAGAGACCTTACCAGAACTTTATACTTATGCCACTCTCCATAAAGACCTGAACTTCTGAATCTTACTTAGTAGTGTCTTTTTGTGGGTAAGAGGAAGCAACTGGTTTAATTTGATGGGCCTTGTTCTGTCTCTTCTGGCCTAAACCACCTAAGCTGGTCCTTTTCTTTTTTTTTTTTTTTTACCAGTTATGCCATGATAAAAATCTTCAATTTATACTTAAAGTGGTATTTCCCTGCTTTAAATCAGCTTCATAACATAATTTTACAACACACTTCTTACATGAATCTTTTTTTTAAAAAATATTAATTTGGAGGAATTTCCCAGCAGTCCAGTGGATAAGACTTTGAGCTTTCATTACCGAGGGCGCCAGTTCGATCCCTGGTCCAGGAATTAAATTCCCTTAAGCTCCATGGTGCAGGGGAAAAAAATTAATTAATTTGAAGCCAAGCACTGCAGAAAAGGCTTCTATTTTTGATTCTTATTTAATAGACTATATAGAATTCCCCACTCACATTTTACTTTGCCAAATGTTTGTGAAATTCTTGGGTGTTTGGTTCCCTTTTATAGCTGCTTCCACAAAGTATCAAAAAGAGCTGGAGGATGACTTTCCACCTCAGTCTAAGGTTAGCTGGAACAAAGTGGTCCCAGTTCTCTCCCAGAGTTCTCCAGATAATTAGAGGGAAGCTGAATGCCTTATGTTTAATAGAATTATTTAGGTTCATTAAATAAAAGGGTCCAGGATAAGGAAATTGAATCTGCAGATTCAAGGTACAATTAATTGAGGCTTACAATATTATTCACTTAAGCAGATGTGGGAAAACAGGCAATAACTCATTCAAATAGGAAAAAGGTGAATATTCATGTCCAGCTAAAGAGAAGAAAGGGAGAAAAATACGAAAACATGACAATCTTTTCACTTATTTTTTAGGACAATAATGATGCAAATTACAAAGATTGGAAGGTGTTAAAACAGTAAGAAACTTTGTGATTTGTAGAAAGAGCTACCTTTTTTTTTTTTTTTGGCGGAAACATGTATTTTCCCATGAATCTATTTTCATTATTTTTAAAAAATTTCTAGACCTTTATTTCTCTGTGAAAAGGGGGTAAAAGGGATAAAATAAAAATGGCACAACTGACACAACCAACCAACTGAGGGGGAAGGAAGAGAGGTGGAGAAATCAATGGGGCAGGGGTCCCCATTATAGGAGCAGGAGCCTGCAACCTGAGATGCCCGCATCTACCCCCAGCACAGCAGGAACAACCCTCGCTCCTAGGGTCTCTGCCCTGTCCCACCTTGGGCACCCCCAAACCCGTGGGAGTGGACGGTGAGAAGTTGGATTCCCAGGCTGGGGCCAGGAACCGGGCTGGGGGAGGGGCCTGGGATCAGAACATGCACAGGGAGTGAGAGCCAAGGGCACTGTTCCCCCAAGGGAGGGACTCGGGGGGGAGGGGAGGGTGAATACCAGAGGCTGGCGTTGGCTCCTCTTCCAGCATCAGGCGAGAGACAGGACAGTCAGAGCCTCCTGGGCGAAGTACTTGACATCCATGTCCTGGTCCTGGGTCAGCTTCTCCAGGATGGGCTTGACCTCGGTCTGCAGCGTGCTGTTGTCCAGGATGGACCCGATCTTCTGTAGGGACTTGGCCACGTTGAAGCGGACATTGGCGATGGGGTCCTCCGCCATATACAGCACTGTGGGCAGCATGTGCTTGGTGGTGATGTCCTGCCCACAGACCTTAGACAGCACATTGATGCAGAAGAGCATAGTCATGCGGTGCAGGTAGTTGGGTTCCTCAGACAGGGTCAGGACCCTGGGGATGATAGTGGCAAGGGCCCACTCCTTCCCAAACTGCTCCACCAGCTTCTTCAGGTTGTTGGTGGCCGCCTCGCGGATGGCATAGACATGATCCACAAGCCAGGACATGCACAAGGAGTGGAGCCGAGCATCAAAGAACTCCAGCCCAAACTGTCCAGCCAGCAGAGGCATGTACTCAACGATGGCCAGACGCACCCGCCACTTGGCATCCTCCGCAAGCTCCATGATGGTGGGGAGCAGGAATTGGGACAGCTGCTGGATGCCGATCACCTCTTTCATGCAATCGAGGTTGGAGATGATGTTCAGCCGCACATCTGGGCACTCATCCTTCAGCAGAGCCAGGAAGAAGGGCATGAGGTGCTTGATGGTGTTATCTTTGCCCAGGATCGGGGAGAGGCCCATGATGACGGAGGCCAGGGCTGACCTGACATGCTGGTTGGTGTCCGAGACCAGCTCCTTGCTGCAGGGCAAGATCTCGGTCAGGATCACTTTCTCCCGATAGTCAGCGGAGAGATTTTCACAGAATTTTTTGAGCTTGAGGGAGGCAGCGGCCCTCACCTCGGGCTCACAGTCTTTGATCAGGTTCTGGAAGGCAGGGACCAGGTCCGTCTTGGTGACCTCAGGCCCCACTGCTGTCTGGAGCTCTGTGAACTTGTTGGCCACCATGTAACGGACGCGCCAGGATGTGTCCTCGCCAGCCTGGCACAGAGTGATCATCACCAGGGCCTCCAGAGCCTCCTGGGGCAGGAGCTGGGCGATGTTCACACACACTTCCACCGTTAGCAGCCGCACCGAATCCTGCTCATCAGAGGCCAGGTTGGAGAATATGGGGATGATCTCGCTCTTGATGTCATCCATCTCAAGCACCTTGGCGAAATCCCCCAGGTTGGAGGCTGCTGCACACCGCACCAAGAGGTCGTCATCTGAGCACAAGTCCCGAAAGCACTGTAGAAGTTCCGCCTTGACAGCAATGGACACGCCAGGGTAGCAGACGGAGAAAAGGCTGCAGGCTGAGATGCGGGAGGTGACCAACTCGCCGCCCCCCAGCCGCTTCACGAGTGGCACAAAGTGGTCCTCGAGATGGGAGGGTGAGTGCTCATGCGAGATGGCCCGCAGGGACTCCACCGCCCTGTCCCGCACTATGGCCTCATCCACCATGGCCAGCAACTCTAGGGGTGGCAGCAGGCAGTGAGCATACTCGGGACCTCCGACCAGAGGGGTGAAGGTGCCCAGCTCCTCCGCCAGGGCCAAGAGGACCTCGTCCTCATCGTACATGATATCTATAATGAAGGGCAGAAGCTCACTGCGGGTCTTTTCGACTCCAAGGGCCAAGGCGATGATGGGCAGCTTCTTGATGCTGTTGACGCGAAGCTGAATATCCTCGTTCTGGAGCTCGTCTATGAGGATCGAGACGGGGTTGAGCGAGTCATCGCCGTCGGCCGCCGCCATCTTCTTTCCTCGTAGACTGCAGCCAGCGCTTTCCTAAAACAGGAATGGGAATGGCTGGGCTGGGAGGAGTAAAGAACGGCGTGGGGATGCCTGACCCTCTTTACAGGGGCGACCCCACAGTCATTGGCCATGCCACCCCTAATTGAGCCTGCTTTTGTTAGGTTCATTTGAACAAATGAAGTCCTACCTACCACCCATTTGCCATTGGCTGAAGCGACCAGATTGATTAACTTTGCAGGAGTGTGTGGTTGGTTTGTGAGGCATGCAGGATACGAGGGGAGAGCACGCCGTGTTTGGGTGGGGGTGGGGGACGCACGGAATTTATGGGGGGAGTGGGGCGTGGCTTCCCTGGAGCCTCTGATGGTAGAGAGTCCGTGTGCAATGCAGGAGACCCTGGTTTGATCTCTAGGTCAGGATGATTCCCTGGAGAATGGAATGGCTCTCCATTCCAGGTTTCTGCCTGGAGAATTCCATGGACAGAAACCTGGCGGGCTACAGTCCATGGGATGGCAAGGAGTTGGACATGGCTTAGTGACTAATGCACACAAACACAGGAGAAGAGGATTCTATTTTCATTATTAATTAGAATATTTGACATGCAAATGGTCTGGATATCTGCTTATTATCAAGAAGAAAGACTAAAATTTTAAGTGAACTTTTAATTTTTGAATAGTTTCAGATTTCATAAAAATTATTATGATAGTACAAAGGGTTCTCAAATATTCCACACCAGTTTTCCCTTTTGTAACAGCTTACCTTGGTGTGGTACTTTGCTCACAATGGGCGAACCAGTATTCATATATTAGTGTTAACTGAAGTCCATTCTTTATTCAGATTCATTTGCTCTTCTTTATCTGATATCCTTTTTCTGTTCCTAGATCCCACCCAGGTTTATCACATTACATTGTGTTATCATGTCTCCTCTAGACTATGATAGGTTCTCAAACTTTTCTTGTTTTTCATGACTTTGATAGTTTTGAGGAATACTATTCAGGTGTTTTGTAGAATGTCCCTTACTTGGGATGTGTTTGACGTTTATCTTAGGGTTAGACTAAGGGATCTCCTTAAAGGGATCTCCTTTCTCCTTGGGGAGAAGACCACAGAGGTAAAATGCCATTTTTGTTTCCTCATTGTAAAGTTGCTCTTTCTACCCCTTTCTATACTGTGATCTTTGGAAGAAAGTGACTCCACACTTACGGTGTAGGGAAGAAGGACTGAATTTTAACTGTAATAGAAAAATCATTATCATTGGCAAACATTCTAATCAGAAAGTGATTAATATCATAAGTGCATTTGGCAGGCTCCTTTGACCAGTAAACTTAGAGACGTGTATTTTGTGGCTAACATCTTGATAGGCAAAATGGGCGGCCCTATTTCTTAGAACCAGACTCTTCTTTAGGTCAATTCTCTTTGTCTAGGGAGATGGCCAGAATTACAGGCGCTGAAATTTTAATTTACCGCTGCTACGAGTGGTGGGCTACAGTCCATAGGGCTGCACAGAGTCAGACATGACTGAAGCACACACGCTCCCACCACTTCTCAGAGATATTGCAGGTCTTACATACTCTTGTGTCACATGTGAGCAAACATCCAAATCACCTCATTGTTGTTGTTTAGTCACCTAGTCATTTCCAAGACTTTTGTGACCCCATGCACTGTAGCCCGCCAGGCATCTCTGTCCATGTGATTTCATAGGCAAGAATACTGGAGTTGGTTGCCATTTACTTCTCCAAGGGATCTTCCTTCCCCAGGACTTGTTAAAATGCAAATCCTATAGCTCCACTGGAGACAACTGAGTCAGAAACGTTGTGTGTGGAGCTCTGAAATCTGATTTTTAACAAACCCTCGAGGTGATTTGGAATTCCCTAGGGGTCAGTGGCAAAGAATCCACCTACCAATGCAGGAGGTGCACAATTGCTCTCATTTCACACACTAACAAAGTAGTGTTCAGAATTCTCCAAGCTAGGCTTCAACAGGACATGAACAAGAACTTCCAGATGTCCAAGCTGGATTTAGAAAAGGCAGAGGAAGCAGATATCAAATTTCCAATATCTGTTGGGTTATAGAAAAATAAGAGGATTCCAGAAAAGCATCTATTTCATTGACTACGCTAAAGCCTTTGACTGTGTGGATCACAACAAACTGTGGAAAATTCTGAAAGAGATGGGAATACCAGACCACCTGACCTGCCTCCTGCAAAACCTGTATGCAGGTTTAGAAGCAACAGTTAGAACCGGACATGGAACAGCAGGCTGCTTCCAAATTGTGAAGGGAGTACATCAAGGCTGTATGTGTCACCCTGCTTATTTAACTTATATGCAGAGTACATCATGCAAAATGCTGGGCAGGATGAAGCACAAGGTAGAATCAAGATTGCCAGGAGAAACATCAGTAATGTCAGATATGCAGATGACACCACCCTTATGGCAGAAAGCAAAGTGTAAATCCATGGCTGATTCATATCAATGTATGACAAAACCCACTGGAAAAAATAATAATAATAATAAAAATAAAAATAAATAAATAAATAAAGAGCATCTTGATGAAGGGGAAAGAGGAGATTGAAAAATCTGGCTTAAAACCCAACATTCAAAAAAAGAAGATCATGGCATCCATTTCCATCACTTCATGGCAAATAGATGAGGAAACAATGAAAACAGTGACTGACTTTATATTCTTGGGTTCCAAAATTACTGCAGATGTTGACTGCAGCCGTAAAATTAAAAGAAAAGCTATGACAAACCTAGGTAGCATATTAAAAAGCAGAGACATTACTTTGCCAACGAAGGTCCATCTAGTCAAACCTATAGTTTTTCCAGTAGTCATGTATGAAGGTGAGACTTGGACTCACAAGAAGGTGAGTGCTGAAGAATTGATGCTTTTTAGCTGTGGTGTTGGAGAACACTCTTAATAGTTTCTTGGACTTCGAGGAGATCAAACCAGTCAATCCTAAAGGAAATCAGTCCTGAATATTCTTTGGAAGGACTTATGGTGAAGCTGAAGTTCCAATACTTTGGCTACCTGATTCGAAGAGTAACCCATTAGAAAAGACCTTGATGCTGGGAAAGATTGAAGGCAAGTGGAGAAGGGGAAAACAGAGGATGAGATGGTTGGATGGCATCACTTGCTTGATGGACATGAGTTTGAGTAAGCTCCAGGAGATGGTAAAGGTCAGGGAAGCCTGGTGTGCTGCACTCCATGGGGTTGCAAAAAGTCACAACTGAGTGACAGAAAAACAAGAATCACCCAGGTAGCACAGTGGTAAAGAATCTGCCTGCCATTTCAGGAGACACTAGAGACTGGTTGATCTCTGGTTTTGGAAGATTCCCCTGGAGAAGCAAATGACAAGCCACTCCAATATTCTTGCCTGGAAAATTCTGTGGACAGAGGAGCCTGGCTGGCTACAGTCCATGGGGTCGCAGAGTCAGATGAGACCGAGCACATTGATATTGACTGCAGTGCTCACAGATTCAAAACACCTTAGCGGCATTAGCTTAATTCTGTGTTCAACTGCTGCCTCAGAATTATAGTTTGTGTTAGGCTTTTATCTTTCAGTTAGGATTGCTACAAGGAACAACCTTTGATATTTACTTCAGGCTTTTCTGTGACTCTCATTTTATGGACTCTGCTATTTGCCATAGTTTCCTCTACTTAAGGCCCCAGTTGAATTCCTCCACTCTGAAAACCCTGTTTTCACTAAGAAACTGATATAGGATCTGTTCTGGGTGAAAGAGAGTGGTATGATATGTTGTTTTGGCTTCTGGAAGGCTTACAGTCTCGATTAACACAACTGTACTGACTCCTTGTGTTCCTACATTTATTCCTTCATAGGATGGCCCCTGCTCCATTTTGGTAAATTATTTTTGTATTTGTACTGTACATTTCTGGAAATTAATAATATTAATCAGCATGTAGTAGGCACTTAATCATTTAACCTTTGCATCATCCCTAAGTTAAAAAAATGTTTTTCATTGAAATATACTTGATTTACAATATTGTGTTAGTTTCCTGTGTACAGCAAAGTGATTCCAATATATATTTTTAATATATTTATATATATAAATCTTTTTCATTCCACCTTAATTTTTAAATTCATTATTTTTCCCATTTTACAGATGAGAGAATGAAGAGTCAGGTGACTCATCTTCCTAAAGGTCCCCCAAATATGAAGTGGTGAACTAGGGGCTGAAACTCACCTCTGTCACTCTCAGCTGGTGCTTCTCAGGATTCCTGAAGTTAAGAAGCAGCAGCTGCGTGGTTTAGAAGATAGAACCCAGGTGGCTGGTTATAATCACTGGAACCTGGCGCTTCTTGCGGACTCGGCTTTCTCATTCCAACAATGGCGGATAATAATGCTCTCCTCACAGAAATTGTCTTGAGTTGGAGAAAATCATGGTACTTTTGGAATCCCGTGTTCACGGTAAGTACTTGTCTTGCCGCTCACACTGTTCACTGAACCCAGGGTAGATAAGGCGTGATCGGGGAAGATGGTAGAAGACTTGAAGAGCTGTGGGCACTGCAGACATGTTTATTCTCTCTGGGCAGCAGCAGCCGCCGCAGGGAGTCTTCAAAGACTACTGATATGCTAGGACAGACAAAAGTGGCCCATGGCCAAGTGGGTGCGCAGGCCCAGTGCTACCAAGGTCAGCAGTATCGTTGTTGACAGAACGTAAGGTATGAGGCCGTGAGAGAGTGGGACAGGAGAGCCTGACTGACTCTGTGTTGTCAGTTAACTTCTCCACAACCCACCCCTCAGGGTCTTCTGTCCCACTGTTTACATAGGCTCGGCCCTCTGTGGCTTCTTTCTGGAGCACACCGCTGCTGCTTGTACCCATATTCCACAACAACAGTGAAAGCTACAACAACAAACCACTAGAGTGCAGGCTACACACCCAATACAGAGCAAACTCCAATGCCAGGTACTGGACAGGCTGCCCACCATTCTTGCAGTGGGTCTCCAGTTAGGCATTGCACATCATAGATTTCTCACATCCTATGGCTCCACACGGAGCATAAGAGGAGAACTCATGAGAGACCTCAGGGAGAGTACAAATACACCTTTCAACACTGAGGCAGCTCCCTGTGGTCTTGGCCAGGTGACACGCACAAGAGGGGACCAGGTGCTTGTCACCCAGGGTACAACCTGAAAGTCATGTTGCAGCCCTTGCCCACATGGGGCTAGGAAAGCTACCCACCACATGTGGGGTGTCTTTATCTTCCATGGCCAAGTCCAGTCCACCATCTGTCCTTGTGCAGTCTCCTTTGGGGCTGGCAACAGGATATTACCTTGGGTTCCATAGCCAGGCTTTAGGCGAATATCTGTTGTTACCACCTGCAGTTGTATTGGCGCAGCAGCACGATGCAGAAGAGCCTCCACCAGGGTGATTCCACCCCTGTGTGGTTTTTCATTGAGAACCTATAAAACCCCCCATGTGTGTCGGGTCCACCCCTTCAAGGAGGGGGGAATCAATAGACAGCTGCAAGCCTTATTTTAACAAACCATTATATGGCTCAATCAGATCCCTGTCTGTGGGTGATAAGGGACATGAAATACCCATTGAATTCCCAGCCTCTGTGCCCAGTGCTGGACTTCTTTTCTGGTGAAATGGGTACCCTGGTCAATTGCTATAATTAGAGGATGGCCATACATGGCTGTCAGGCAGTCAAACCCCTTAAGTGTACAGCAATAGTCAGCAGCCTTACATGGCCAGGCAAACAGCAAATCTGTAGCTGTATCTATAGCTGTTAAAGCGAAACTGGCATTCTCTGCTAGTGGCAGAGGCCCTACAAAGTTCACTTGCCACTGAGTCAAAGGAATTCTCCCCCTCACCACCTGTCCATCGGTGGCTGCCAGCCTGCGGGGGTAAAGAGCTTCCCAGGCACATGTGGAACAATCATGGCAGGCATCTTCTATTTCTCTCCAAGAAATAGGAAGATCCCACCCTTTGGCAATTGCCCACATGGTTTTTGTCCCTGCGTGATGCAGGTGCTGGTGTAGCCAAGCCACTACCTCATTAGGAGGGCACAGGCTTCACAGTTGACTGTCTACATCATAGTACATAGCCTTTACAGTACAGTCTACATCATGGGACACAGCCTTCACAGTACACTGTTTTACATCTGCAAAAGAATCAGAGGTTAGTAGCACATCATCAACATAATGGAACAGTTTCATCGATGCAGGATAGTTCCATTTTTCCAAGTCTCCTGCAGCCAGCCTGTGACAGATTGTTGGGCTATGTAGATATCCTTGGGGAAGGACTTGGAACGTCCACTGACACCCTTCCCAAGTGAATGCAAACTGGTCTTGACTCTCAGCAGCTATAGCTATTGGAGAAAAAAGCATTTGCTAAGTCCGCCACATAGTGATAAGTGCCCAGTGCTGTAGTTAACTGGTCCATCAAATCGTGGATGGATGGCATGGTGGCATGCACAGGCAACCTCACTTTATCCAGTTCCCTGTAGCCCACAGTCATCTGCCAAGAGACATTGGGCTTCTGGATAGACCACACGGGGAGTTGAATATGCTCTGTGCAGGATGTACATGTCCACTTTCACCAGCTCAGCAATGGTGGTGCCTATTTCTTTGTGGCCACCTAGTAGACGATATTGTCTCACAGTCACTGCCCTCCAGGGTGTCAGCAACATCTGTGGGGGATGCTCTGCATATCCCCTCTCGACTGCCTTCACAACGTGCACTTGGAGACAGGATTACCCCACAGAGGTCTGCAACACAAGACGTTGCAAGACATCTATCCCCAAAATATATTCCAGAATTGGGGACACATATACAGTGTATACTCGCATAGGAAGCTGCCCAATTTCCAGTGGTAAAGACACAGCCTCTACTTCAATGCTTTGGGCACCGTAGCTGTCGATACATGCACTGCGGCCAGGAAACTGTTCTGGTTTGCCATGTACCAGGCTGCATTCAGCACCAGGGTCAACCAGGGCCATTACTCTTTGTACATTGGCCAGCGACCAGTGAATTACATGTTCCACATGGGGCCTCCAGTCCCTGCTTGGACTCTGGGTGGGTACCTTGGTCTGAGCCCTATTCAAAACAGAACAGGGCATCTGCAGAGACATCTCCAGTGGGCATAAAGTCTTCATGCTGTGGGCGCTTTCCACACTTAGTAAACTGCTGCTCCAGGCTCAATTGCTTCCATAGCTCTAGGAGAATAGCATTAGGTTGCTTATCAATTTTGTTTCTGTCAAGACCTGCTGCTAGCAAATCAGCCCACACTTGTATTGCTGTTACCCAGGTGGGGCCGTTACCAGCTCAACCCCGCTTTGGGGCTTTCACAGTTCTAATGCCTTTAGCCTGCTGCTGCTGCCCCTTTGTGTTTCTCAAGCGGGCCAGATGGGGTGCCCCACATAGGGTGTAAGTATAGCAGATAGGGATCCAAAATAGGCAGATGGAGCACTGGTTAAAATGGTGTCTCGCATACCACTGGTAAAAGGCTTATCATCTGGGCTCCAGGCATGTAGGTTAAACATCGCCTGTCTCATGCCCAATTCTCTCACCACTTGGGTTAACTCGACACAAGTATGCCATTTACTCATGGTATTTGGGAACTCTCCTGTGTTGGTCTGCATGGTGTGGATGGCAGCATTGATCCATTTCATCAGGCTGTGTGTTTGATTAGGTGCACCCTACGTGAGTCACCTAGCATTCTGTAATCTCACAGTCTGAGAAACCATGGTCCCCAAGGCCACGTAGCTCTTGTTCTAGCATGTGCATCTGTTGCTCTAGTTCCTCTGCCCTTCTCTGCAGTTCATGTACTGGTGCAGCATCACAGAGAGCATTCTCCATGTTTTCCTTCAAGGCAGTCAATGAAGTCCACCCCATGGTGTCAGCGGCAGCACGCACTGCTTTTTTCCTGAAAGCTCACCACTTGTAACGTCTTTACAATACTCTCTGTGCACTTGCGCAGCATCAGGGAGAGCATTCCCCATGTTTGCCTTCAAGGCAGTCAACAAAATCCACCTCACGGTGTTAGCAGCAGTATGTGCAGATTTGTCCGGCAAGTGAGAGCTCACTGCCTATGGTGCCTTTTCAATATTATCCGGTGACCCATTCACCACCTCCCAGTCTTCCGTCAGGGCCCACACTGAGAGGACAGCAGCCACCAGGTATCACATGCTCCATGGTGGCCACTGGCTTCCTCCCTGCCTCAGGTTCCCCTACCTGCTAGGTATCCTGCTGGCTACACCAGTTGTCTTGCCACTCACACTGTTCACTGAACCCACGATAGATAGATAAG
This sequence comes from Dama dama, assembly GCF_033118175.1. Taxonomy (NCBI): domain Eukaryota; kingdom Metazoa; phylum Chordata; class Mammalia; order Artiodactyla; family Cervidae; genus Dama; species Dama dama. Next base: position 128,677,438 of record NC_083714.1, on the reverse strand, counting down.
GTGTGGCCAGGGAAGATGGAAGAAGACTCAAAGAGCTGTGGGGACTGCAGACATATTTATTTTTTCTGGGCAACAGCAGCAGCAGCAGCAGCAGTGAGTCTTCAAAGACTACTGATATGCTAGGATAGACAAAAGTGGACCATGGCCAAGTGGGCACTCAGGCGCAGTGCTACCAAGGTTAGCAATATCATTGTTTGCAGAATATAAGGTATGAGGCTGTGAGAGAGTGGGACAGGAGAGCTTGACTGATGCTGTGTTGTTCATTCATTTCTCCACAGTACTCAACAAATATGTTCTTTCTTTCAAAGCTCTTAGCCCACATGAAATTATTGTTTCATTTAATTGTGTAACTAATAGTACCTGGGGCTTCTCAGGTGGCTCAGTGGTAAAGAACCTGCCAGCCAATGCAGGAGACATAGAGACCCAGGTTCATTCCCTGAGTTGGAAAGATCCCTTGGAGGGGAGGGCATGGCAACCCATCCCAGTGTTCTTGCCTGGAGAATCCCGTGGACAGAGGAGCCTGGTGGGATACAGTTCATTGGGTCGCAAAGAGTCAGACATGACTAAAGCAACTTAGCATGAATAGTACGTGAGTTAATAATCACTTTCTATTTGTAAAGGAATAAGTTAGGAATGAAGAAAATATTGCTAATTGTACTCATATTGGCACTGTAGTTTGTATCTCTACTTAAAATTATTTTTAAAGAAGTTTTTCTATTATTATACACAGATTTAAAAGTAAAAAGTTTAAGAGCCTGATAGGGCAACTTAAAAAAGCCATGCAAGTTATATATAGATTTGTTATTTTATCTTTGAATAAAGTAATTCCAGTGCCTGAAGAAGATAAATTGAGTCTGTGTTATAAGAAGCATGGGTCAGAGAACTGAGTGTAGCACACCAGAGTGTGAAATCTTTCATATGCTACCAATTTTTATAGTCATATAGTCCAAACTTCAATTATCTGCTTTGTGGTTTCACGTAAAATTTTTCCTGTGGAATTCTTTGTCTTTACCTTTAATGTTTTGGTGTTTTATGTTTTGGAAGCTGATGTCTAGGAAATAACATCTCATAATAATAAGGTGGTGATAATTTACTATTTTTAATAATTCATAGGCCAAAAATGCAGTCTGAAGTCAGATATAATTTTTAAAATTTCTCTATTCCAGATTGTCTACACGTCCACTCTTGGCTGTTAGTATAAGCAATCCAGAATTGACTAATGATGTACAGTGTTCCTCTGTTTATAAGTCGGACATTTGCATGCATTCATCATTCCTTATCATTCATTCTTGATTGGAAAAGCTGGCTCATTTCAATGCTAAAAATTCCCAGGGATGAAAATGCTGTCTTGTTTTTTTTTTTCTTAGGCTCTTATCTGAAAACATTTTCTTGAAGTTTTGACAGATGCAGACAAAGCAGCCCTACAGTAGAAAGAGCATAAGCTTTGGAGGCAGATAACGAGCTTTGAATCCCTGAGCAAGTTAATCGAGGTCTCTGTGTCCACTTCCATATATGTAAAAACATACACACACAAAATAGTACATACATAAGGGTTAAATGAAATTACACATACACAAAGCCTGGGATGGTGTCAGGGACATAGGAGGTGCTCAGAAATCTTTACTTCCATTCCTTGGTTTTAATGTGTATTAAATGTCATTGGTTCTATATGAAAATGCCTCAAAGAAGAATGCCTTACAGCATTTTCTACCTGAAGAAAATGGGAGAGCACAAATAAGTGCTCTTATAAGAGTCAAAACATTTCACCCCTTCCCATCATTCAGAAATGACAAATGTCATTAAAGGACAAACTGATAGGTACATTTCCCTTCACAGAAATTATACTATCTAGGGGATTTTTAATAGCCTGAAGTCCAGTTGACACTCTATGACTAATATTTAAAATAAATAGTAGACAACAAAATTAATAGCTGGCATTTTAAGTGCTGCAACTTGTCACCAAATACTGCAGCTCCCTAAACCATTAGCTGCCACCTTGTGTAATTGGTGGAACAGTACTGTACTATGCCCAGTATTGCTGAAATGTTCTGTAAGACCCATAGACAGTTCTCTGGCCTATTTTTGGTGCTCCATTTAACTTTTTGCCAAATCTGAATTACTGGGGTTTGAACTATTCAGATGCTACCCCATGCTAGCTTTCAGATTGATCTTAATTGCATTAATTGATAGTAATTTCCCCATCTAAAATTTTGGGGAAGTAATTTAGTCTTGGTAAGACTTCTGAAGCCACTAAGGTGCCACCACCTGAAGACTTAGTGCGCTACAGTGACATAAAAAATGCACACTAGAACTCTGAGTTTGAAAAAGGGGTTTACTTATAAACCATAGCTTTTGTGACAACAATTCTCTGAAACTGCTGGCAAATAATACTCCCATGGATAGATGGAAAATGTGAGAAAACAGGAGGAAAGCTTGTGATGAGTATGGAATTTTCCTAGATGACCCATAGAACCCACTCTCCCCTCTCATGTCTCCAGTGTTACCACTAACTAAATCCACATGTTCTAAAAGGCTCCTGTGGGTGAAACAGTCTGTCAGTTGTTGTCTGTGTTGAAGGGAAAAGGATAGATAAGACAGGAAAGGCAGTGTCCTTGCTCTTGTTCAACTTTGCATTTTAATTTGAGACATAACTTGTATTTCCCAAATAATAGTTCAGTAAGAGTGTTAACAAAGTGAATGTGTAGTCATCCTCTTAAGTGGTTGGCAAGCATGAGAGTTATAACCTGTTTGTGTGCCCAGTTGGCATTATAGAGAAAACGTTTTTAAAAAGTACATGACTTTTGACTGTGCATTGCCATTGTTAGGAATTTATTATGTGGATGTGTTTACATACATATGCAAAGATTTATGTGAGAGGTGGTTCTTTGCAGCATTATTTATAATACAAACAGGAGCAACCTGACTATTCATTAATGCGGGACCAGTTAAATCATAGTCCAGCTCAGAATACTATATTGGGAAAAATAAGATTGAGGGCAGGAGGAGAAAGGGACGACAGAGGATGAGATGGTTGGGTGGCATCACTGATTCAATGGACATGGGTTTGGGTGGACTCCGGGAGTTGGTGATGGGCTGGGAGGCCTGGCGTGCTGTGGTTCATGGGGTTGCAAAGAGTCAGACACGAGTGAGCTACTGAACTGAACTGAATAGGTAACTGGGGGCTTCCCTGGTGGCTCAGTTGGTAAAGAATTTGCCTGCAATGCAGGAGACCTGGGTTCGTTCCTGGGGTCAGGAAGATCCCCTGGAGGAGGGTATGGCAAGATGTGAAAGAGGTCAGATAGAAGTTTTTTTTAAAAAGTTGAAGAGAAGATGTATATTATGTGTGTGTGTATGTGTATATATAATTCAGGGAGAATTTATGGAACAATAAGCTATAAAAGTTTTACTGCTATATTTTAGCAATATTATCTCAATAAAGTAGGGACAGAGAGGGGTGTAGGGGCGGAGAGGAGTGGGACCATTTATTCTTATTTTAGAGCCTTTACTGTTAAGTTGTTTACATAACTGATTTTTGTGAGTCTAAAATATTGAAACAAGTGACTGAGAGTTAGAGAGTCATGAAATAATGAGAAGCAGATGGCATTAACAAAGAGAAACTACTCTTATTAATGATGATTTAATGGAAGTATGCAGGGTGTTTACTATGTCACAAGCTGAACACTGAACATACATTATCTCCTTTAATTTCTCACACCTGTGTACTGATTTCCAACTAGAGAGCCGGGGCATTGCATGGTTGAGTAACTTGCACCAGATGACACAGCTCACACACAGCTAAGTGGCAGGACCCAGGTCAGACTCCACAGTCTGTGCTGGTAGCTGCTAAGCTGCACTTCTTTTCCCCAGCTTCCTGAGATGCCTGTTTAGGCAACAAAGGCTCCTGGAACTTGGTAACCATGATCCCATTATGGTGCTGAGAAAGTAGAAGGAAGGGCTATCTGACTTACAGCATTATATTGGAGCAAAAAGGAAGGTTGAATTTCTGTGGTGTTTTCCCTCTGAAACCATCAGTTTTTAAGTAAGGGGTGTGCAGGCCAGAGCACTGATATTTTCAGCAATTTGTAGTAATTTCTCAGCTTTCCTAGGACTTATCGCTTTGCTACACATACCTGCTTAGAACAGATCAAGAAGACAGTGTGGGTGGAGGCTGAGCATCAGACAAACCCTGAATAGATGTATATTCACCACCACTGACCACTGTAGCCTGGCCCTTGGAGCTTCACACTGATAGGCCAGTGAAGGTGGGAAACTTCACTTCACTTCACTTCAACTGTAGTCTTGGGTACTATCGTGGGAAGGTGGCCACTTTTCATTGCAGAGTGCCCTCTGCTGAAGAAGCAGCGAGGCTGACCAAGAATTTTGCACTTGAATAGCACTGTACATTTTATTTAATTGTTTCTGTTGTCCGGGAGAAAAATTAATTTTCCCTCTACCCTTCTATGTTCTTGGCTGGGATGAAAAGACAGATCAACAAGGGAAAAACAAACAAGTTTAATAGTGTTTATACTTCCTGTATACATGGAGATACCCAGGGAAACTGTTAATTACCCCTCCTTTACGAGGGAGTGATAAGTTACCTGTCCAGTTTCTCATCCCAAACTAACTACAACTCTCCTTTAGTCTTTTGCATAAACTTTGCTAATTGTGCATGTAGGTGATAAATCTAAACTTGTCTTAGCCAAGCCATGTTTTTAACAAAATTTACCCAAATACTTGCAAACTTTACCATTAGTGGCTATTATGTAGAAATGGGACATTCTTCTTAGCTCTTCAATCTGGCTTCATGTGATGAAAAGGAAACATCTAAAGTAGGTTTTTTATTAACATGATTTGCATTTCTTTGGGTCAGCATCTTTTATAAAGCTGGTTAATGCTATCCATCAGGCCAAAAATTTTTTAAATTGATTCCAGAATAAAGAATTATAAAACCATGAGTTATAAGTTTTCCATATTTTATTTTTATTTTATGTTTTCCTTACTGTTCAGTTCAGTTCAGTCACTCAGTCATGTCCCACTCTTTGTGACCCCATGAACTACAGCACACCAGGCTTCCCTGTCCATCACCAACTCCCGGAGCCTACCCAAACTCATGTCCATTGAGTCGGTGATGCCACCCAACCGTCTCATCCTCTGTCGTCCCCTTCTCCTCCTGCCCTCAATCTTTCCCAGCATCAGAGACTTTTCAAATGAGTCAGCTCTTTGCATCAGGTGGCCAAAGTATTGGAGTTTCAGCTTCAACATCAGTCCTTCCAATGAACACCCAGGACTGATCTCCTTTAGGATGGACTGGTTGGATCTCCTTGCAGTCCAAGGGACTCTCAAGAGTCTTCTCCAACACCACAGTTCAAAAGCATCAATTCTTCTGCACTCAGCTTTCTTTATAGTCCAACTCTCACATCCATACATGACCACTGGAAAAACCATTGCCTTGACTAGGTGGACCTTTGTTGGCAAAGTAATGTCTCTGCTTTTTAATATGCTGTCTAGGTTTGTCATAGCTTTTCTTCCAAGGTGTAAGCGTCTTTGAATTTCATGGCTGCAGTCACCATCTGCAGTGATTTTGGAGCTCCCCAAAATAAAATCGGCCACTGTTTCCCCATCTATTTGCCATGAAGTGATGGGACCAGATGCCATGATCTTAGTTTTCTGAATGTTGAGCTTTAAGCCAACTTTTTCACTCTCCTCTTTCACTTTCATCAAGAGGCTCTTCAGTTCCTCTTTGCTTTCTGCCATAAGGGTGGTGTCATCTGCACATCTGAGGTTATTGATATTTCTCCTGGCAATCTTTATTCCAGCTTGTGCTTCATTCAGCCCAGCGTTTTGTATGATGTACTCTGCATATAAGTTAAATAAGCAGGGTGACAGTATACAGCCTTGACATACTCCTTTTCCTATTTGGAACCAGTTTGTTGTTCCATATCCAGTTCTAACTGTTGCTTCCTGACCTGCATACAGGTTTCTCAAGAGGCAGGTCAGGTGGTCTGGTATTCCCATCTCTTTCAGAATTTTCCACAGTTTATTGTAATCCACACAGTCAAAGGCTTTGGCATAGTCAATAAAGCAGAAATAGATGTTTTTCTGGAACCCTCTTGCTTTTTCGATGATCCAGTGTATGTTGACAATTTGATCTCTGGTTCCTCTGCCTTTTCTAAAACCAGCTTGACCATATGGAAGTTCATGGTTCACGTATTGCTGAAGCCTGGCTTGGAGAATTTTGAGCATCACTTTACTAGCATGTGAGATGAATGCAATTGTGTAGTAGTTTGAGCATTCTTTGGCATTGCCTTTCTTTGGGATTGGAATGAAAACTGACCTTTTCCAGTCCTGTGGCCACTGCTGAGTTTTCCAAATTTGCTGACATATTGAGTGTAGCACTTTACCAGCATCATCTTTTAGGATTTGAAATAGCTCAACTGGAATTCCATCACCTCTACTAGCTTTGTTCATAGTGATGCTTCCTAAGGCCCACTTGACTTCACATTCCGGGATGTCTGGGTCTAGGTGAGTGATCATACCATTGTGATTATCTGGGTCGTGAAGATCTTTTTTGTACAGTTCTTCTGTGTATTCTTGCTACCTCTTCTTAATATCTTCTGCTTCTGTCAGGTCCATACCACTTCTGTCCTTTATTGAGCCCATCTTTGCATGAAATGTTCTCTTGATATCTCTAATTTTCTGGAAGAGACCTCTAGTCTTTCCCATTCTATTGTTTTCCTCTATTTCTATGCACTGATCGCTGAGGAAGGCTTTCTTATCTCTCCTTGCTATTCTTTGGAACTCTGCATTCAAACGGGTATATCTTTCGTTTTCTCCTTTGCCTTTTGCTTCTCTTGTTTTCACAGCTATTTTAAGGCCTCCTCAGACTGCCATTTTGATTTTTTGCATTTCTTTTTCTTGGGGATGGTCTTGCTCCCTGTCTCCTGTACAGTGTCACAAACCTCTGTCCATAGTTCATCAGGCATTCTGTCTATCAGATCTAGTCCCTTGAATCTATTTCTCACTTTCACTGTATTATCATAAGGGATTTGATTAGGTCATACCTGAATGGTTTAGTGGTTTTCCCTACTTTCTTCAATTTAAGTCTGAATTTGGCAATAAGGAGTTCATGATCTGAACCACAGTCAGCTCCCGGTCTTGTTTTTGCTGTCTGTATAGAGCTTCTCCATCTTTGGCTGCAAAGAATATAATCAGTCTGATTTTGGTGTTGACCATCTAGTGATCTCCATGTGTAGAGTATTCTCTTGTGTTGTTGGAAGAAGGTGTTTGCTATGACCAGTGCGTTCTCTTGGTGAAACTCTATTAGCCTTTGCCCTGCCTTCATTCTGTACTCCAAGACCAAATTCACCTGTCACTCTAGGTGTTTCTTGACTTCCTACTTTTGCATTCCAGTCCCCTATAATGAAAAGGACATCTTTTTTGGGTGTTAGTTCTAAAAGGTCTTATAGGTCTTCATAGAACCGTTCAACTTCAGCTTCTTCGGTGTTACTAGTCAGGATTACTGACTTGGATTACTATGATATTGAATGTAGCACCTCATAGAGTTAAAACACTCCAGAGCACTCTGTATTTAAATCTCACAACATCTCATATATTCCAAATAAAAGTGAGAACCCATTATCTGTTACCTCCTTTCATGATTTTGGAATGTCCTGGAGCATTTGGGAAGCAGGGTTGCATAACTATAGGTGCAGCTATCTCAAGGTTTATTTTCCTTTGATGTTGGTTAATTGCATTAATTATCTTCAACTTCCATTACATTATCAGGAAATTAAAGGCTTGAATCATCATTTATGGCTGTTTTTTTTTTTTTCCTTTGTGAGGGCCTTTTTGAGGTTTTTGAACATTCATAGCTATGGTAAGGGCAAAACATTATGTTTGTGTTGCTTTTTGTTCGTTTTGCTTTATTTTTAATTATATTTAAGTCTTAGTGTTGATGTTAGAAATAAACTGCTTGATATTATTTTTTAAAATTTATTTTTGGCTGTGCTGAGTCTTCATTGCTGTGAGGGTTTTTCCCTAGTTGTTGTGAGTGAGGGCCACTCTCTAGTTGCAGTGTGCAGACTTCTCATTGCAGTGTCTTCTCTTGTTGTGGAGCACAGGCTCTAGGTACATGGGCTTCAGTAGCTGGGGCCCATAGGCTCAGTAGTTGTGGTTCCCAGGCTCTAGCACACAGGCTCGTGGTCTTAGCTGCTCTGCAGCATATGGGATCTTCCTGGACTAGGAATCAAACATGTGTCTCCTGCACTGAGCCACCAGGGAAGCCCTGCTTGGTGTAATTTTAAAACAACTTATTCTCTAAAACGTTTTTATTTTCTCTCCTCTCCTCATAAATATATTTGGTTTAGTTTACAAATTTACACAAAGTGTACTGTTTCGGGGAATATGTCAAAATACCATCAAATATCCTCTGCTACATTCTTGGTTGCTTAGTTGCCTTTGTTTCTGATTTATTATTAAGAGGTTTTCTTTTACTTTTAAGAGTTTGAAGTCTGTCAGAACAGTGCATTAATTTAAAATCTGAATCATCATGATCCAATGTTTTGTTTTCTTCTCCCCATGATGGCCTTCCTGAAATGCATGGTGGTTGGACGCTGGTGACATGCCTGTGACCCCCTCCTTACACCCCAACTAGGAGAGATCTCAAGCCTCTTGATCTAGGGTTAGGAGGTGAAGAAGTTGGTTGGTGACACCTCTATTCCAGGAACAGGACCTTTATCTAAATTCTTTTATGCTGTTAAGGATCAGGTAACAGGAAAATTTTATTGAGGCTACTGTTTCTTAAAAATAATCAGCCTGAACTAATCTTCATGTCAAAGAGGCACATTTTTTTTTCATTTATTTTTATTAGTTGGAGGCTAATTACTTTACAGTATTGTAGTGGTTTTTGTCATACATTGACATGAATCAGCCATGGATTTACAAGTATTCCCCATCCCGATCCCCCCTCCCACCTCCCTCTCCACCCTATTCCTCTGGGTCTTCCCAGCGCACCAGGCCCGAGCACTTGTCTCATGCATCCAGCCTGGGCTGGTGATCTGTTTCACCCTAGATAATATACATGTTTTGATGCTGTTCTCTCGAAACATCCCACCCTTGCCTTCTCCCACAGAGTCCAAAAGTCTGTTCTGTACATCTGTGTCTCTTTTTCTGTTTTGCATATAGGGTTATCATTACCATCTTTCTAAATTCCATATATATGCGTTAGTATACTGTATTGGTCTTTATCTTTCTGGCTTATTTCACTCTGTATAATGGGCTCCAGTTTCATCCATCTCATTAGAACTGATTCAAATGTATTCTTTTTAATGGCTGAGTAATATTCCATGGTGTATATGTACCACAGCTTCCTTATCCATTCGTCTGCTGATGGGCATCTAGGTTGCTTCCATGTCCTGGCTATTATAAACAGTGCTGTGATGAACATTGGGGTGTACGTGTCTCTTTCAGATCTGGTTTCCTCAGTGTGTATGCCCAAGAGTGGGATTGCTGGGTCATATGGCAGTTCTATTTCCAGTTTTTTAAGAAATCTCCACACTGTTCTCCATAGCAGCTGTACTAGTTTGCATTCCCACCAACAGTGCAAGAGGGTTCCCTTTTCTCCACACCCAAAAAGGCACATTTTAGAGTGGTGAATTTTGCTCCCTTACAGTAGCATGACATTTCATTTCCCTGTATCTTTTTAGCTATGTCTATACAGAATGTTAAATTCTCCTTTCCACACTGGGTACATTGAACATCCCATTTTTGTTAGTTTAGAACTTTATTGACAGGAGCAAATGAAAAGTCTATTTTTACAGCCTGATTTTTTATTCATTTTGAAAATTTATTTTAAATTTTCACAACAGGGTGAAGGCCTGTGCATTGTGCCACTCTGTTTTCAGGAAAATATTTTGGGAGAGGTGTCAGTTGGCTTTTGGCAAATGTACATGGGTCAGCAACTGGGCCACCCAAGCTCTTTACTTCTTCCCATTAGAAGAGTGTTACCCTAGAATGAGCTTTTACTACTAACAGCCCATGGTGGCAAGCTCCTTTCCTTTGAATTGTACTTATGCAGCAGATGGTGTTGAATACATGCATATATTTTTGTGATCTATGTCAAGTTGAAGTCTGAATTAGTACAGTAGAGAAGTGTGTGATGGCAACATAGCTGTTAAGTGTTAGAGTTGGGTGTTAGATTAATTCATTGCCATCTGTCTTTATTTTGCTAATCTACTTCTGTGGACACCACACCAGCATTGTAAGTTATTTTTCAAAATTCTCTCTCTGTGTGTTTTAGTACACAAAATTCCAACAATAGCTGCAATATCTTTCCTTCTCCCTAGGGTTAAAAAAATGGTTCTTCACATATTTCTATTGGCATATCTAATGTTTTTATAAGTTTGATATTTTAAATTTTATTTATTCATTTATTCATTTTTGGCTGTTCTGAGTCTTCATTGCTGCACAGGCTTTTTTCCAGTTGTGGCAAGCGGAAACTACTTGTGGCAAACTACTCTCTAGTTGTAGTGTGCAGGCTTCTCATTGCAGTGGCTTCTCTTGCTCTAGGGTGCATAGGCTTCACTAGTTGTAGCACATGGGCTCAGTAGTTGTGGCTCACCTAGATTTAGTTGCCCCATGACATGTGGGATCTTCCCAGACCAGGAATAGAACCCCTGTTCCCTGCATTGGCATGCAGTCTCCTATCCATCAGACCATTAGGGAAGTCCTCTAGGTTTGATTTTATCCGTGATTTTCTGTAGCTAGCAAAAGGGTAAGTCACTGTGTTGGAAAAGTTATAGGGATTTCACAATTTAACCCTAAAAAACAAATCTGATAATTCTTGAGTTCTCAGTTTTAAACAACAAAATGCTAATCAGTGGGGAGTGTTTGTAAATAATTTTAGTTCTTTGAAATAAAAAAATTCTGAAGAAATTTAGTCAATACATGAAATAGTGGGCTTCAAAACATTCTTCTGTGGGATCAGTTGCTCAAATCTGTATCAATAGCAAAAATGGCAGAATTTGCATATTCTAAAGGTAAGGAGCCATTTGCTTTTAAATGATACAAGGGAATTATTTCTAAAAGAGTTTATATATTTACTATGATTCATGATGAGATGAGGTTTTATTGCTTTTGGAGGAGAATGATGAGTGGACATTTACTTGTTTAGATGTGAAGGGGAGCAGAATTTGTCACCCTAAAGTATCTCCTTTGGTGTTTATGTCCTTATTTTTTAAAGAAACTGCAGGTAGGAAAAGCTTTGAAAACCCAGTAGAAGTTGTCTTTTGTCAGAGACATTCACAAGGAAAATCTATTTTTTAAGATTAATTATTTTATTTTAATTGGAGGCTAATTACTTTACAATATTGTGGTTTTTGGCATACATTGACATGAATCAGCCATGGGTGTACATGTGTCCCCCAACCTGAAACCCCCTCCCACCTCCCTCCCCATCCCATCTCTCTGGGTTGTCCCAGTGCACTGACTTTGAGTGCCCTGTTTTATGCATCGAACTTGAACTGATCATCTATTTCACATACGGTAATATACATGTTTCAGTGCTATTCTCTCAACTCATCCCACCCTTGCTTTCTCCCACAGAGTTCAAAAGTCTGTTCTTTATATCTGTGTCTCTTTTGCTGTCTCGTGTATAGGGTCATCATTACCATCTTTCTAAATTCCATATATATGCATTAATATACGTATTGGTGTTATTCTTTCTGACTTACTTCACTCTGTATAATAGGCTCCAGTTTCATCCACCTCATTAGAACAGACTCAAATGTGTTCTTTTTAATAGTTGAGTAATATTCCATTGTGTATATGTACCACAGCTTTTTTAATCCATTCAACTGCTGATGGACATCTAGGTTGCTTCCATGTCCTAGCTATTGTAAACAGTGCTGCAATGAACATGGGGGTACAACGTGTCTGTTTCAATTCTGGTTTCCTTGGTGTGTATGCCCAGGAGTGGGATACAGCAGTTCTATTTCTAGTTTTTAAAGGGATCTCAACACTGTTCTTCATAGTGGCTGTACTAGTTTGCATTCCCACCAACAGTGTAAGAGGGTTCCCTTTTCTCCACACCCTCTCCAGCATTTATTGTTTGTAGACTTTGTGATGATGGCCATTCTGACGAGTGTGAGATGATACCTCATTGTGGCTTTGACTTGCATTTCTCTGATAATGAGTGATGTTGAGCATCTTTTCATGTGTTTGTTAGCCATCTGTATGTCTTCTTTGGAGAAATGTCTGTTTAGTTCTTTGGCCCATTTTTTTGATTGGGTCGTTTAATTTTCTGATATTGAGCTGCATGAGCTGCTTGCAGATTCAGTGCAATCCCTATCAGGCTACCAACAGTATTTTTCACAGAACTAGAACAAATAATTTCACAATTTGTATGGAAATACAAAAAGCCTCAAATAGCCAAAGCAGTCTTGAGAAAGAATAATGGAACTGGAGGAAGCCACCTGCCTGACTTCAGAATATACTACAAAGGTACAATCATCAACACAGTATGGTACTGGCACAAAGACAGAAATATAGGTCAGTGGAACAAAACAGAAAGCCCAGAGATAAATCCATGCACCTATGGACACCTTATCTTTGACAAAGGAGGCAAGAATAAACAATGGAGAAAAGACAATCTCTTTAACAAGTGGTGCTGGGAAAACTGGTTAAACACCTGTGAAAGAATGAAACTAGAACACTTTCTAACACCATACACAAAAATAAACTCAAAATGGATTAAAGATCTAAATGTAAGACTAGAAACTATAAAACTCCTAGAGGAAAACATAGGAAAAATATTCTCTGACATAACTCACAGCAGGATCCTCTATGACCCACCTCCCGAGTAATGGAAATAAAAGCAAAAATAAGCAAATGGGACCTAATTAAACTTAAAAGTTTTTGTACAATGAAGGAAACTATAAGCGAGGTGAAAAGATGGCCTTTGGAATGGGAGAAGATAATAGCAAATGAAGCAGCTGACAAAGAAAATCTCCTATTTATATGAATTTCTCCCTTTCTATACCAGGAAGACAAGGATGACTCTAAATCTCTAGAAATTTTTATCAGTGGATCTGACAGAGACTTAAATCTGCATAAAACCCTTATTATCCTAGTTTACTGTGCTTTTCTGAGTGGCCTCCCATAATTTGCTCTCCTTCCCCAACCATGTTTCCTCTCTAGCTGGAGATGGGTATTTAAGGGGTGGCTTGGGCCATTTCAGCGAATTATTGTATTTTCCTGGATACCTTCCTTGTATACAGGAGGTATCCACTTTATTGTCTCCTGTTAATCTTCTATTCTGGGTCGGGGAGGGGGTTCTGCCAGAAGACCTAGAAGGGTAGAGGGGAAAGTATTTTTCTACTCTCATAGTTGTTAACATATATCTAAAGTCCTAATAAGACCAGAATGGGAAATAGCATTATTAGATGTATTTTATATTTTTAAATCAATTATCAAGTTTGTTTTCATTTATCATAGAACTTATCAAAGAAGTCTAAATATTGCAATAACTAAAGCTAATATCTTACAGTAGATAATAAATTTATTTCAATATTTTTGCAAGGATCTTTGCTTATATATTTTATGTCTACATTTTTTGTCGATGTTTAGTTTCTTTTTAGACTTTGTAATTTTGAATGTTTAAATATTTTATTCTATGGGGATTTTCTGGTGGTCCAGTGGTTAGGACTTGGTGCTTTCATTGCTAGGGCCCGGGTTCAATCCCTGGTCAAAAAAATAAAATCCCACAAGCAGTGTAGCATGGCCAAAAAAAAGGATTTTTTTATTCTAAAGGTAATACACTTAGGTGACTCTGTGTGTATGTATGTATGTTTGTGCATTGGAATGCACATGTGTGTATTGGGGGTTTCCTATCTGAAATAGTACCAAAAATGAAGTCTTTTTTTACGTTGGATTTTAGTATCCACAAATATCAAACCAACACCCTTGGGAAAATATTGTGTTATGTGTGCTTTCTGTTAGTCCAAACCATAGCCATTGGGTATAAGCCCATTGCTAGTTAATGTGCTCTCATCCCCTCATTTGTCATTCTCTGACATTATAGGATGACCTGATTTTATCAGTTTCATATATCTTGTTGTATATATGGCTAGATCTAGTTTTATAGACCCCGGTTGACAATATTTCAATGTGACCAGATAGCCCCACCTTCTTGTTTTCTCCTTTGCAAGTTGGACCCATCAGTATTTGCTTCTTAACACATGTGGATATTGTTCTGAGTGATTTCTCCAGCCTGGAAAGTTCCTTGCATTCTTAGAATAAAAGATGACCTCTAAATACCAAGTTTTACATTATCGATTGCTTGCTAGAGGGTGCTTTGTGTGTATCCTGTCCAACTTAATTTTCTCACTGAAAAACTTTGCCTTCTTGCCTGCTGAGACTTCCTTTTCACTACTTTGTGTTGGCTTCTCTCCTCTCTCTGCCCATGCTGTGATAAAATCACTATGGTTAGAGCTAAAGTCAGACCTTTTAAAAACCTAATTAAGTATTGTTTTTTCCTCCTGTCTATGATAAAATATCACTGACCAGAAACCTAAAGAGCATCTGGGAAAAGAAAAACATAAAAAATCCCTCCAAATGTAAGAGTACGCATCAGGAGGAGAAAAACAGCTCCTTGAATCATGCTGCCAGGCTAGGGTACTTTCATGAAGCTTCCGTATAAAGTGGTACTTTTATAGCTACTGATCAGAGCTGTAATTGGAATAGCTGTTGCTGCTAGTACTGCTGTTATTGTTGGTATCTCAAAAATGAGAATCACTTTTTATCTCTTTACCATGAACAGATTCTATAGCCAAATGGATTTATTCATAAATTCCCCAGATTGAAAAAGACCTCAAGCTGAAAGCAGGCCAGCTTTAGCTTCATAGGCTGTAAGTCCTGAGCATTGCAGAAAAAAGAGCTTTTCCAGAAGTTTAGACAATTTTGGTGAATTATGAAGTCCTTGAACTATTGTTGGGTCTATAATTTTTCAGGAGGCTGAAAAATCACCAAGAAAATGACTAAGGAGACTTTTAATGCATTGCCATATAGTTGCTAAAGTTCAAGTGGTAAACAAATAAAGGATGGAAATGTCATTCTGGTTTCTAAATATACCATCATTTCTTTATGATATTCCTCTTATCAGGAAGCTTCCGCCCTTAGGATTCTTTGACATCTAATTTGTTGAACTGTTTATAAAACATAGAAATGTGAAGATGCTTCAAATGTTGTTTACAAAATATTCATGGACCAAAGTAGGAAAAACTCTACCTTGAACTTGTAACTGTTGAATACAATCTGATTTTGGTACATTATTAGCAGCCGTACTTTGATGTTTCTATTCCTAGGAAAAATTGAACATGAGACCACTTGACTTTGTGTGGTAGATTATATTATTATTCAGCAAACAGTCATCCTTTTCCTTTCTATTTTCATGGGGAGATTGCATACCACTCTATCCCATTGCTATTGACCCGGTCATGCAGACTTGCTTTGGCCAATGGGATACTGGTGAATGTAATGTGCATAAAAGCTTGAAATATACCAGTGCAGTTGTGCTTGCCCTATTGTGCTATGCCTCTGCTGTGAAATCTGCATGCTCCTGGCTAGCTCTCTTCTGGTCCAAGGAAGATGCTACTAATGTGAAACAGACTTGAACCCAACGTGCAGCTTAGAATTAAGCCTGAGTTCAGTCTAGATCATTAGCATTCACAGCTGATCTCACAGATGTATGAGCAAGAAATGAATGCCTATTGTTATATTTCGTGAATTGGGAGTGATTTGTTATACAGGAAAAGCTAATGGAGACACTTGGCATTAGCAATTTTAACATTTACAAATTTCAGCTCTCCTCACACATGTCCATGGAACTGAAAAACTTGAATTTTGCTACAGCCTGGAATTGAGTTTTGAGCACTCATCTAGCAAGTGAGGCCAGTACTTCCTTTCCAGTGTAATTTTGTTTTCTATTCATTGCATGCATATTTTATGAGTGAGGGGAATGTTGTTCTAAAATATTATTTGAGAACTGGGCTTCCCTGGTAGCTCAGTTGGTAAAGAATCCGCCTGCAATGCAAGAGACCCCAGTTTGATCCCTGGGTGGGGAAGGTACCCTGGAAAAGGGATAGGCTCCCCACTCCAGTATTGTGGGCTTCTCTGGTGGTTCAGATGGTAAAGAATCTACCTGCAATGTCGGAGACCTGGGTTTGATCCCTGGATTAGGAAGATCCTTTGGAGGAGGGCATGGCAACCCACTCCAGTATTCTTGCCTGGCGAATCCTCAAGAACAGAGGAGCCTGGCCTTTGTTGCAGTCCATTGGGTCGCAAAGAGTCAGACATGACTGAGTGACTAAGCACACATTTGAAAATTAAACATTTGGTCTTAACTTTTACGAATATCTAAGGTTTACCATACACTTAACTTTAGGGTAGAGAATCTGCAATTTATATTATTTAACTGTATACCCTCCATTTGGCATAGCAGATTAGAAGGTCTCATTGCCTAATTTTTCTTCATTGATGTAAATGATGAAGTGTGCCTGTATAAAACAGGGAGTCACATGGAGAGCTTCAAAGACCTGGTTATGCAGTAGAGGAACCAGAAATTTCTGAAGTAGGTGAATCTGAAGGTTAGAAGAATGAGACCAGAGCATCTTTGAGCTTTATTTTATTTTTTTTGTAAAGTTAATTTCTCCTCAAAAGCTAAACAGCTTTTCTTGTTTCCCTCTGAGAGAGCACAGAGGTAATATAGCAGACACTCTTGGTGCAGATACCCATAGCAGAAACCATTTATTAGCACACCTTTTATTATCTTTCCTCCTTCTGCTGTTTTTTACTCTCTCACAGTGATTTTTGGGATCACTTCCTAAACTAATTGCAACCAAATCCTTTATCTAGGGTCTGCATTTGAGGGGACCCAGAATTCTAATTTGCACTACCATCTGACTTTTTTCTTGATTGATATAGGAATCCTATCGAATAGAGAAGAATGTAGTCTTTGTTTTGTAATTGAAATTTATTATAAAAAAAGACTGAATAGAATAATATCTTAGTAAATTTTAAGAAAGAATAGTCATATTTTAATATAAAATACTGAAGAAATATCAGAAATAAGCAATAGTTCATCAATTATTCAACCAATGTTTATTGTTTACCACTTTGAGTGTATATTCCCAGTGGTCATTACATAATGAAGAAAAAGTTTTACAATCAGTGAATGAAATGTTGAGGAGTAAAATTTTTTCCTCTACCCTTGTTGGTTCTTTGTCTGATCTAATAATCAAAGTGACACCAGATTAACAGGAGAAAAACAAGTTTAATTACATATGTCTGGGGGCCCCATAAGAACGTGAGAATCAGGGGCCAGCTGGGCAATTGAGGCTTCTATGCCATTCTGAGCTAAGGAGCACAGGGAACGTGTAACTCAGTTTTCCCAAAGGAAATGCTGAGTAAACTGGATCTGAGAGGTGTTAGCTTGACAGACTACCTAATGTGGAAAGAAGTTACAGAGAGGGAGAATGGAATGGTCAAAAGTTTTAAGACCATGAAGCATTTGGAAATAGCAAAAATTTTGGTATGATTGAAGCATAGGGTATATATGGTGCAGTATAAGGAA
Source organism: Dama dama (assembly GCF_033118175.1). Lineage (NCBI taxonomy): Eukaryota > Metazoa > Chordata > Mammalia > Artiodactyla > Cervidae > Dama > Dama dama. The sequence goes on along the minus strand of NC_083714.1, from coordinate 128,659,812 downwards.
ATAAGGAGAACCCAGGCAGCTAGAAACCTTGCCTTGGGCCCTGTGCTTAAAGTGGCCTGTTCTGGTCTTTTTATGGTTATACCCTTATTGGTTGATCTAAGAATTAAGTTGACATGAGACAGATTAATATGAGAGAAGCAAATTTGATTATGTACATATAAGGGCCCCATTATATACGGGGACCCCACATATAATACCAACTCCAGTATTCTTGCCTGGAAAATTCCATGAACAGAGGAGCCAGGCAGGCTACAGTCCATAGGGTTGCAAAGAGCTGGACACAACTGAGGGACTGAGCACACATGGGCACCATATGAAACACATGCAACACAAGAGCCAAAGACAAATTAAGCAGTTGAGGCCACTATGCCATCTGAGAGAAGGAAAGGGGGTTATGGGCTTGAGACTTCACAGGGGAGGAGAACAATTTGTAGCAAGATGGGGAGAACGGATGTCATTAAGCAAATTTTGCCATGCTATGCAGAGACAATGGGGTACAGAGAGGACTTTGATCAAACAGGCCTTTCCAAGTTTCCCCCTTCATCTACACTTAGCTCTTATTCTTTGTAGTTACTTCTGGCGATAGTTCCTAGGTTGGGCCCTGTATCTAAATTCTTTTAGACTCCTCCAGGGGATCAAACCCATGGTGTCTGTTATGTCTCCTGTTTTGGCAGACGGGTTCTTTTACCACTAGTGCCACCGGGGAAGCCCGGGCAGTTAAGGGGGAGGAGGTAAAAGCTCTTCCTGAGCCATTCTTTTCTTAAAAACATCCAGCCTAGAATAAAACTCGGGTCCAAGAGACACATTCTGGGGTGGCAAGTACCACCCCCCTATACTCTCTTTGGGCTTCCCTCGTGGCTCAGATGGTAAAGAATCTGCCTGTAATGTGGGAGACCTGGGTTCGATCCCTGGGTCAGGAAGATCCCCTGGAGGAGGGCATGGCAACCCACTCCAGTATTCTTGCCTGGAGAATCCCCATGGACAGAGGACCCTTGTCGGTTACAGTCCATGGGGTCACAAAGGGTCGGACACAACTAAGTGACTAAGCCCACACAAACATACCCTCTTTATGAAGTGAGAAGTCCAAGCAGCTAATGAGGTATGCTCACCAGAGTCTGAGATTCCCATTTTCAACCATATTCTAGGTACTTGACACTTTGGAATTTTCTTCTCAAATACCTCCGCCCAATTTCAGGGTCTGCACAGTTTTATTCCCAAAGTCTGTCTTCCTGAGGGAGGACTGTGATACTGGTATTGATATCTTTGGGTCTGAGGAGTGGCCAAGAGGCATCTGTTTGGGGCATGTGAATGGAGCATTACCATGCTGGTTGGGTTGTCCATAGGTTTGTTGTTCCCCATGGTATAGGAGAGAGCCAGCTAGGGAAGAAAAAGGATGTATAGGCTGTACCTTAAGGCCTCTGTGTGTACTCTTCCTCTGGACTCTGTGCATTCTAGTGGTGGCCTTACGTAAGAACCTTATTTATAGCTGTGATTTGGGAGAAATCTGTCCCCTGAAAGGGTAGGGATTTCTAGCAGAGTACTAAATGTTCAGAAGAGCTTTTGTAAAAATCAAAGTAAGACACAGGTGGCTGAAATGATAAATATTATGTATACATTACCACAATAAAAAATTTTAATGAAGCAAGAGCAGATTAGGTATTTATAGGATTGCTGCGAGGCACTTGGAGGCCACCTGCAGTTGGAGACCATGACTTTGTTATGGAAGCTATCTGTACAGTGTTCTTTCTCTTGCTCTCTGCAGGCTCAGTAGACTAGCTATAGGAGGAGAGAAGGTGGCTGCTAGTACTCATGGGTGGTGGTGAGAAATCAGGGTCAATATCAATGAGGGATAACAGATTAAATGAGTTTGACTGAAATGACTCTTCATGGAATTTAAGTTTTATAGGGAAATTTGTTGAAGTGAAAGAGTTTGATGTTCTAAGAGAAAAAGGAAGAATGAAGAAAATATTGTAGGTACTCTGGCTAAATTAAACAGTAAGTGTAAGATGTTGTTTCATTCGGTGGGAACATGGAGTTTGGCATTGAAAGGGAGCAGAATTTGCTACCCTAAAATATGTCTCTTCAGTGTAGACTATTTTGAACTGATGATCAATAAACTGCAGACACAGGAAAAGCTCAGAAGACCCACCATAAGTTACTCTTTTCTAAGTGATATTTACATTTATAAGGAAAATCACCATTTTCAAGAGTTACTCTCTCTCTCTATGGTGGGAGAGAAGGATGACTCTAAATCTCTAGACACTTTTACCAATGGAGACTGCAGTGAGTTTAATCTGCATAACAGCCTTATTGATTCTATGCTTTTCCTGATGGCTTCCCATAACTGATCCTCAACCCCCTCATCTTCTTTTGTCTTTAGCTGGAGATGGTAAGGTGGTGGCTTGGATCATTTCAGAGAATTATTTCATTTTCCTGGATATCTCCCATTTATACAAGAGGTATGCATGTTATAAAACTTTTGTTTGTCTGCTATTACTCTGTTTTTTATTCCAAGGGGTCTCAGTCAAGAACCTGGTAGGGCAGAGGGAAAATTATTCTTCCTTTCCCATAGTATATTCTAAGTAGAAAATTTCCCAAAGCAATGAAGGTCTGGGGCATGGTGTTAGGAGATAGTATCTGAGGGAGAATGGAGTTGAAAAAATTGTGGATCCTTGTGCTCTAAGTTGCATGAGACATCCTAAAGGATGTTGGAAGTTGTCAGCATGAGAGCAAAGTTAGTTTTGAAAGGAGGGCAGTAAGTTCTCATTGAGTATGAGGGAGCTGCTCAAGATGCACATATGACTAGAAGGAGGAGATGCAGAGAAAAGTATAACCAGGGGATACAGTCTTGAAAATGGAAATGTTTCTATAGGAGAATGAGCAGAGCAGTGGTTTTTAAACAGCAACAGGAAGCAAAACAGCAAAACCTAGACAGCATATTAAAAAGCAGAGACATTACTTTGCCAACAAAGGTCCTTCTAGTCAAAGCTATGGTTTTTCCAGTAGTTATGTATGGATGTGAGAGTTGGACTATAAAGAAAGCTGAGCACTGAAGAATTGATGCTTTTGAACTGTGGTGTTGGAGAAGACTCTTGAGAGTCCCTTGGACTGCAAGAAGATCAAATCAGTCAATCCTAAAGGAAATCAGTCCTGAATATTCATTGGAAGGACTGATGCTGAAGCTGAAACTCCGGTACTTTGGCCACCTGATGTGAAGAACTGACTCATTTGAAAAGACCCTGATGCTGGGAAAGATTGAAGGCAGGAGGAGAAGGGGACGACAGAGGATGAGATGGTTGGATGGGATCACCGATTCAATGGACATGGGTTTGGGTAAACTCCGGGAGTTAGTGATGGACAGGGAGGCCTGGTGTGCTGCTGTCCATGGGGTTGCAGAGTTGGACATGACTGAGTGACTGAACTGAACTGAGGAAACAAGAAGAATCTTCTGGATATACAAAGATGAGTATAACATGGCTCCTGTCTTCAAGTAACTTTCAGGAAATTAAGGAGGCAGATGCATAGGAAAATTTAATACAATGAAGCAAATGATTACAGATGGATGATATAATAGTGTAAAGGGAGAGTATTCCTTCAGTACAATGTTTTAAAGCATTTCCTGGAGGAATTCTATAACAGGAATATGGTAAAATGACCTACTTCAACTTGAGAGGGTTTCATGATAGATGGTGATATCTTGGGAGAAGCAGATTTTAGCTGATTTAAAAAATAAGAATGAAAGGAAGAAACTAATTTTGCGAGAGTGTGAGGTTTTTTTCTCTTAAATATAATAATGGTGTGCTGGCAAATGTTTAAAAAATTGGCTCATCATTTTTAAATGGTTGTGATTTGTACTGTTTGCTGATTTTTATAGTATAAATACTGTGCTTTGGACTGATTCCAGGCTACCAAGATAACATTACTAAATATATAAACTTGGGAGAAGATGTGCCCAACTTGCCTAGCAGGCCCAGAGGAGCCAGCTTGAGTACACCATTGAATCACAGCTCCAGAAATAAAAGTTTTGGAAGATTTTCAGATGGAGAAAGAGTTGGTTGGGAAGGAGGAGATGGTGAGGAGTGAAACTAAATAACTAAATAACGTTAGGGTCTCCTTTTGTTGCAGCCATCAAGGGTGTCAGGGATAAGAGGTTTCAATGGTTCAATTGTCCTTGAGGTACCAGGCAAGTGCAGCCTAAAACCTGCCTTTTCTCAGAAATGCTAATATGATACTTGTGAAATTTCATATTGGGGTCTCTCAAGAACATGTTTGCCTAAGGTAAGTAGGAGATTACATTTCAAAAGTGTCAACAGTGATAGTGAAAGCTCTCCAGTAAATAAAAGCACAGTTTATTGACCATCAGCAAGCAACCTAGTGGGTTTCCTGGTAGCTCAGCTGGTAAAGAATCTGCCTGCAATGCAGGAGACACTGGTTCGATTCCTGGGCCGGGAAGATTCCCTGGAGAAGGGATAGGCTACCCTCTCCAGTATTCTTGGGCTTCCCTGGTGGCTCAGATGATAAAGAATCTGCCTGCAATGTGGGAGACCTGGGTTCAATCCCTGGGTTGGGAAGATCCCCTGGAGGAGAGTATGGCAACCCACTCCAGTGTTCTTGCCTAGAGAATCCCTATGGACAGGGGAGCCTGGTGGGCTACAGTCCATGAGGTCCTGAAGAGTCGGACATGATTGAGCGACTAAGCACACACACACAAGCAATCTAGTATTATTGTACATGAATGCTGCAGGCTCTGGGGACTGGTGAGGGCTGAAATGGCACCCAGAACCACAGCCTTGCTGCAGTGAAGCAGCATTGGCCCAACAGAGAACCCTTCTAATTCAAAAACAGCAAGTGCAGCCCTGAGTACACCCTCCATTCCAAGAATATTTGCATTTTTAAGGAGATACCTGGAGACACTGAGGACAAAAAATGATTTAATGTTGATGGAAATTCAGACATGAGGCAAGATGGCAAATAAGATGTTTGTAGTCTTTCTGAAGTGTCTTTCTGAAGCCTCTTAAATGATACCTGATATTTATTCAGCTGCTTGACTCTGTTGATTGTCTTCCTTTGGCCCAGTAAAGCTAACCAACACCAAACCCAAAGTGGGTCATCTTTTTTGATTACTCATGTAAGTGAGTAATTATTAATTTTCCCAAATATAAGGCAAAAATAATCACAGAGATTTCCCTCAAATTTGTGTAAGATAAAAATCAGTATATCCAGGATCTATCCATTGCAATGTGAAACCCCAGATCTCACAGAATTCTGTTTGTTGGCATTTTAGAATTGGATTGTTCTCTCTTGTGGTAACTCTGCTGACATCTCTTCGACTGATCTTCACTGAGAGAGTTTAATCAATGTTGTCTTGCTGGATGCTTGACCCTTAAGATGTGCCAAATTAAATTTGATGTCTTGGTTGGATTATTGAATGTTGTTTTCCTATTTGCTTCAAGATATCTTGTTTCTGAGGCAATAAAGTTACAGTTATCAACCTTGTGGCTTCTGGAGTCTAAGACTTTAAAAATGTGCAATGATAATTATGGACTTTTAAAGTGTAGTTTAGTTTTTGAATAAAAGATTTCTCTCATTCACTAAATACGGTTTTAGGTTAACTTCCAAGTAAGCCCTCTGTCTCCACAGCAAACACTCAGAAATGCTCAGTTGCTCTGAACAGCAGTTGTTGACTCATTTCTACTCAGTGAGGTAAACCTGAAAAGCATGGAGTCCAGGCAGATTAAAAAATAAGATCGTCTTTAAGGTGGAACAGTTAAGCTGTCAGTTCATGTTATGTCAGCATTTGAAGAGAACAAATTGCTTAGTTATTTAATAAGGTTAATAGTTTGGGTTCTAGGAGCCAGGAAACACATTTTCTCCTCATGCAAATAGAAGAAATCTTAGTATTAAATATTTAATATCTAAAATTGGACATGATGGAACAGGCCAGTGTAAACTTAAAGCTTGGAAGGCTTGAAGGTGACTATGGCAGGATTTATTTATAATTTAGATTAGAAAAAGTCTGCATTTGCAATGAAAACTTCATTATTATGGAAGCATCCAAAGTTGGTGGCCACTTACATGTTTACATAGTGCTTCTTATGGTGGCTGTTGTTTTAGAAGTCCTGTGGATAGCATGATAGAAAATTATAAAAATAATCCACTCAAAGTAGTTGCAGGTATAAATCACTGTAATCCGTTTAATTAATAGTGTCAAGAAAATGATGATAAATTTCCTGCTGATGGGTTTTGAAAGGTGAGATATTGGTGTATTGCAAGGAGGGTTGCTAAGCACAGTGAAAATGTCTGGCCTGAAGTTTAGTACTTGTGTATCTTTGGCTGAAGAGTGCATGCCTCCTATGAGTCAGTTACACTTTTTGTCAATTACAGAGCTTCTAGGGAAATTCACATGAACAAGTGAAATACTTGCAAAGCATCAGATTCACCAAATCAATGCTTGTGATCCATGATATGGCTTCTAGGGCAGCCAAATTACTCCCAAATCCAGCTGGATGGTTTAGGGACTCAGTCATGTTGGTTATGTGGGCTAGAATTTATATGATTTTGTGCTGTAAATGTTTCATGGACAAATGAAAGACTTGTGTAATTACTGATATGCTGTCTTCAACTGCTCCTTTCTCCAGGTTTTGCAGAATTTCAAATATGTGTTCTCTTTCCTTAAAATTCTGATTTTTAAATAATCTTCTTTTTAGGTATCTGTTACTTCGTGGCACTAGTCTTGATTATGAAGTAGCAGTTATCTAAACCCAGGGAAAGTGCCTTCCTTGATGATCACCCCAAATCCAGTCCCTACCCTAACAAAAACCTGGTCAACTCTAACATGCTCTGAGGGAGAAAATGTTTAGTCTTAAAGGAATTGTAAAACCAAGCTTTGCTTGTACCTGGATTCCATAGGTAACTCTCATTTGTTAGATAGCTGGTGAATTGAAAATAAGTGCAAGAAGCTTTTTGTTATACAAATACTCTTTCAGTACCTTCTTAATTCTAAAATTCTACTAATGTTAAGACAGGGTCTTGTGACCCTACAAAACACTGGCTCGGAGTAAAATCTGGATTTTTATGTGTACGATAAAACTTGTGTAGCTTGGTGGATGTTTTTCATTTCTAAGAAAGGCAATGGGGAGAAGGGACCTTCAAGGAGCAGTAAATATTTGAGTGGAATAAAACCCCATCAGCTTATGAGAGTTCCTCTGACAGTTGATCACTTTTTTAACCTGCTGACAGGGAGGACATCTTCAACTCAAACCTTCTTTCCCTGCGTAACTGAAAGGGGATAAATAGACTAACTCCTAGGAAAATATGACTAAGTAGGCATTTTTATTTCTATTTTAGTTTTCTAGATCTATGCAGTATAGTCCTTTTTTTTTCATTTCCTAACCACATCTGTCCTAACAGCGTTACATTTTAAAGTATAATGTCCCTTTTCAATCACGGTGACTGCTAACTTTATCATCTGTGAAAGCTTCCCCCAAGGTTGGTCTCTTCAGAAGCAGAGATTTTTCTTAACTGTTCTATCAGAATTTTTTTGGATCAGGGGATTTGTCTAAAAACAGTTTTTTTTTTCTTTTTTTACTTTTGCAGTGTGGATTTTGCCTTAGCACAATTCTTCCTTACCCTTGGGTGTTGTTAGAGTTTAGCCAGTAGAAATATGGAGACTCCAGGAGAATTCCATGGCCTCGGTTACTGTAAGCCGTTTTTGCTATTTACGTTGTAAAACGAGGTGATTAATAGCCAGTTAGAGGGAAAAAATACCTCCCTGATTGTGTTGAAGTTTACCATTACCTTGCAGGAAAAGAACACAGTTGGGGTGAACTTTGATGCCTTCAGACCGTGACCTTTTGATCTGTTCAGTTCAGTCACTCAGTCGTCTCTGACTCTTTGCGACCCCATGGACTGCAGCACACCAGGCTTCCCTGTCCATCACCAACTCCTGGAGCTTGATCAAACTCACATCTATCGAGTTGGTGATGCCATCCAACCATCTCATCCACTGTTGTCCCCTTCTCCTCCTGCCTTCAATCTTTCCCAGAATCAGGGTCTTTTCAAATGAGTCAGTTCTTCACATCAGGTGGCCAAAATATTGGAGTTTCAGCTTCAGCATCACTCCTTCCAATGAATATTCAGGACTCATTTCCTTTAGGACTGACTGATTTGATCTCCTTGCAAGGAGACTCTCAAGAGTCTTCTCCAACACCACAGTTCAAAAATATCAATTCTTCAGGGCTCAGCCTTCTTTATGGTCCAACTCTCACATCCATACATGACCACTGGAAGAGAGAGACCTTTGTTGGCAAAGTAATGTCTCTGCTTTTTAATATGCTGTCTAGGTTGGTCATAGCTTTTCTTCCAAGGAGCAAGTGTCTTTTAATTTCATGGCTACAGTCACCATCTGTAGTGATTTTGGAGCCCAAAGAAATAGTCTCTCACTGTTTCCATTGTTTCCTCATCTATTTGCCATGAAGCGATGCCATGGGACTGGATGCCATGATCTTAGTTTTCTGAATGTTTATTTTTAAGCCAACTTTTTTACTCTCCTCTTTCACTTTTATCAAGAGGCTCTTTAGTTCTTCTTTGCTTTCTGCCATAAGGGTGGTGTCATCTTTGTATGTGAGGTTATTGATATTTCTGCTGGCAATCTTGATTCCAGCCTGGCATTTCGCATGATGTACTCTGCATATAAGTTAAATAACCAGGGTGACAATATACAGCCTTGACATATTCGTTTCCCGATTTGGAACCAGTCTGTTGTTCCATGTCCAGTTCTAACGGTTGTTTCCTGAAGTGCATACAGATTTCTCAAGAGGCAGGTCAGGTGGTCTGGTATTTCCATCTCTTTCAGAATTTTCCACAGTTTGTTGTGATCCACACAGTCAAAGGCTTTGGCATAGTCAATAAAGCAGAAGTAAATGTTTTTCTGGAACTCTCTTGCTTTTTCAATGATCCAGCAGATGTTCACAATTTGATCTCTGTTCCTCTGCCTTTTCTCAATCTAGCTTGAACATCTGGAAAGTCTTGGTTCACATATTGTTGAATCCTGGCTTGGAGAATTTTGATTATTACTTTGCTAGTATGTGAGATGAGTGCAACTGTGTGGTAGATTGAACATTTTTTGGCATTGCCTTTCTTTGGGATTGGAATGAAAACTGACCTTTTCCAGTCCTGTGGCCACTGCTGAGTTTTCCAATTTGCTGGCCTATTGAGTGCAGCACTTTAACAGCATAATCTTTTAGGATTTGAAATAGCTCAACTGGATTTCCTTTGCCTCCACTAGCTTTGTTCATAGTGATGCTTCTTAAGGCCCACTTGACTTCACATTCCAGGATATCTGGCTCTACATGAGTGATCATACCACGATGGTTATCTGGGTCATGAAGATCTTTTTTGTATAGTTCTTCTGTGTATTCTTGCCACCTCTTCTTAATATCTTCTGCTTCTGTTAGGTCTGTACCATTTCTGTCCTTGATTGTGCCCATCTGTACATGAAATGTTCCCGTGTATCTCTGATTTTCTTGAAGAGATCTCTAGTCTTTCCCATTCTATTGTTTTCCTCTATTTCTTTACACTGATCACTGAGGAAGGCTTTCTTATCTCTCCTTGCTCTTCTTTGGAACTCTGCATTCAAATGGATATATCTTTCCTTTTCTCCTTTGTCTTTCACTTGTCTTCTTTTCTCAGCCATTTGTAAGGCCTCCTCAGACAACCATTTTGCCTTTTTGCATTTCTTTTTCTTGGGGATGGTCTTGATCACTACCTCCTGTACAATGTCACAAACCTCCGTCCATACTTCTTTAGGGACTCTATCAGATCGAATCCCTTGAATCTATTTGTCACTTCCACTGTATAATCATAAGGGATTTGATTTAGGTCATACCTGAATGGTCTAGTGGTTTTCCCTACTGTCTTCAATTTAAGTCTGAATTTGGTAATAAGGAGTTCATGATCTGAGCCACAGTTAGCTCCTGGTATTTTTTTTTTTTTTTTTTTTTGCTGACCATGTAGAGCTTCTCCATCTTTCACTGCAAAGAATATAATCAATCTGATTTCGGTATTGACCATCTGGTGATTTCCTTGTGTAGAGCCTTCTCTTGTGTTGTTGGAGGAGGGTGTTTGCTATGACCAGTGCGTTCTCTTGCAAAACTCTGTTAGCCTTTGCCCTGCTTCATTTTGTACTCTAAGGCCAAGTTTTCCTGTTACTCCAGGTATCTCTTGACTTCCTACTTTTGCATTCTAGTCCCCTATGATGAAAAGGACATCTGATAGATGAGAAGAAATTTTCTGATAGATGAGAAGAAATTTGTCTAGGAGATGTTACTGATAAATTTACTTTTCTCCATGTATAAGTTGCACAATGGATAGCTGATTTTGTCTAGTGGAGTAGCATTGCAAAAAATTACTCAGAGCATGTTGTAGAGAGTGGAGTAATCATAAGTCAAAGCCAAGTGTATTGATTTTACCATGGTACCCCTTGGGAAATACTTAATGCTTGCATTATTCAATGGTGGAAAATAGATGAGTGAGATTTAAGAGCTATCATTTCCATCCCGCAGGCTTGAGAATACTCTCTATAGCTACTATAGAGCAATAAAATGAGATTTTAAAGTATCCCATATGCATTATATATGTAACTTCTCTATTTTAACATGTAACTTTGAGCTTGGTTACTTCTTAGACCTACTTCATCCTCATTCTTCCCCAAGTTGTCATTCAGTGTCACAATTCTTTTCACATTCATGCCCTTCCCCAATAAGTTAGAAACACTCAAGCACAGGAACCAGGTAGTTTTCTATTTCTACTACCTGACATGCTTTGCACCTGTTAGGCATTAATAAAGATTTTAAAAAGAGCATATAAATTGAGAATGAATTTACAATGTTGGGAAATTATACAGGGGATAATCTTTTATATTTAACAATACCTGTATTTGGTATATGACTGAAAGTGTCATGTTTGGTTGTTAAATGTAGATCTTTGTTCTCTTCACAGTCCTGGCCTTTCGCTCTTCTCTGTTTTTTTCTCTTGCACAGCTCATCATCTCCCACAGCTTGAAGCAATCATCTCTGTATTGATGACTCTCTAACCTACAGTTTAAAGCTTGCTTTCTGGTCTGATTGTGAAACCTAGTGGGACCCTGTGGGGCCCTCCTGGGCACAAAAGCCTTTCTGTGTCCATCATTTCTTGTTTGTAGGAAAAAGACTTCAGCCTCCTAGACTTTCCCTGAGTTCCGAAGGGCAGATTCAAACAGTTGCTAATCAGGAAAGGGAGAGAATGTAGAAATAAAGCAGGAGCAGTCAAGAAAAAAATGGTGCAAAAAAAAAAAAAAGAATAGTGCAGCCCTGGAGCATGGTTCTGGTTCCTCCTCAAGGAATATGCATAAAATTTATCTTTGAGCTCTTAGGCTCCAAAATCACTGCAGATGGTCATGGAAGACTTGAAATTAAAAGACGCTTGCTCCTTAGAAGAAAAGCTATGACCAACCTAGACAGCATATTAAAAAGCAGAGACATTACTTTGCCAACAAAGGTCTCTCTCTTCCAGTGGTCATATATGGATGTGAGAGTTGGACCATAAAGAAGGCTGAGCCCTGAAGAATTGATATTTTTGAACTGTGGTGTTGAAGAAGACTCTTGAGAGTCCCTTGGACTGCAAGGAGATCCAACCAGTCAGTCCTAAAGGAAATGAGTCCTGAATATTCATTGGAAGGAGTGATGCTGAAGCTGAAACTCCAATATTTTGGCCACCTGATGTGAAGAACTGACTCATTTGAAAAGACCCTGATTCTGGGAAATATTGAAGGCAGGAGGAGAAGGGGACGACTGAGGATGAGATGATTGGATGGCATTACCAACACGATAGATGTGAGTTTGATCAAGCTCCAGGAGTTGGTGATGGACAGGGAATCCTGACATGCTGCAGTCCATGGGGTCGCAGAGAGTCAGACATGACTGAGTGATTGAACTGATTAGGTCTCAAATCCTGGTTCTGCCTCATTTAGTTGTGGGACATGCAACAAGTTGCATAATCTCATGTCTGAATTTCTTCATTTTGAAGAACGAAATGATAGTACTTACCTCATACAGTTGAGAGGATTATGTGAAGTAACACAGGTAAAGAATTTAGGAATCGTACCTGGAATGTGATGAATTTTGTAGGAAGGAATGGATTCAGCAACTATTCTATACCTATATGGGGCTAGAAATCTCAGAGGCGTGGTGAGATCCAGAGCAATTTGCTTCTCTAATGTTAGTGGGATTTTCCAGACTCAGGTGAAGTCTGAGGATACTGTGTGATAATAAAATTAATTTAAAACATAAAGATCCTATGAAAACATTTTTCAAGCCATTTTCTATCGCATAGTGTGGGTATAATCCCAGAGTCAATAGATCAGTTCTGTGACACGCTGGATCACTGAGAGTCTCCTCAGTGTGTGCTTGCGGTGAGGCCTGGGCTTGGTTCCCATCTCCCATTAGTCTTTCTTGGGCAGCAGTAATGCTTAGCAGTAGGAGCACTGATGTTGTTTTTGTGCTCAGTGAGGGAGCATCTGTAGCTAACATTCCATTTTATATGCACAGTGGAGATTACTGGGTCCTCTGAGTAGATGTTTATGGACACTATTAATCTCAGTTCAGTGCTGCCAGGGAATTCAAGCAGGGGCTCCCTTGAAATGGCTAAAGCCAGTAACTTCTAGGAGATCAAAATGTAAACTAATTAGATCATAAAATATGATTCTGAAAAATGGAAGGTGGTGGAAAACTGCTTTGTAGAATGTGAATGTTTTGAATCTTGAACGACAAACTTAGAAGTGTCCAAAATGGTGTATTCCTTATAATATAGGCAGGCATATTAAATTTCATTTCTGCCAAACTCTTGAAAAATTTGCCAAGTAATACTCTGTAGATAAAATTTCAAAGGGGAAGGAAAAGTATTTCTTCCGTTCACAGTGAACATTTACTTTTTTGAATAGAGGAAAGATCAGGAAGAGAACTCTGAGAGCTAGAAAGATGGATTATCTAATGTTTGTTCCCTGAAAAACAAACTTGTTTTTTGTCCATTAGAAGAAATTTATGTATAGCTTTAAAAATTGTATTCATGATTCATCTTCTTCGTGCCCCTCTCTATTCTTCTTTCTTTTTCTGAAGTTTTCTTTTTCCTATGCTGGAAATTTTTATTCTTTTTTTCATATACTGTAACTTAGATATGAACATAGATGCCTGGGACTGATTTTTGTCTCCTCTCTTTCTCTCTTTTATCTCTTTGTCAAACTAGCCACCCCATCTTGTCATTTATGCCTCCTACAGTTTTCTTGATTCTTTTCCCCTTCCCTGCCCTGCAGCCTTTTAGAGGCTATCAGGATTTCAAACCCTTAATCTTAGTTATGTGGACTCATTTCTTTTTAGTTGAGGTTCCACATTCTACTCTTGTCACCTCCACAATCCAATATATCTTTACCATCAGATTCAAACATAACGCTGTCCCATCCATCTCCTGTTTAAAAGTATCTGTTAGCTTTCCATTCATTGGCTTCAGTGCAAGCTACTACACCGTGTGACAGATTAAAGGTAGTTATGTTTTCTTTCTCTTCCCCTTAAGAAATGGGATCTTTGTTAATTCCTATTTAATATAGATGGACTCTGTGACTGTTTTGACTGAAAAAAAAATAATATATATGATTAAAGTAATGCTATTGCAGTTTTCGGGACCAGGAGTTAAGAGATTGGCTGTGGGTACTTCCTGTTTCTTGGACCACTCTCAGGACACTTTCTCTTGAAACAAGCTGCCACCCATGACAAGTCCAAGCCTTATGGAGAGGCCAAGTGTGGTGCTCCAGTGGATGACTCCATCTGCACTCTCAACATCCATTACTAACCACGAGAGTGAGCTCTGTTGAACTTCCAGCCCAACTGATGTTTCGGATAGATTGCATCCCCAGCCAATATTTGCTTACAAAGCCTAGATCTCAAAAAAGAAGCCCAGAGTAAGCCCAGTAACCATCAAGAAGCAGGAGAGGTATTAGTGAACTGTTATTTTAAATTGCTGAGTTTTGAAGTGGCTTATTTTATGCAGCCAATAGATCAGTTTATGAGCTTGACTTAAAATGTGCTTTGCGATGCTGTTTTGCCCGGCTCTTCTAAACTTACAGCTGACGTTCATCCTGCAAGCACAGTATATTCCAGCAAGACTCTCAATACTTGGTGAATGCTGTTGTAACTGGATTGTTGGCGTGTGCTGTGCTTTCCTGTGGAATACCTTCCTACCTGTCATCTGCCTAGAATATTCTTTTCCCCTCATGCTTCACTTTGTGCCACCTTTTATTTTTTAAGATGTTTTCGATTGGACCATTTTTAAAGTATTTATTGAATTTGTTATAATACTGCTTCTGTCTTATGTTCTGGTTTTTTGGCCACAAAGCATGTGGGAATCTCACCTCGCTGACCAGGGATCAAATCCACACCCCTGCATCGGAAGGCAGAGTCTTAGCCACTGGACCACCAGGAAAGTCCCTTGTGTCACCTTTTCTCTGATGACATTGTCACCTTCCCCTGGGTAGAATTGGTTTCTCCTTCCACTGAATTCCCAACATAGCCTGGATCGTGAATCTTATTACACTCTACCAGAATTATTTGTGTGATTTTTTTCCCCACTTACTTCCTCCTGCAGGGTAACAATCATGTCTTATTAGCTATTCTTGATACTTAGCAGAGCTCAGGCATAGAGTGGATTAAGTATCTGCTTCTGTGCCTCCGTGTGTGTGTGTGTGTGTGTGTGTGTGTGTGTGTGTGTGAGTGAGAAGAGGTAAGGGTTATTTGTGGGCCTGGGCTAGGAAAAATAAGATTGTCTTTGGTTTTTCCTCTTTTTTCCCCATCTTCATGATTCAGTGATTCAGTGATTTGATGTCTGATGCCAGAAATTCCTCAGGGTAATTGTAGCTAGTAGGCCCTCAAGTTAAGTTTCAGACAAAGTAAATATTACATAGATTTGATCATAAATTTAAAGATTTTGGGACTAGGAATATAAAAATTCAGTTTTATATATATATGTTAATATTACAGGCTCTGTCAAATCAATGCAGTGATCTCTTTCTTGGTCTAATGATTACATTTATGAAATCACCTTTAATATATTAAATATCTTCACTAGAACATACCTATCCTAGTTATGATAGAGTAGGGAATGCTACAGTAGTAATCACTGCCTGTGGCTTCATTCTTACTCACATGAAGTCTGTTGCAGTTCTAGAGATGCTCCAGGGACAGTTCCTTCCAAGGCAGTAAGTGACTCAGAAATCCAGGTGGGTACCATCTTGTGATGCCACCTCCAGTACCCATGGCTCCACACTTGCTGAAGATGGGTACAGGTGAAGCAGGGTGATGTCAGGCTTTCTCCTTGCCTTAGTGTGAAAGGGTCCCATCCCATCCACTCCCTTCCACTCAGCCCCTTGGCCAGAATTAGTCACAGTCTTGCCTAATTATGAGAGAGCCAGGTCCACAGGGAGACGAAAGGAACCAGATTCGTTGAGAACTAGTTCTCTCTCCTCCTCATCCTGAGAGTGTACCGTGAGGTTTACATGGTAGTTGGTCTTTTATCTGTTAGTTTTGCAAGAATTTGATGAGGTTACAATTCTAGAATAGGCCAACATTCTTCTAAGATTTCCCAACAAATTCTATGGTAGGTAGGAAATTAATTAAGAGCAATGGAAGTGAAAGTGAAGTTGCTCAGTCGTGTCCAACTCTTTGCGACCCCATGGACTAATGTAGCCCACTAGGCTCCTCCGTCCATGGGATTCTCCAGGCAAGAATACTGGAGTGGGTTGCCATTTCCTTCTCCAGGGGATCTTCCCAACCTAGGGATTGAACCCAGGTCTCCTGCATTGCAGGCAGACACTTTAACCTCTGAGCCACCAGGGAAGCCCAAAGTGATTAAATTTCTATACTGTGAAAGAAATGACTGACCAGTAAGATTAGCTCCCAAATGGATAATACACATATGTAGTTTGTTCTTTGCAGAGCACTCAGTATGGATTATTTTCTATGATTCACTTTGTGATAAAGGAACTTGATATATAGCAGAGTGTATCTTTTGCATCAAAATTTGGTTTTGATATCAAACAATTACACCTGTTCAATGTGTCTTCAACTTTTTCTCTATTCTCACTTTCCAGTATGTAGTGTGGCACTTTTTCCCCCCTTTTAGTATCTCTGTTATGATATTATATCTTAAGAAATCTGAGTATAAGAGAATGTATTATTAAAGGTTTAGCCCCATACCATCTCAGTAGTTTAGGCTTGTGTCAGGTTTCCTAAATGCCATATCTGTGTTTTCTCTCTAGTAACTACAGGAAAGAGAGTCAAGAAGAAGAAGCAATAAGTATAGGAACATCTGGGTCCTGTTGTGTAGCTACACTCAGTGCCACCATTAATCTTTGAGATCCTCACCCCCATTTAGTAAAAAACAGTGAGTTCATCCAGAGCAGTACAGCAGTCAAAGTTAAATGGCAAAGTTAATTGGAATCCAGCAGCCTCCCATGTCCTCGTCTGCAGCCATTATTCTGTGTTAAGCACAAAAGTGCTCAATGAGTCTGATGTCTTTTTGACTAAGAAGGGGAGATGGGAAGATGTGATGGAAAAGAGGATGATGGATTTCGATTTGGGAGTTTATTGCATTTTCCTTTGAGGTTTGAGGCTTCAGCCACTGTGACTTGAGGGGAAGAAGGGCCTGGGATCCCCTATGCTGCTATTCCCTCTTTCTGATTTTGTGAAATTGGAGGCACCATATTCATCAGCCTCCTACCTGGGGGACAGAGGACGGAGAAGAGGGAAGGGTAGCATGAAAGGGTAAAGGCTGATGGTCCCCCCAGTTTTCCCTTCACCAGTGCATATGTGATTTCACTTTCAAACTTCACCAGCTTGACTCATTTCTTACGGTGGCTGGCATGCTTCTAACCTGGGGTTTCTGGGAGGGCATGCTCCACCCAAAGAGAGAGTAAAACTTGAGGTCTTTGCCCATCAGCTTTGCCCATCACCCCTGCTTGTCTCTTAGGAAGAGGGTCCATGCACATTTCATCTAGACCCCTTCCACATCTTATGAAGCCCTGAGGCTTAGGGGCGTGTGTGATGTGGCCCTGTCAGTGCTCGGGAGACTGGATTCAGAAAAGTGACTTGGGGAATTCCAGGTATTCTCTTTCCCAGGTCAAGGGAGGGAATGGGTTCCAAGTAAACCTGTCCCCTTGGACCTTCAGATTCCTCATACTGCACAGAGGATCATGGCTGGAGAAATTCCAGAGCTGGTCCCTCTAAAGAACCCAGGGCAGGGGTTCTGGTTGGATGCTCTAAGGGCAGTACTGATGACTGTATTATGTCTTGAAACCTCTCATCTGGAAGCAGGTGTGAATTAAACTAGGCAAAAGCAAAGATGTTAGGGGAAAGCAGTCAAACTCACTTCTGATTTTGTAGAAACCACATTTCCAAGATAACTTGGAAATTACCTACCTGTTGGGCCACTCCTTTACCTCAAGTGATGAAATGGGTTGATGTTCTGAAACGTCACACTGGAAGGATTGACCTGTATTTTCTCACAGTTTGGAGAAACTCCAGAATAATAGCCTTCACTCTGTTTTATACATGGGGATTGCAAATCCATCTCCAAGGAGAAAGACAGACTTCAGCAGGTGGGAGTAGGTATTGGTACTGTCCTGTCAGTAACTCTTCAAAAGGGTAACGTGTTGCAGTCCTATAATTTTTTCCCTCCTATTAAGACAAAAGCTGAATCTGGAGCAGAGCATTGTAAATGTCCATCAGATCTTGTTCTCTAGCCTTCACTGGGAGAGACCCTAAGTTGAAGGCATTTTAGAGACTTTTCCCTAATGACTATAATTAATGTTGATTGTGCTATGGCCCACTAAGGATACACAGAATGAAGCTGAGTCGAGGTTGCTAGCTTTTCTGAGATGCTCCTTAAATGTGAAAACATTACAGTACATCAGTGACATAATGACTCCCCTTAGACTGCTAAGGAAACAGTCGCCATCCTCAATCACTCATTTCTATCATGTAGCCATTCATTTTAATATGATGAAATTACATTTGTTTTTGTCCTTTGTGCATACTTTTTTCTCCCACTGCATTTCAAAATAACTGCTTTAACATCATGCCTAAAGTCACAGAATATTAAACTTGGAGAGAACTTTGGATCTTACCTCACTTAACCCCCAGACTAATGCAGGTCTTATCAATAGTGATGCTGAGATATGGATTCTCAATTTCTCTCCCTGCATCCTGCCAAAGATGGACCTTCCCGACCCCAAAGGCAGTTGACTCAGGAAGAAAATCAGAATATTTCTTTTTTCTTGTTGGAGAATTCAGACCAGTGGGGATGATGCATACCCATGCATGCTGAAGAAGGGGGCATATCTATGGAGGACTTGCTAACAGGCTAACTCCAGCCTTTCCCATTTCCCACCTCCAAGAGGATGGAGGATGTAGAGTCGAGTAAGGGAGAGGAAAGAGCAGTACAGTGAGAGAGAGAACTCCAGAGAGACTGCAGACGGTTCCCTTTGACTCTTCAGTTCACTTGTGAGGGAATTCCTGGAAGCTGTGGAAGGAGTTACTGGCGGAGTTTAAAGAGGACAACGCTTGGCTCCCACAGGGGGCCAGGAATAGTTACTATTCCCACCAGTAGGAGTAAGAAACCTCATAATTCACAGGATGTTGGGTAGAGCACTCAGAAGTGGACAAAAAATGAACCCTAGATTATGCTTCAATCCCCAGGCATAAAGGTTAAAAACAAGTCATCTGATACAGAAAACAGAGAATGATAGGGGAAAAAAGGAGCAAATGAACCCCAAAATAAGCAGAAGAAGCAAAGATCTGAGTAGAAATCAATGACAGAAAACAAAAGTATAGAAAATGAATGAAACCAAAAGGTAATTTTTTGAGAAGATCAGTAAAACTGATACACCTCTAGCCAGACTCACGAGACAAAAAGGAGAGAAATCACTAATCACCAGGATCAGGAGTGAAAGGTGGTACCACTACAGATTCTACAGATAACAAAGGGAGAAAGGAATTTTATGAAAAATTTTATCAATAAATTTGATGACCTAAGAATCTGCAGATATTCAAAGACTTTACTCTTCCCACATACAATCACTAAGTCTTAAAGACCTGGCCCCTGAATATTTCTGAAATGTGTTAAAGTCTCACCATCTTTCTGTATCATATTCTGGCTTAGGTCACCATCTTATCTCATTGTATGAAACCCTTAGCTGAACCCACTGACTCTCCCTGCCCCTCTCTATTTTTTTCTCTATATAGCAGCCAAGAGGATTTGTGAAATGTAGAAGCCTGATTATATCACCTCTCTCACTCCTGTGTAAATGGTTTTCTGTTACGCTCAGAAGTTCAACTAGTCCTTCAACCAGGTTGAAGCCTGGTTCAACCCTTCTGGCTATTTCTTCGCTTTCCCTTCACTTTCTATGCTCAGCAACTGCGTGTGCTTTCTATTGCATCTGGGCACATACCTGTCCTCTCTGCCTTTAATTTTTTTCTTTTCTATATAAATTTGGCCAGCTTTCACCCTCTTTCAGGTCTTGGCTTCAGTTTAGTTCAGTCGCTCAGTTTTGTCTGACTCTTTGTGACCTCATGGATTGCAGCACAGTAGGCTTCCCTGTCATCACCAACTCCCAGAGCAGCACAAACTCATGTCCATAAAGTTGATGGCATCCAACCATCTCATCCTCTGTCGTCCCCTTCTCCTCCTGCCTTCAATCTTTCCCAGCATCAGGGTCTTTTCCAATGAGTCAGTTCTTCACATCAGGTGGCCAAAATATTGGAGTTTCAGCTTCAGCGTCACTCCTTCCAATGAATATTCAGGACTGGTTTCCTTTAGGATTGACTGACTTGATATCCTTGCGGTCCAAAATACTCTCAAGAGTCTTCTCCAAAACCATAGTTCAAAAGCATCAATTCTTTGGCGCTCAGCTTTCTCTGTGGCTCAACTCTCCCACCCATACATGACCACTGGAAAAACCATAGCTTTGACTAGATGGACATTTGTCAGCAAAGTAATGTCTCTGCTTTTTAATATGCTGTCTAGGTTGGTCATAACTTTTCTTCCAAGGAGCAAGTGTCTTTTAATTTCAAGTCTTCAGTCACCATCTGCAGTGATTTTAGAGCCCAAGAAAATAAAGTCTCTCACTGTTTCCCCATCTATTCGCCATGAAGTGATGGGACTGGATGCCGTGATCTTTGCTTTTTGAATGTTGAGTTTTAAGCCAACTTTTTCACTCTCCTCTTTCAGTTTATCAAGAAGCTCTTTAATTCCTCTTTGCTTTCTGCCATAAGGGTGGTGTCATCTGCATATCTGAGGTTATTGATATTTCTCCCTGCAGTCTTGATTCCAGCTTGTGCTTCATCCAACCCAGCATTTTGTATGATGTACTCTGCATATAAGTTAACAGGGTGACAATATACAGCTTTGACATACTCCTTTCCCAATTTGGAACCAGTCTGTTGTTTCATGTCCAGTTCTAACTGTTGCTTCTTGACCTGGATACAAGTTTCTCAGGAGGCAGGTCAGGTGGTCTGGTATTCCCATCTCTTTAAGAATTTTCCACAGTTTGTTGTGATCCACACAATCAAAGGCTTTGGCGTAGTCAATAAAACAGAAGTAGATGTTTTTCTGGAACTCTCTTGTTTTTTCAATGTTCCAGCGGATGTTAGCAAGTTGATCTCTGTTTCCTCTGCCTTTTTTAAATCCAGCTTGAACATCTGGAGGTTCTTGGTTCATGTACTGTTGAAGCCTGGCTTGGAGAATTTTGAGCATTACTTTGCTAGCCTGTGAGATGAGTGCAATTGGGCAGTAGTTTGAACATTCTTTGGTGCTGTCTTTCTTTGGGACTGGAATGAAAACTGACCTTTTCCAGTTCCATGGCCACTGCTGAGTTTTCCAAATTTGCTGGCATATTGAGTGCAGCACTTTTACAGCATCATCTTTCAGGATTTGAAATAGCTCAACTGGAATTCCATCACCTCCACTAGCTTTGTTCATAGTGATGCTTCCTAAGGCCCACTTGACTTCACATTCCAGGATCTCTGCTCTAGGTGGGTGATCACACCATCGTGGTTATCTGGGTCATGAAGATCTTTTTTGTATAGTTCTTCTGTGTAATCTTGCAACCTCTTCTTAATATCTTTTGCTTCTGTTAGGTCCATATCATTTATGTCCTTTATTGAGCCCATCTTTGCATGAAATGTTCCCTTAGTATCTTTAATTTTCTTGAAGAGATCTCTAGTCTTTCCTATTCTATGTTTTCCTCTACTTCTTTGCACTGATCACTGAGGAAGGCTTTCTTCTCTCTCCTTGCTATTCTTTGGAACTCTGCATTCAGATGGATATATCTTTCCTGTTCTCCTTTGCCTTTCACTTGTCTTCTTTTCTCAGCCATTTGTAAGGCCTCTTTAGGCAACCATTTTGCCTTTTTGCATTTCCTTTTCTTGAGGATGGTTTTGATCTCCACCTCCTATACAATGTCACGATCCTCCATCCATAGTTATTCAGGCACTCTGTCTACCAGATCTAATCCCTTGAATCTATTTGTCACTTGCACTGTATAATTTTAAGGGATTTGGTTAGGTCATACCTGAATGGTCTAGTATTGGCTTAATAAAAGTATTGACTTAATAATACTTGGCTTGGCTTCCTGGTCTTGACTTAATAAAAGTATATTCTTTCAGAAATTAATTTTGGATTTCTCATATTGGAGATAAATGCTCTTTTTACACTGTCTGAGCTCCCTACATCCCTCCACCTGAGCAGCCCTTATCACACTGTGTAATCACTGCCCGCTGTTTACTTTTCTGTAACCTTCAGTGGGCTGAAAGCTCTTCAAGATGGGAAATAATTATTTTGTTCCTTTGTGACCCTTCCTTATGACAGGGGCACATGGTAGTCTATTTATAAATAATTATTAGATTGGTTAATTAAATGTCACTGTTCTAATCTCAAATTCAGTGGCACTTAATTTTTGACACATTATTTTAAGCAGGGTACAGTTTCTTATTGCAGCTTCTGATTGTCTGCTGATACATGTTCCATATTAAAAATATGATTTTCTCTCTTTCAAACTATCCTAATTTTATATGTATTAACATTATCAAGCTATTATCCAAAAGTGCATACTGACACAGTAATTCAGTTGTAGAATTTTGTGACTATTCATAAACCATGAGATGGAAGTAGAGAGCTTTCAATTGGATTTTAACATTTTATTCACTCTAAGAGTATATAATTGATTGAGCAGTATATTATACTTTATGAAATTGCTTTTGGTTTTAGTATTTTCCCAAGATCTTTTCCTTTCGCTTTGTCCTTTTGACCGAATACTAAATAACATTCCAGCAGATTCCTTTGCTATCATTTGTACACTGATTCTTGGATAACTTGTCTTCTACTTTAAAAATCTATGAATTTTTAACCCAAAACAACCTTTCTCTGCTAATTAGAATTTTCATGGCCATTTTTCTTTCTTTTTTATTTTCCTTCTTTTGTCTAATAATTTTTCAAAATTATTTTTTTAAGTCATTTTGTTCTTTTGGTTTGGTTTAGTTGCTAAGTCGTGCCCGACTCTTGCGACCCTAAGGACTTGTAGCCTGCCAGGCTCCTCTGTTCGTGGGGTTCTCCAGACAAGAATACTGGAGTGGGTTGCCATTTCCTTCTCCAGGGGATCTTCCTGACCCAGGAATCAAACCCAGGTCTCCTACATTGCAGGCAGACTCATTACCAACTGAGTCACCAGGGAAGTCCTGTTATTATTATTATTTTTTAAAATATACTTAGAGGAGAGAAAGAAAAACATGCAGAAATGAAGCCCCATTAACATTTGAGTGTGTTTTCATACCACCATACTGCCTATTGTTTGAGCCGCCATAGAGTAAGACTAGTATTTCTTTGCTTCACAGATTTTTCACTCATTTGCTTTTAATTTTTTTTTGGTTACACTGTGCCAAGTGTGGGATCTTAGTTTCCTGACCATGTATCAAACCTGTTCCCCCCTATAGTAGAACCATGAATTCTTAACTACTAGGTGGCCAGGGGAGTTCAAACTGATTTGTTTTTAATACTTGCCTTTAAACTTTGGTTTTAATATTTTAAATACTGAGACTTTTCCTTTTTGTGCAATCAAATCTGTTGTTGCATTTATTTCACTGCTTTTAGGCTTAAAAGTGACTTTTTCATAAACGACCCAATCAAAAAATGGGCTAAAGAACTAAACAGACATTTCTCCAAAGAAGACATATAGATGGCTAACAAACACATGAAAAGATGCTCAATATCACTCATTATCAGAGAGATGCAAATCAAACCCACAATGAGGTCCATCTCACACCAGTCAGAATGGCTGCTATCAAAAAGTCTACAACCAATAAATGCTGGAGAGGGTGCAGAGAAAAGGGAACCCTCTTACACAGTTGGTGGGAATGCAAACTAGTAGAGCTGCTATGGAGAACAGTGTGGAGATTCCTTAAAAATCTGGAAATAGAACTGCCATATGACCCAGCAATCCCACTGCTGGGCATACACACCCAGGAAATCAGAATTGAAACAGACACGTGTACCCCAGTGTTCATCGTAGCACTGTTTACAATATCTAGGACATGGAAGCAACCTAGATGTCCATTGGCAGACGAATGGATAAGAAAGCTGTGGTGCATATACACCATGGAATATTACTCAGCCATTAAAAAGAATGCATTTGAATGAGTTCTAATGAGGTGGGTGAAACTGGAGCCTATTATACAGAGTGAAGTAAGTCAGAAAGAATAACACCAATACAGCATACTAATACATGTATATGGAATTTAGAAAGATGGTATCAATAACCCTATATGCGAGACAGCAAAAGAGACACAGATATAAAGAACAGACTTTTGAACTCTGTGAGAGAAGGTGAGGGTGGGATGATCTGAGAGAACAGCATTGAAACATGAATATTATCATATGTGAAACAGACCGCCAGTCCAGGTTGGATGCATGAGACAGGGTGCTCAGGGCTGGTGCACTGGGATGACCCAGAGGGATGGGATGGGGAGGGAGGTGGGAGGGGGGTTCAGGATGGGGAACACATGAACACCCATGGCTGATTCATGTCAATGTGTGGCAAAAACCACCACAATACTGTAAAGTAATTACAATAAAATTAAATTAATTAATTTTAAAATTAATTAATTTAATTTTTAATTTAAAATTAATTTTAATTAATTTTTTTAAAAAAGTGACTTTTTCACACAGACTACATATATTTACTTTCTATTCATCTATTTTTTAAAGTTTCAGTTTTTAGAGTTAACTATGTAGTTCATATGTAATTTAATTTTATGAGTCTCTTTTTCTGTTTTGCATATAGGGTTATTGTTACCATGAGTATATTGATTATTTCCAAGTAGTCAGTATTTTAAAATTATATTCAATTTTGTCCATCTTTTCCATTAGCTTAGACTGTTTCTCTAAACAGATATTAAAGTCTTTTGTAGACAAGCATGTTTGTAAGCTATCCTATGTTAATGTGATTTTTCTTTTTTTTAACACAAATTTTATTTATTATTTTCTTTATTTCTTTATTTTTGGCTGCACTGGGTCTTTGTTGCTGCATGGGCTTTCTCTGTGGAAAATTCTGAAGGCGATGGGAGTACCAGACCTCCTGACCTGCCTCTTGAGAAACCTGTCTGCAAGTCAGGAAACAACAGTTAGAACTGGACATGGAACAACAGACTGGTTCCAAATAGGAAAAGGAGTACGTCAAGGCTGCATATTGTCACCCTGCTTATTTAACTTATATGCAGAGTACATCATGAGAAACACTGGGCTGGAAGAAGCACAAGCTGGAATCAAAATTGCTGGGAGAAATATCAATAACCTCAGATATGCAGATGACACCACCCTTATGGCAGAAAGTGAAGAAGAACTAAAGAGCCTCTGATGAAAGTGAAAGAGGAGAGTGAAGAAGTTGGCTTAAAGCTTAACATTCAGAAAACTAAGATCTTGGCATCTGGTCCCATCACTTCATGGCAAATAGATGCGGAAACAATAGACATAGTGGCTGACTTTATTTTCTTGGGCTCCAAAATCACTGCAGATGGTGACTGCAGCCATGAAATTAAAAGACACTTACTCCTTGAAAGGAAAGTTATAACCAACCTAGATGGCATATTAAAAAGCAAAGATATTACTTTGTCACCAAAGGTCCATCTAGTCAAGGCTATGGTTTTTCCAGTAGTCATGTATGGATGTGAGAGTTGGACTATAAAGAAAGCTGAGTGCCAAAGAATTGATGCCAAAGAATTTTGACCTGTGGTATTGGAGAAGACTCTTGAGAGTCCCTTGGACTGCAAGGAGATCCAACCATTCCATCCTAAAGGAGATCAGTCCTGGGTATTCATTGGAAGGACTGATGTTGAAGCTGAAACTCTAATACTTTGGCCACCTGATGCGAAGAGTTGACTCATTTGAAAAGACCCTGATGCTGGGAAAGATTGAGGGCAGGAGGAGAAGGGGACGACAGAGGATGAGATGGTTGGATGGTATCACCGACTCAATGGACATGGGTTTGGGTAGACTCCAGCATTTGGTGATGGACAGGGAGGCCTGGTGTGCTGCGGTTCATGGGATTGCAAAGAGTCATAAACGACTGAGTAACTGAACTGACTGGGCTTTCTCTAGTTGTGGCTAGCAGGGACTTCTTTTTGTTGAGGTGCTCAGGTTTCTCTCTGCATGCTTTCTCTTGTTACAGAGCATGGGCTCTAGGCAAGCAGGCTTCAGTAGTTGTGGTGTGTGGGCTCAGTAGTTGTGGCACATGGGCTTAGTTGCTCTACAACAACTAGAGCAACTAAGTTGGAATGTGTAATCTTCCCGGACCAGGGATTGAACCTGTGTCCCCTGCATTGGCAGGTGGATTCTTAACCACTGGACCACCAGGGAAATCCTGTGATTTATTCTTGTGCCAATACAATACTGGGTTATTGTAACTTGTATACCTAGTATTTATAAGTATTTCCCTATAACCTTTGTCCCAAATTTCTCTCTTCTATACTTGATAAATTTGGACTAATTTTTATTAAGATTCAAATGACCATATTGGTATTCTGATATTGCTTTATTACTCTAAGTTAATTTGGAAACAGTTGGCATATATGTGAAATGTACTTATTATAACATTTGTATATATTTATTCAGTGTTCATATAAAAATATGCCGTCTCTCAGAATTTTTTCATTATTCATTTTTTTCTCTAGATCCTATATATTTTGGTTGAGGATATTTCTAGACAGATTAGGCATTTTTTTTTTGCTGTTACTATAGCAAAAATCAACTTTATCTATTTTTCTGTTTTGTGTTTTAATTAACTATTGCCAGTGAATTGAAAAAGTATGTGACGACATACTTGGTCTTTTTAAAATATATATGTATGTTTAGTGCAAAACAAATAATAAAAGCAGTAGGCTTAATTCAGAGGAAGAATCAATATATAGGTTGTCAGAGGAGACTAAAGTTATAAGGAAGAAGAGGGATTTTAAAATTGGACAAAAAAGTTGAGGATGTGTCTGGCACTTCAGGGTAGAGTTGTAGAGATGAACAAGGTATATTCAGGCATAGTGAGCAAGCACTAACTTTTGTTCATGTTGGAGATAAAGTTAGAGGTCCTGCGATTATGGAAAACTTTGAGTTCTGACTAAGAGCTATAATTCGGACAGCACTGTATTTACACAGGGACAGACAATCACATCAACAAAATGTGTGTTCTTGAGAAGAAGGTGACAGGCCTAAAATGCCCTTTTGAAATGTCATCTCTAGGTGATGTTTAGGGTTGGTGTGATATTAGTCTGTGCAGGCTACTGTAACAAACTGTCACAGACTACCTGGCTTCAAAAATAGAAATTTCTATTTTTCACTCTTCTGGAGGCTGGAAGATCAAGGTGCTGGCTGATTTGCTTCCTGGTGAGGGCTCTCTTCCTGGTCTGCAGATGGTGGCCTGTGTGCTTTATTCTCACATAGCACTTCTCCTTATAAAAGACAACAGTCTGATCTGATTAGGGCCTCACCCTTATGACCTCATAGAGCTTCAGCATATGAATTCTGGGGGACACCATCATTCAATCCACAGCTTTGGTTTGCAGAGAAGAGAGCCTGGAAGAATGCTGGCTAGATCAGCAACAGGGTGGAGATGGGGATGTGAGAGGAATTTTCAAGGAGGATATGGGATAAAGGAACATATATTATGTCCTTTGTGGATGTTTTTTGTTCAACCTATCAAAGCACCTGTTTGTGTTCATATTGTCCACGTCAAGAGTATAAAGTTTTAGAGAATGGTCCTATAAAGTCAATTTTATAGTTAACAGGAGAGTACCTTCTACTTGTATGTACTTACTACTTTAAAATGGCGAATAACTCTTGTGGCATCAGTAAGTTAGAACAGTTTTGAAAAAAATGGAAGAACAAGCAGCTATGAATCTGGCTTGACTGGGTTTTATTTTATTTGTGAAAAGATAATATTGATGTTCTAGTCACTTTAAATGTTACAGAAGCCTTTGAATAGAGTCATGGGGACAGTTTTTGATATGGGTAGGAACATTTTTTTTTTTTTTTTTTATGAAATTGGTAGTCATTCTTAAGTCCTCTTATAATCCGGGGGTCAGAAATTTTTTTCTGTAAAGGGACACATAATAAATATTTTAGCTTTGTAAATCATGAGGTTTCTGCCAGGAGTTACTCTGCCAATGTAGTACAAAAATAGCCATAGACAATATGTAAATGATGAGGATGTCTGTGTTCCAATAAAACTTTATTTACAGTAATAGGCTGCAGGCTGGATTTGGATCATGGACTATAATTGCTGACTGCTGGTCTAATCTATGATGCAGAGTATTTTATAAATGTAATCATTTGGGAGATCAGTATGTTACAGTAGAAGAATAACATATGTGGTTACCATGATCTGAGAGATAGAAGTCCTACAGTTTTTTAAGAGGCCAAAAGTAACTTGGTCCATGTATTTTCAACATTTTAAGAGCTTTCTTCTAATATATTATTGGGTATTTTGTGCCTTGAAGGTGCATATTGGGGTGATACTTGAAAAAATGTCCAACTGTAATTTTAATTACCCTTCTTTTTTGACATCAGTTAATTAAGGGTAGCCAAGTGGACTGACTTGAATTCACTTTCTTTCTATTCATCTCAAATGCTAGTTTTTCTGTGACACTTTCTGCAGTCTTTCAGTTGAAAAGAATGCCTCCATTCTTGGCATTATATTTTGTTTCATCCCTATTTATGATATGACAAGGAGCATTGTAGCATAGAAGTTAAGAGCGTGGGTTGTAAACCCAGACTCTGTGAACTTGTATGAACCCTGTGTGTTACTTACACCTCTATAGGTTTCACTTTCCTCAGCTATCAAATGGAGATGATAATAGCTCCCATCTCATAGAGTTTTTTTATGAGGATGACATGAATTAATACACACAAGTATTAATTCATTAATTATTATCATTGGAGTCTCTTGTAGGGCTTCCCTGGTGACTCAGACGGTAAAAGAATCTACCTGCAGTGTGGGAGACCCGGGTTTGATCCCTGGGTTGGGAAGATCCCCTGGAGGAGGGAATGACAACCCACTCCAGTGTTCCTGCCTAGAGTATCCCCATGGACAGAGGAGCCTGGCAGGCTACAGTCCATGGGATAGCAAAGAGTTGGATTTGAATGAGTGACTAGGAACAGCACAGAGTCTCTGGTAAGCTTTTTGAGGGCAGGGGCAGTGCTATATTTTGCTCTTCCTTGACTATAAAGCAAAAGTTTTCATGGAGCATACTAATATTCAACATATGGTCACTAATGTTACTCTTACTGTCATCACATGGTCTAAGCAATCATTAACTTTTTGTTAAATTACATTGTTTTCATTCCTCTGTTTATCCTTTGGAAAAGTGTCAGCCTGCAGGAAGTCCAGAGGGTAGAGAGAAACAAGATGAACAAAGGAATGTTGAAAGGAATCTTGCAAATTAGCTAAATAACTCATGAGCACCTGCCAAAACTAATCCATGAATCTTTGAGGAAGCAGCGGTATCAACCTGAGCCATCTCAATGTCTTCATGAGTTGATATATTTTGGCGGGGATTGCTGCTTTTAATTCCTCTCAGTCTAGTGTAGTGGGCAGGGTAATAGCTATTGATGCTATTATTATTTATGCTAACTCAAGCTGAATTTTATGAGAACAGAAATTTATTTAATAATCTGAATATCTACCAACCCCCTTTCCTACCCCCATAGAGCTGGTATCCCTGCTCCTGGCCCATCCTCCTTTATAGTCCCTGAGACTTGGTTTTTGTTTATTTGTTTTTTAATTGGAGGATAATTGCTTTACAGTGTTGTGTTAGTTGCTGTCAAACAACCAAGTGAATCAGCCATATGTGTACATATATCCTCTCCCTCTTGGACCTACCCCCTCACCCCCACCCCACACATCCAGGTCATCACAGACTTAATAAATTTAGTTCTGGGCTGGACTTCCACTGAATGCACCATGGTCATTTCTTCCTAAAGCCACTGAAGTTCTTTAGTGTTGTCCTTTTTTCTGCTTCTTATGTTCAGACTAATTTAGTTTATGCCCTATTTGTGCTCAATTTTACTCTTAATCTCTGCATTGTTTTCTCAAACATCACCCAATATGGACATCTTTGTCTATCAAGGCTTAAAGCTTATCCATAGTTTTTGTTTAGCCTCAAGTATCAGTGATTTTTTTCTTTGTCATTGGACCACTTCCTTATTAGAAAAACTTTCTCAGGCTATTCCTGAAAAATTTTTTAACAGCCTGACCAGTAGGAGAATCGAGAGCCTCTAAAAATCTGCTTGGTCAAGAATCTTAGAAAGTCTATAGTAGACTTAACCTTAGTACTGATTTTTCTTAAAATATGTGCCTAATCCCCAGGATTATCATTCACTGGTTTTGTACAAATCTTCCTCCTTTGAGCGCTTAACTTAGCAGTGAGCTTTGGATAAACAGTGAGGTTCTGGAGCTCAGTTTATTTTCTTGTCAAGATCTTTAATAGCTCTTCTTTTTGTGTGTGTGAGTGCAATTGACTATTATGATAAAATCCATCTAATCAGCTATAATATTTGACAGTGTACTTTTTAGCAGTGCCATTCATTCAACTCAACAGAGCAGTCATTTCAATCAAGGAAACCACACCAGCCATTCAAATGAGAAAATACTGCCAGAGCTGGATTTCGTCTTAATGGGCTTGATAAAGAATATAAAACTTCAGGGTTCCTATTAGCCAATATATTTCATTAATATTGTGACTGAGACTGTCAGTATCCATTCTCAGAGCCACAATGTTTAGAACTCATCCTGAATAGCTAAGACAAAAGGGAAAACAGGATTTATATATGTTATTTTTTATCTAGCAACATGTCAATTTATCTTTCATAGTCCTCAAACACATATCACACACAGCCTCATAAATGTCATTGACCTTTTTTCTTTTTCTTTTGTTTTTCAGATAGACAATTATAGCTCTTAATTTCTGGAAAATTCTGAGCACATTACTTTATTTCTCTGAATCTTATTTTCTCATTCTTTGCAAAGTAGGAATAATAGCATCGATTTATCAGTCAGCTTTCATTGTGTAACAGACAGCCACAGTATTTCCAAGGTTTACAACAGTACACATTTATTCTGGCTTACTTGTCAACAGGTCAGCTGAGGTGAAGCTGATCTAGACTGGGCTCAGCTGGGCTTGGCTCCAGGCTCCATGTTGGGTCCAGGTCTGCTCCACACATATGTCCTTCACTCTTCCAAGACCAGCTTCCTGGGACGTTTTCTTCTCACAGCAGTGGGAAAAGCCTAATTGTGCAAGCATGTTTCAAACTTTTGGTTTTGTCATGTCTGTTACTATCCCAGTGACCAAAGAAAGTCACAAGCTCAATATCAACACATGTTGGTATTGAGGAATTGAGGTGTGAGGAATTGCTCTTTCCATGATGTGGGAAAGAGTAGGGAGTGAATCCTTTATGAACAATAATTTAATCTACTTTACTACCTCACATGGTGATTGGAGGCATCTATGCAGCTATGTATGTATATGACAGCTCTTTGTTAAGTATAAGGCACTGTGTAACTATGACTTTTATAAATTCTCCATTGTTATAAATTAGAAGAAGATTTCTTTTGATACTGACCTACTACCCATTCCATAACCTTCTACCAAAAAAAGCCATATACAACACTTGTTAGCAGCTGTTGACTTTGAGTACTGAGATATCATTGCACATTATTATAGTGGGAGGCTAAAAATCAGGAATATCTATTACAGTCTAGGATGTTTAAACTACTTCTTGGCTTACCGTAAGACTTTCAATTCAAGGAGAGAGCAAGCCAAGGAAAGAGGATTACCCTTGAACAGTCTTCATGATAAAATAGTAGTAATTAGTTTGAGCAAAATCCCATAATAGTTTTTTTTCACACTTTGCAGGAAACCAAATGGCAGACAGATAAAACAAATTACTTTACTCAGGGTAATTAGCAAGCGATGATAAGGTTCTGCCTATGTTCTCCCAAAAGTACAAAGATCATGCCCTGTTTTTTTGAAGAACTTTATGTTGCTTAATACCTAATCCATCTCAACTCACCTGCAAAATCTGACAGCAACCTCATCACTAACACTCAACTACTCTGAGTACCTGGGAGACAAGAGCAATGCTAATTGAATGATGAGAGGGAGAAGGGAAAAGAAAGCACAGTGTTTTTCCCTTATTTTCTTCGAAGCTTGTTTGCCACCTTTGTTAGTCCCTAGTTCACATTTCTCTTTATGTAGGTGCCACACAATTCCTAAGAATTAAATTCTACATGTTTATATACCAAGGTCTAGGCTTGTGAATGAAAATATTATTGTTTATTTAAGTCTAGAATGTTTCATTTGAGAAAAATAACATCACCGAAAGAGAGAATTATCCTCTTGATAGAGGTCCTAGAAAATTCAAATTAATTCCTAATCAAAGCTGACTCAGGAAAACAGTTCACATAACGTTTTGATTGAAGGACACTAAGACCTTCAGGATAAGGTTGCTGCCAACCAACAAAACTAAGGGCATATCTCTATACTGAATGTGGGGAAAGAAAACAGCAATGCTGGGTTCTGTTTGGACAAAGAGGCTATATGAACTACCCACATCAAATGTGGCAAACATCTAGGAGGGTGTTATTTATTGATTGATCGATAGGATTCACAAATCTTTAATTCACATCTTCACTGCAAAGGAAAATATACAAAAAACAATGTAGAGTTCTATATTTTGATGGGATTAAATGTTCTCTCTTTTTAATGTATAAAATTCCACAAAGAGAATAGTTTGTGTCTTGACTACATTTTACATTTCTCGGTTACAAAGCTTCTTTTTCAGCAGAGTGATTTTTTTTTTTAAGTTGGTCAGATCTTCCTAAGTGTTCATCATGTTTTCGTTTTTACAGGCAGTCATATTTTAGATCTATCTTGTAACTTATTTTTTGATATTTTCAGATACAAAGTTTCCATCCCAACCTGATTCTCAAATGCTCTTTGTTATAGGGACACTGATTAGTTATTTTATTTAATAAAAATCAGAAGGGTTGGACTCCCAACATGTGGGAGCCATTTGAAAAAAGAAGAAATGCCTGCTAGGACTGTTGAGCACTGACATTTCATGGAGTGAAATGTCCCTGCCAGCTAGACAGTTTTGCTTAGGGATTAAGACCTGAGTTCACCATCACCATCTGGCCATTGGATTTCTTTTACCTTTTTTCCTTCTGCTTTTCATTCATTTGCCTTTATCTTCTGGGCTTTGTTATTTTCTCACGTCTCTTTTCCACATAGTTACCTCTTTCTTAGCAGAATATATTTTCCTTCTCATTGTTTTTATTTTGGAGTAGCTTTATTTTCTTCTTCAATTCCTTTCCTCAATTTTGTCAAATCACTTCATCTCCTGTTACTTTATTATTTGAACTATTTTTCCAATAGTCCTTGTCCCTTTACTTTGAGATTATAAAGATGCTTATCTGAACTTTTCTTCAATTTCTTGGGAATAGTGTATCTGAAGTACATCTTTCATATCTTTTCCTTGTTGTGCTAGTTTCCCTGTGTTTTTAGTGTCTATGTATACAGGTCCTGTTGAATTCTTTGTATTTCTTTATTATCTGTGAGTGAGGTATGATTGCCAAATCTAGCAAATAAAAATGCAAGACATCCAGTTAAAGTTGCATTTGAAATAGACAATGAATGTATTTTTATTATTACAAGTATATGCCATGCACTATTTTGGACATCCTTAAACAAGAATATTATTTTAGTATTCTTCTAAAGGGTGCTTTTTCACTGTATCCACTTGTGTCTCCTGCTTTGATTTGAAAGCACATCTCCTCTGAGAGAGAGCTCGGAAGCTGTGTAAGAGATCAATATGGACCAAAGTGGAGCCTCTGAGATCCTAAGTCTTCTATTTTACGGTTTGATATTGATTCACCTTTGTTTATAAGAGTTTGCTGCAGAACCAACTGATGTTCTTCCTTTTCTTCTGGTCTTACTTCTTTCGATTTAGACTTTGGGGGCAGAAAACAATAGAGTGGAATTGTGTGCTCCCTTCATCGACCTGCCTCCCATGACATTTTGTGACTCAAAACTGGACCCTCCAGTTCTTTCATAGCCTACATATATCCACAGTCTTCATTGGTTCAAGTGTAGGAGTCTCAGTGTAGCCTCTCAAGATCCCATAACTTTGAGGGTCTTTTCACAGTGCTCAAGAACAGGAGAAGAGTGCTGGCTTTCAGCATCCTTCTTCGTTGAAGCCCGTGATTCACTGACTTTTCACAGACAGTGTTTATAAACTTTGGGTTGGGGTTCTTTGCTCTTTCCTAGGTTCGTGTAGATGGATATTTTCCCATTTATTCTGTTTGAGGGTTTTCAAAAGGAGGTGTAGAGTAAACTTGCTTTCACTATACCCTCTTTTAGCTGATGTTTTGGGGATGGCTTCTTAAGGTGGATTTTGCTATCTCCAGTTATGATTGTCATCATCAAATGTTTATTGGGCATTTACCACATAATAGTCACTGAATTAAGCAGTTTATGTGGATTTATACAGCCTCCCCCACTCCCCATTATTGTGCCCATTGGTATGTAGATAAGGAAACAAAAGCTTGGTGAGTTTAGCTGACTTCTTTAAAATTGTACAGCTATTCAGGGTTTAGTTTCAACACAGGGTTTGAATCTGGTTTCAGAATCCACTCATATCTACAACATGACTCTACCTTCAATATCAGGTCAGGGCTTTTACTCAACAGGAAGACTTTTTAGGTTCCAAAATAAACAATATTCTGGCAATCAGTTGGTTAAAATATAATAATAACAAAGATAGGGGTACTATAATCAGATAATATAGATTTGGTCAAGTGGAAGCATAATTTGAACAAGGCATGGAAACATCATCTGGACATGGAAACATGGCCTGGACAAGGCAGTGGGGAGCCAGGAGGAGCTCTGTACTTGACTGCCTTTCATGTGGGTCCTGTCCTTCACTCAAAGGCACAGGTTTCTGAGGTCTCTGAAAAATCTGTATCCATCCATTGGCTGTGTTCTCTTTGATGAAAAACATTTTTCACAAGCTGTGGTATGCCAGAACCTGCAGCCTTGTGGGATCCAGCTGAGGACCCCTGAAGAGACTTGGAGTTCATTTAGCAACCTTGTGGAACTGACTCCAGTATTGTATGAACTCTGTCTTATTACTCTGAAATCATCATGAATATTGGTGATCTCTGCATACCATGGAAGGACATGTTGGAATCAAGACCATTTAGGAAAAAAATCAGATGGTCTGTGACCTACTTTGTCTGTACTTCACTGGGGAAAGGTCAAAAACTCTGTCCTGTGCCAATTTTGCACTCATCCTTTCTGCAAGCCCTTTCCAAAGAGATTAGGTTCTTACTACTTTATTACTGCAATAAAATGTATGGCCAGGATTCTGGAATGAAAGAGCTGCTGCTACAGAAGCTGTAATAGAAGAAGCTGTAACTTAAGCATAGGCTTGAAAAATTGCCATAAATGCATTCTTTTATAGGGAAAATACCTTCCAATTCCCCATAGTAGAATATGCACAAACAGATGTGAAATGCCATGGATGCTGCCTTCTTTCAAGAGTGACCCACATGATATTTTTGTATAAAAGCCAATCTGTGAATAATTGTTGTAACATAAAGTAGGGCATCATTAATTGTGGTTAATGTTTCTTTGATGATATAACTAGTAGTTAACCAGTTAATATTAGGTAAATACAGTGCTTCTGCAATAAATGTCATTTTTGAGCTTTGCTTTTGGACATCAAAACTTTTTTTTGAGAAGTTAAATCTTAAAAAAATTTTTTTTATTGGAGTATAGTTGCTTTACAATGTTGTGTTAGTTTCTGCTATACAGAAAAATGGACCAGCTATGCATATACAAACATCCTCTCTTTTTCTGATTTCCTTCCCTTTTAGGTCACCACAGAGCACTGAGTCAAGTTCCCTGTGCTATAAAAGCTTTTAAAATCCTGTCCTTATGCTTTTCTTTTGCATCTCTTCTGTCTCTCTGACTCATTCGTTTCTCCCATTCCTGAGAACTGGTGTGATGGCAGAGGCACATTCATTTTGGGGGTCATTTTTTCCCACAGATTACAAACTTTTTTATAATTATAAACATTCCAATGCACAGATGCAGGCACTGGAGTTACTTCGGGGGAAAGAAGATCACAATCAAGGTCACTCTTGTGAGTTTCTGTAGTAGATCGGGGAAATTTTCCTGATGTGATTCACTGACATTTTCTAACAGACATTGCTTTGGCAAGCAAGAGAAACTTGATTCACATTTTAATATGGCTGAGTTGTCTTCAAAAGCTTCTCTGAAGTAAATGATAGAAGAGTTTTTACAAAGTATGGGAAACACTCTCTTAGTTGATGTGAAAGGAACTGTGAAACAGTGTACAAAAGGCAATGTTATGTTTTAATATAGTTCTTAATATAATATTGGTGCTAAAGCAAGCTGGGGAGCCCATAGATTTGAGACATTTAAATCCTTTAGTACCCTGTTAAATCATTTTATGGGAGGAACACCAAAATTATGCCTTTATGTTGCTAAGAATTTGAAGGAGATATTTTTATTTGATTCTATTTTTTGGCCATACCGTGTGGCATGTGGGATGTTAGTTCCCTGACCAAGGATCAAACCCATGCCCCCTGTAGTGGAAGTGCAGTGTCTTCACCACTGGACTGCCAGGGGAGCCCCTGCGGGAGATATTTTTACCTTGCCTTTCCCACCATCTCCATCCTCCTAAGCAACATTTCTCACTTGAATGACCTTTTATTCAGCTTATCTAGTGCTGCCATGGACCTTACCTATGTTAGTCCTCATGGCAATTTTAGCCACCATCGGAAACCAGAAACTCAGGGCTTCTGGACAGTGTACTAGAATTGACTAAAAGCTGGGGGCGTGTTGGCTCAGAGAGTCTCAGCACCAAATGCTGCTCTTGTTACGATGATCACCACGGGCAAGTAGCACATGGGTCTTCAGCTCATGCTGCTACTTGCCAATCTAAAGTGTGGTGTATCTGGGGCTTCTAGATTATGTAAAAGATGTTAACTGTCCATTCACATTGCAGAGATGTCTGATATGATGACAATTCAGAAAAACCTTTGATCAGAGGCTATCTTTTAAAAAAAAAACAGTGTAAGCCTCAGGAAGGACGATTTTGTATCTCAGTCTGTTCTGTGGTTTTGTAATACAGTAGCTCACAACTGAAGCCCCTGTCAGAGTGTCCGTGGCAGGTGTTGTCACTGCCCTGTTCATCATCACTGGGCACCTTGATTCCTGTGGGTGGAATTCACCCATATGTTGCCTGATCCAGAGTGGATGGTTTATGCCAGTATTTTAATAGATCATAAATTTACCTCTCCACTGGAGGTTTTTGAGATCATATGAACCAGTTACCCATTCAGTTAATTGTCCTCTCACATTGTGTTATAGAAGTAAAAAGTATGTGTGTGTAATACTTTTTGTCCTTTTGCCAAAGTCACTCTTCCAGCAGAGACTCTTTACCCCTTCTTTTCTTACCCACCCCAGCTTTATTTTTTATTTATTTATTTTTTTGGCCATACTGTGAGGCATACGGAATTTCCCCAACCAGGGGTCAAACCTGCGCCCCCTTCAGTAGAAGCACAGAGTCTTAACCCCTGGACTACTAGGGAAGCCCACCCCGCAAGCTTTATTGAGATATGTTGATAGAGAATATTGTGTAAGTTATAGATTACAACATGATTTGATATATGTATATATTGAATGAAATCATTACCACAGTAAAGTTAGTTAACACATCCACTGCTTTACATAATTAACAATTTTTTCGTGTGGTGAAAATATTTAAGATCTACTCTCTTTCTCCACTGTTCAAATATTCTCCTGTCTCGCCACTCCATTTGAAGTTCCATCATTAGGTGAAAATGTCCTTGGATCCATCTTTAGTTTGTCATATCTCTTAATCCCAGTAACATTTCATGGAGATGTCATAGTTTCATATTTGATTTTGTCATTTTCTTGAGTAATTTGATTCTATCACTATCTTAACGTATTATCTTTTTCTTTCCTACCACATGGGAAAGTCCATCAAAGACAAGCATGTGAACTTTGAAGGGCTCATAAGAAATTCCATGGACGCTTAAGGAAGGTCATTTTATAAGAGTTTAATGAAGGACGATTTACAACTGTGTGAAGATAGAAGGAACCTGTGATGCGGTATCCTTAGTGTTAGAAACAGCATCCTCTCCCTAGGTCCCAGATGGTGAGTGAGGAGAGTGGTCACTGCAACCCAGAGGCAGAGAGACCAATGTGGAGAGGGCCACATGATGAGAGCCGTGCTGTGCACAGACAACCTTCAGGAAACAAACACTTATCTCACCTCTTGCCATTTCACTGCTTGCTGATACTTCTTAATGGCCAAACCCATCCAGAAGCCCGGAGACGAGTGAAGCCATCCATGTGATTCATGTGTACCACCTTTCCAGGGCACAGAGAAAAATGAAAAATGTTGGAGAGTGCATCTGGAAAGGTGACAAGCAGTGATCACAAGTGATGAGGAGTGCAAGCATCATACCACTGAGTCCACTTCTTGGCATCCCTCAGGTTCCTAACACACTGTGTTAGGAACAATTTGGAAAACCGAAATGGCAGGGCCATAAACACCAAATATTGCACATCATTGCCCTAGTCACTCACCAGAGAGAATCTTCATGGATTTTTCCATGCAGATCCTACTGAATAGTACTCTGATTATTCATCAAAATTTTTGGTTACAGCTAACCAAATATAGAACTATCATTAGAAACATCATCATTCAAGAATGCGAGGAATAGGACTTTTGAGGACGTAGCAGGCTTGATAAGTGGCTGGCACGTGGCAAGATCTGACTAGGATGATTCACTATTTCATCTAAAACCAGTTTTACAGCTTTTTGCATTTCAATTACTCCTTTGGAAAGGCATCCTATGGTTTAGAAATTTTGCTTGTCTCTAGAAAAATGTTGTAGTTTTATTTTCATATTCCCTGTCTTTTAAATTTCAGTTAGTGCTACTAACCCTGCCTCCCCCCTGCAAAGATTCCTTCCAGCACTCTAGCTCTTCACCTAGTTGTGACAAAGTATGTATCAGGGCATATCTAAGGTAGCAAAGCCAAGAAAATGTTTTTAGTGAAGATTCAAATGGAATTGATTTGAATTAAAGTCTGTTGACATATATAATAGTAAAGAAAACAATTTTCTGTTGGTAAAAAGCTTTGGGATTGAAAGGTACTACAACACTGTGGATCAGTGTCAGATATTTGAGCAAATGTTGTTGAACATCAAAGTCACTTGAAGTGTCAACTGCTTTGAGAGAATATGAAGAAAACCTGATGATTTCATCCTGTGGTTAAGTAAAAAAAAAAGCTCTGCTAGAGATAAGGAAGGAAGAAAAGAGGTTTCATGGTCCTAAGATATGTATATCCTTTGACCTTAGGATACTGAAGCTTATTTAAAAAAATCCCCAGGTTACTAAAGCTAGAGATGGTATTAAATTCAAAGTTGAGTGATGCACTGTAAATGTTATTCACTTGCTCATAGACACATAAATGTTATTTATACTCTGGATCATTTTAATATATGAACTTGATATTTCTTGGCAGGGAGTTGTCAAACATGAGCAAATTATCCCAAGATAGTAGAAGGAGAAATGAGAGAAATGATAATTGACAAGGTAGGCTGATTTAAATATTTATTGATTTCATTTCGACAAATAATGATTATTTTGATATTACCTGCAGTCAACTGATACATGAATGAGAAGAGAGAGGAGGGCCCCAGTTTTTCTTAACAACCTGTATTGCCATTTCTTTTCTCAAGCAAGTTCTGTTCTGCATCAGTTCCTTGTAACTGGTTTTAGATCTCTATCTTCTAAGAACTTAGGAGTCCCATAGGAAATAGACATGTAAATGAGAATTGATTTTAAGCCTCAAATGTTTACCCTGTTTCTGAGTAAAAGAGTGCTTACCCTTCAACTTTCAGTCTATTCAGAATCTGTATTTGCAGTAAGTATTTATCAAGCATTTACTATGTACCACCTTATGAGCACTGGGAATAGAGGGTGAACATTACTGAGAAGTTTCCTACCCTCAGAGAGCATGTGCCTGAATGTCAGAAACTAGGTAATAAACAAATAGATGCACGAGATTCTTTCATTGTAATGAAAGAAGAAGCATACTGATATTTAAGTGTAATGAAGAAAACAGTAAGGTAGTGTGTTAGAGAGCATGTGTTTGAGCTCTTTTATTATTTATTATTATTTATTTATTTTAACTGTTCCAGATCTTAGTTGCAGCATGCTGGACCTTCAGTCTTCCTTGCAGGATCTTTAGTTAGGGCAGGCAGACTCTTAGTTGTGGCATGTGGAATCTAGTTCTCTAACCAGGGATCAGACCTGGGCCTCCTGCATTGGGAGTGCAGAGTCTTGGGCCCTAGACTACCAGGGAAGTCCCTGGGCTGTTTTAAATTGAGTGGTCTTAGAGGCCCTTTCTGAAGGGAATATTTAAGCTTAGCTTGAATGGCAAGTAAGAGGCAGGTGTGAATAGCTGAGAGGACATAATGTTCTAGCTGAACTGAAAAGCATGTGCAATAGCCCTGAGGTGGGAGCACAGTTTATGTTCAAGGTAAGCAAGGAATGGTCAAATGCCATTAGAGAAAAGCCTAAAATGGTATTTAATTTGACATTTAAAAAATTATATTGGGCTAAACTCATGATATTAAATGGTCTCAGTGTGCTTGTATATTGAAAGTTCACTAATAAAAATTCTAATCTGATTAGGACTTTTGAAATGTTAAACACATTTCAAACGCCTAGGGAGAAAATTTAATTTTCACAAGTTAGATAAGAAACTTAGCAACAAATCAAGCAACTTCTGTATACTGAACACCTACTAGGTGCTGTGTGTATTGTATATAGTTTCTATGAGAAAAATACAGTCACATAAGATAGAACTTTTATCTTCAAGATGATTTGAAATACTGAGAAGAGGTATAAGCCCATAAAAAGATAACTAATGGCACAGTGTCACACCAAGTCCAAATGAATCATGAGTGATCATGAAGAAGGGAGGATGGCTGACAAACCACAGTGCTAAGTGGCTTCTGGAAGGAAATGAACTTGGAATTGGAAGGAAGAGCTAAGCAACCAGAGGCTAGTGGGGTTTGTGGTAATGATCAGGAGTGATGGGGAGCAGTCACACATCAAATACTTGTTATGGTCTTTCTTCCTCCTCCTCCTTCATGCCATGATACTGAATAGACTTCTCATAACTTGATTTTGTTTTTGCCACAATCAAAATACATACCTAAATCATTAAGAAGTAGTGTGAGACTTTCCTTACAGGAATGATCTCTTGCTATGTTATTGAGAACAGTGCTTCCTATCCCACCAGATAGCATCTCTGTGAAGAAAACGCTAGTCCCCAAGGTATTAATTTTTCATTTTTATGATGCTTCACTATTGCAAACAGAAGAAACAAATATAACTTCCTTCAGTATTGAGAAATAAGAGCAATGTAATGTAATAATACCCGTTGTTGATATCAACCCCATTTCTTCTACAGTGAAGGAGATGACTTGGGGTCACTGGGCCCCATGTACACAGCTATGTGTTATAGCGTCTCTTAAAACGTGTTCCTTAAAGGTGAGTCAAAGTTGTTGGTTTGTCCAAGGTTGCTTGACCCCTCTCTATGGGACCTTCCTGATCCTATAAAAGGACTAAAAGCAAATAAAGAAATATAGCTCAGTGAGCCGTTAAATCAATGGTGTAAATGGACTCTTGGCACCTCATTGACTTTCACTGGTCATTGAGTCAGGTCCACACTGTTTGTTCTGTTTGTTGAGGGTCAGTTCAGTAACTTGTTCTTCATTTTATTATCTGCTTGGTATTCCTCTCTGTTGGGGCCAAGCTGCTACAGACTGAGATGCTACTTGGCGTGTGTGTGTGTGTGTGTGTGTGTGTGTGTGTGTGTGTGTGCATGCACGGGCACATACACACACCCATACACATGTGTATTTTCTTGAGGTCTTAGTTTCTTAAACCTAGCAAATCATTATAATTACTTGGGGTCTTTACAAAACACCTTTACAAAATTCAGGTGCTTGGGACTCACCTGAAATTATTTAGATAAAAATTTCTGTGCTGAGGCCCAGATACCAGTATACGTTTTTTAAAGTTCCTTCAGGGCCTCTAAAGTTCAATGAATTTTGAGATCCACCAAGCTCTCATGAGAGGATGAATGCCTTGATTTGTATGCATACATTTCTCTCAGATGCTTTAAATGAAGTCATTAACCAAGATGCATTTCCAGAGTTTGGGTCATTGAGTTTAAAATCAAATGAAATACATTTCTGGGTGATAGAACAGTAAGGACATGAAGGGAACTTGTACACAGAAGTAGCTGCTGTCTCAGACAGCACAGTCCTGACCAAAGAAAGCTAGTGCTCAGGTCACAGCCACTGAGACACATTTAGGAACAATAAATGACTTCACAGTGCCAGTGTGAGGTAGTCACTGGCATTCAACTTCCTGTTCCTTGATCAAGGGGAGAAACTTAGCTGGCCAACAAGTGAATCAGACTGTGCTAGCCTGTGAGGCATGGGTGCTGAGAGGTTCTGATGAGGCAGTATAGTCCTCCTTGTGGAATAAAATAAGAGTAAGAAAGAATGAATTCATAAGTGACAATCCTTCCTTTCTGTCTGTGAGGAGCCATGTCAATGGCAAAGATCCATCTTCCTCCTCCAGTGCAGTCACTCTGTAGGGTGAGCTCTTCCTCAGGGTATTGTCAGGGGTACAACAGTGGCAGCCAGCATAGAATTGGGACACAGATACCAAATGTAACTAACTGTGGTTACACTTCTTACTAGCTGAGTGGCCTTGGGCAAGTTCTTTGACTTGTTTAAATCTCTTTTTCTCTTAATTGTAGACAATTAACAATACTGGTGTGAGAATTAGAGATAATTTTCTCATAGATTCATTTAATGAATTTGTTATGTAATTAATATGAAGCTGGTACTATTCTAGGAACTAGGCATAAAGCAAAGAATAAAGCAGACAAAATCTCCAGCTTTCCTGGAACTTACAGGGTAGAGCAGAACAAGAAAAATCAACAGATTAACAGGCAAAGGCACAGTATGCCAGAAAATTGATAAGAGCTTTGGAGAAGAAGCACAGCAGATAGAACAGGAATTCTAGGGAATGCAGATTTTTAGGGCAATATTGAGATTTTGTATCGGGAGAAGCTCATTGATAATTGAGAAGAATCCTAAAGGAATTAGGACACCTGATCCAGATAGATACACGTTGAAAGTTTGTATCTGGCAGGAGACATAGCAAGTGCAAAGGCAGTGAGGTAGAGAGAGAAAAGGAGTGAGTGTCTGGTAGACGATGAAGTCACAGTTAGTCAGGCCAAGTCATGAAGGCAATTGTGTCCTTTGATAGGCTTAGGAATCCTCTGGGGGGATGTTGTTGAAGCATGGATTCAGATTCAGTGAGTCTGGAGTGTGAGGCCAAGTCATGAAGGCAATTGTGTCCTTTGATAGGCTTAGGAATCCTCTGGGGGGAAGTTGTTGAAGCATGGATTCAGATTCAGTGAGTCTGGAGTGTGAGTCTGCATTTTGAACTTCTTTCAGGTCTGCAGACCATACTGAATAGAAGAAGAACAGGGCCATATAAACCATTGTAAATAACCGTGTTGGATTTGACCCTATGTGAGATGGGGAGCCGCAGGAAGGTT
Organism: Dama dama; assembly: GCF_033118175.1. Taxonomy (NCBI): domain Eukaryota; kingdom Metazoa; phylum Chordata; class Mammalia; order Artiodactyla; family Cervidae; genus Dama; species Dama dama. The sequence goes on along the minus strand of NC_083714.1, from coordinate 128,616,424 downwards.
GGGAGCAGAAGGGTGTGTTGAAATGATAACTCTGGCTGCTGTGATGATGAGGTGTGGTCAAAAGCCCTGGCTGGCTTTGCCCGTTGTCTGGTTTCATCCTAGCACCACCCCTCACCCACTGCCTCTCTTTGGCAAGTTGCTTAAACTCCTATTTCTCCCCACTTTTTGTTTTTTTGGTTTTTTTTTTAGTTTTTTTTAATTAATTTATTTTAATTGGAGGCTAATTACAATATTGTAGTGGTTTTGCCATACACTGACATGAATCAGCCATGGGGTGTACATGTGTTCCCCATCCTGAACCCCCGTCATCCTCCCTCCCCATCCCATCCCTCTGGGTCATCCCAGTGCACCAGCCCTGAGCACCCTGTCTCATGCATCTAACCTGGACTGACGATTTGTTTCACATATGATAATATTCATGTTTCAATGCATTCTCTCAGATCATCTCACCCTCGCCTTCTCCCACAGAGTTCAATAGACTATTCTATACATCTGTGTCTCTTTTGCTGTCTTGCGTATAGGGTTATCATTACCATCTTTCTAAATTCCATATACATGCGTTAGTATACTGTATTGGTGTTTTTCTTTCTGACTTACTTCACTCTGTATAATAGGCTCCAGTTTCATCCACCTCATTAGAACTGATTCAAATGTATTCTTTTTAATGGTTGAATAATATTCCATTGTGTATATGTACCACAGCTTTCTTATCCATTCATCTGCTGATGGACATCTAGGTTGCTTCCATGTCCTGGTTATTATAAACAGTGCTGTGATGAACATTGGGGTACATGTGTCTCTTTCAGATCTGGTTTCCTCAGTGTGTATGCCCAGCAGTGGTGTTGCTGGGTCATACGGCAGTTCTATTTCCAAGCTTTTAAGGAATCTCCACACTGTTCTCCATAGTGGCTGTATTAGTTTGCATTCCCACCAACAGTGTAAGAGAGTTCCCTTTTCTCCACACCCTCTCCAGCATTTATTGTTTGTAGATTTTTGGATAGCAGCCATTCTGACCAGCGTGAGATGGTACCTCATTGTGGTTTTGATTTGCATTTCTCTGATAATGAGTGACATTGAGCATCTTTTCATGTGTTTGTTAGCCGTCTGTTTTGAAAATTCCTAAACCTAGAGAAAAGGTGAAAGAAAAGTATAATGAGCACTCTCACATCCCTCAGCTAGATTGATCAACAATTAATATTTTGCCATATTTGCTTTATCTCATACTCTAATCTCTTGTTATTAACCATTTAAGAGTCAATTTTTCATCCCTACTTGATTATATACCTTCTAAGAATAAGAAAAATCCCCTATGTAAATATAATCAGCTATCAAATTCAGAACATTTGATATTGATATGATTATCTAGTATAAAAAAATTCAATTTCAATATAATCAATTTCATCTACAAATAACCTTTATATTAGTTTTCTTCTTCTGGTGTAGAATCCAGTCTAGGATATTATATTGTATGTTATGGGGCTTTAATTTTCATGTCTCATTAGTCTTTTGACGTAGAACTGAGTCTCTTGACCTCAGCTTTATCTAAACAAATTTTTTGTTAAATTTTGGAGTTTTTCATGCCATTGTTATTTTTGAAACGTCTGGGCTATTTATAGGCTGTCACCCAATTTGGATTAAAGTTTTCTAATGATTTGATTCAGGTCATTCATGATTGTCAAAAATACCACCTAAGCGATGTCGTATCCTGCTTAGTGCATGCATCTGGAGGCATTTAATGTCTGTTTGCTTCATCTTTAGTGATGTTAGCTTAGATCACTTGGCTAAGCTATTACCAGCAGATTTCTCCAATGTAAAGGTACTCATTTTCCTTTGTAGTTAACAAGCTATCAGTGGAGAAATACCATGTAAAATAGCCTTTTCCCCAAAAAACTCTTATCCAATGATTTTTTTCCATCCATTAATAATTCTCATCTGAATTTATTATTTTTGTAAAGGTCGTGAGTGCTTGCTAAGTCATTTCAGTCTTGTCTGACTCTTTGTGACCCTATGGACCATAGCCAGCCAAGCTCCTTTGTCCATGGGATTCTCTAGGCAAGAATACTGGAGTTACCATGCCCTTCTCCAGGGGATCTTCCCCACCCAGGAATAGAACCTGCAATCTCTTATGGTCTCCTGCATTGGCAGATGGGTTCTTTACCACTAGCGCCACCTAACTGTCTTTACTTTTATATTTATTATTTGGCATTCTGCTATAGAGAAGGACCTCTGTGTGTATATGTATGGCTGTATCCATCTATGTAGCTATCTACCTACCTATCTGCCCACCTCATCTGTCTGGCTGTTACTTTTCTCAATATGGATTCATGGATTCTTTATTTAAAAGTTCAGTTGTGTTATCAAGGACCAAATGTATAGCACAGGGAACTCTGCTGAATGTTACATGGCAGCCTGGATGAGTGGGGCGTTTGGGGAAGAATGGATACATGTATATATATGGCTGAGTCCCTTCACTGTCCACCTAAAACTATCACAACATTGTTAATTGGCTATACCTCAACACAAAATGAAAAGTTTTTTAAAAAATGACTTTTTAAAACAAACAGAAAAGTTCAGTTGTTTTATCAACCATTTCTGACACTATTTTGATGCCAAAATTGTCCCCAGTTTTGCCAGGAGGAGCCCATTTAATCTGGTTCCCATTTTCTTTTCAGGTTTTGTGTGCTTCCTTACTTTCTTGCCCCACAAAATATTCCAGGTACACTCTTTACTTTACCTTCCCCTACCCTGGATCAGCCATTTCTTCCAAGAACTCATTTCTTTTAGTGGGGACTTAATCCTGTGTAAGTACCAATTTTAAAAAAATTTATGAAAAAAGATTGCAATATAACATAACTTGCAGAGTTATTCTGAGAAATAAATTAGAAAATCCATGTAAAAGACTTTATATCATACCTGGCACATAGTATGTACTCAATACATTAGTTTTGCTTCAGTCATTTCCAGTGACAAATAAATAATGGAAGCATAGCTGAGAATGACAATTGATGATTTTATAAAATGTGAATTATAATGTCCTCTGAAAGAAAGTCATCAGTCAGTGGATCCAAAGATTAGGTTCCATTAACCTCCTTTCTGAGCTTTTCATTATCTATTTCCATTCTCACTTGAGTTTCTCTCTTTAGAACTCATCCTTCGGATGTAGTTGCATTTAGTCTTGGGTTGTTTGTTTCTTAATCTTCTGTTCAGTTAAATTGTACATAACTTAATATGAGAACCATATCGTGTGTGTGTGTGTGTGTGTTTGAGATTTCACAACTTTGACAGTCATTGGTTAGTTCTCATCCACATTAACTGTAGATTTTTTAAAGTAGTGAGAGGTACATGGCTAACCAGTGTATAGAGCTGATGTGACTCTTCATGCTCATTACATTTTCTGAACAAGAGGACATGGACCTGGTGTGAGACATTGCTTATTCCTTTGAGCCAGACAGCCTTACTAAGACTTGTGTCAATGTACACATCTGGAGTTTCCATCTTCCTCATGGCAGATTTCTGGATCCGTTTGAGTATCCCAGGGGCACACTTCTTGAAGGCCACTCCCTGGATGCACTTATGTGTGTTGATGGTGTATTCTCTGGTCACTACCTCATTCATTGCAAGATGGCCCTTCTTGCTCCACTTCTTTGCAAGAGCCATTCTGCTGGGTCCAGGTTAAAAATGCACTGGGTTCTTTGTATTTCCTGCATGTCCTACAACAGTTGTGAGCACATATGTATATATTAGATACCAATAAAAGCCTAAATGTATTTGTAGAAGTCACATAAGAAACATTTCCTAGCAATAAAGAAATCTTATAATTGTTGAGATCTTAATCTAAGATTCTAATAAAAGTTGGCTTTAAGTTAAGCATACAACACCTTCTTAAAGAATTTGGCATAAACTACACTGCCTAGACCTTTTTCAAATAAATACAAATTGGAAAGCAGAAGGAGTTGTATGTTTCTGGGCTGCCTACTGCTGTAATATTAACTATTTCTGGTATAATGGCAGGCTATCTCCTATATAATCAAAGAAAAATGTACAGATTGACAATTCTTCCAGCTATTCGAATGTCACTTAAAAATAAAATTGATGGTAAGTAACAGGCATTTTCCATGTGTTGGTTATTTTGACCTGATGGATTTGCAAATTTCTTACCAGCATAGAAAATAAAAACTGCTGCTTATTTTTAAGTACAAATCTTGTGTGCTGCAAATGAAGTCCCATTTTTTTTATTGATTCATTTATTTGTTTGTGGTGTTAGAAAACCACTTTGCAGCGAGCATGAGGGAGAATACTTATTAGGCTAATAACAACAGAATCATAGAAATGAGGCCTGTAGACAAATCTGCCTCTAGAGAAATGAAGTGGAGTTACAGAAGGTTAAGAATCTGTAAAGATCAATGAAGGCCAAGAGCTAAAAATAGATAAGCAGCTTGGAGAAAAAGAAAAGTGAAAAGAAAAAACATCAAGAAACCACTAAGTGTTTAGGAGAGCTATTTTGTCTTTGTTCCCTAGTGAAAATCTCTAAAATTTCATTGAGATAGTTACACATTCCTCCAAATAGATCATTTTTGTTTTGCACAGTGTCTAAACTCCTGTGGGTGTCTTTTTCACTTCAACAGGCTCAATCACTCACACACACACACACACACACACACGCACACACACACACACACACACCCCGGGCCTTGGACTTCTGTAATGAAACACATCGTCAAGTTGAAAGGATAGCTAATTCCATAAAATGTGAATTAGTATAAGTAATTGTAAAATTACTTATAGTAGTAGTAAAAAAACAAAGGTGGCTATGATGGAGAAAGCTGATTCTTAAATATAGTAAGATACCTGTATCCAAATGGGAGAGTTCTAACTATTAATATTGAAACATCCTCTTATGATTTGGAAAATAATGCATTATGCTTTCTTTGACTGAAATCTAGATGTTTTGATGAGAGTTTTGTTCCTCATTTCCTCTCAGTTTTGAGTGACTTATCAGGCACCATATTTGCTCTTTTTTAAAAAATACCCTTATGGTTTTTAAAATTTATTTTTGGCCACCGGCTTGCAGGATCTTAGTTCCCCACCAAGGATTAAACCCTGGCCCGTGACAGTGAAAGCCTGGGGTCCTAACCACTGTACCACCAGGGAATCCTACTATACTTGCTCCTTATGAAGGCATTTATTCAGTATGGAACAAGAAGGCCATGATGTAAGACCAGGCAGTTTATTTGCCTACGGACATCTCCATGTTTTATCTATCCTTCTTGTCCCCCAAATCCCAAAGGAACCCCAGAATTTGTGTTCTGTGTTCTAGAAAAACAGATCAAAATTACAAAAAGCCTATGCTTTTTGTTTTTCTCAGTCTCTAATATTCATAATATTGTTGACCCCAACCTGTAACTCACCACCCATTATCAGAGTTGGTAAAGAATGGTAAAATGTGATATTTTTTCATCAATTTACCCTTTGTTCTCATTGACCTGTTACGGTTTCAGAGTTTCTTCAAATCCTTACCATATCCATGGTTAAACAAGCCCAGTCTCTGACCTTTGAGCTTGAGGAACTTGGATGAGGGTTGGGATCTGTGTAGCATGCTGAGCGAGTCGATTCAGGCTACCATTTCTAAGTATCACAGACTGGGTGGTGTAAACAACAAAACTGTGTCGTCCCACAGTTCTGGAGGCTAGAAGTTGGAGAGAAAAGTGTTGGTGGGGTTCATTTCTACTGAGGCCTCTCTCCTTGGTCTGTAAGATGACTGATTTCTCACTGGGCCTTTACTTGGTCTGTTCCTCTATGGTTGTCCGTGTTGTAATCTCTTCTTATAAGGACACTGGTCATATTAACCATACAGTCTTACCATAATCACCTCTTCGAAGGCTCTGTCTTCAAATCCAGTTACTGAGGTCCTGTCTGGGGGATTAAGACTTCAGTATACGAATTTTGGGAGAACACAGTTCAGTCTGTGACACACACACCTTTCACCAACGTGGTGCAAGACTCTTTAGGCCACTTTATCTGTAGAGAAAGAATATCTGTTTCAAATCATTTTATTTTCCCTGAATCACATTGATGTAAATATTTGTGGTTCAACATACGGTTGGCAAGCCAGAAGTGCCTGAGAGATTTAAAAAAGTGTTTTAGATACTCCAACACATTTGGTAGGTAGTCCAATCCTATTGGACTGCCAGCCTGAATTTCTAATCTATACCCACATTAAATAAAGGCCAGATATGTGTTTTTTTCCCCACTCTCCACCCTGTACCAACTGAGACAGAATTACTTGGGGAAAAAATTATGAGTAGAAGAATCAAGGAGAAATTCCAGATTTCTCTTCCTAAAACTCTTCCAGACTTTCATCTAAAGCATCATATTATGTGTGTGTGTGTGTATATATATATATATATATATATATATATATAAAATTTATGTATTCACATATAAATATATAATATAAATAATATATATTCAAAAGTATTTTTTTGAGTTTCTAAAATTCTATTATCACAGTAAGAATGACATAACACATTTTATTATATAACATCTCTTCTAAGTGCCTGCTACAAACATCTGAGATGTCATGTTCCCACCCCCACCTTCCCCACCCCTCCCCCCCCCCACCTCCATTCCCTTGACTCTGTAATTCCCTAATTCACACATACGAGGAGGCAGATCCAGCCTCCAGTAAACTGATTGCTAATGCAATTCATTTCCCAATCATCCCTCTGCGATCACTCTGAGTCATCTGATGAGGACAGTGAAGTTAATGAGGACACGAAAAGGAAGAGAAGCAGGGAAGGATGATGATAAGGGGAAAAAGCACAAGACTGAGAAGCACAGGCAGAGGGGCAGGCTGTGACCTCCGGGAGGGGCACCCTGGAGTCTGGAAGCAAGGGGAGAAGTGAAAGCTTCTCCCTGTGACCCTCAGTGCATTAGGATGCAGCCGATCACATCAGCCAATTGGATTTTCTGACAAAAATCTCAGTGGAAGCAACAATGTTACTTTGAAGATAATATGTGTATAGGAATGATTACATGGTTTGGGTGTGTTATTTCCTTGCTGTGAAGAAGAATATCTTATTTATTTATAGATGTAGCACAAGCCTCACACACTTTCTACAGGTATGAGGGTTCACTTTTAAAATATTAGAATCTACGAATGGAAAGCCTCAAGGTTGTAATGAGAAAGATGCTTTTTCTTTTTTCTTTATTTTTTAAGTAGACTGAATGGTGCCAGCATGCTGTCACTGGGGAGAACTGTGTAGTTGTTTGCAGGTCATGGTGCTTGGTAAACTGGTCCAGTGCTAATAAAAAGGAATTACAGGATATTCCCTGGTGGGTCCAGTGGTTAAGACTCTGCACTTTCATTGCCGAGAGTGTGGGTTTGATCCCTGGTCAGGGAACTTAGATCCCACAAGCTGTGAGGTACAGCCAGAACATAATAATAATAATGAAGGAATTGTAGAAAGCATGTTTTTCTACTTGATGGCCAGAAGTAATCTTAATAGATTGCTGAATTCTATCTCAAGGGAAGCCAAGAACATACAGAAATCATTTTCAGTTAATGATTTTGTTGCTGATGGGAATTGTAAAGAGGATTTGTTTTAATAATTTTAGGACTTATTAAAGGGACATAGCTGGGAGCCGAGAGGATTAAGTACTTCCAGCGAGTTCACTAGCTGGCCCCTGGGAAACTGGGATTTTATTGGTCAGGAGAAAACACACCCCCTGTGCCTGTCCGAGTGGCATAGGTGTTAAAAAGAACCTAGGACCAGAAATCAAAGCCTGGTGACAGGTCAATACTGTAAAATACCTCTCATCATTCTGAATGCTTTCTCAGCAAAGTAAGAAACACTCTAGCAGTGAAGATCCTGGGTTTGGCTCTGGCAGTTATTTATTCCATGGTCCTGGACAAAGTGCTTCACTTTTCTCTGCCTCAGTGTCTTTATCTGTAAGAATGGCAGTAACAGTTAGCAACTACCTCCCTACAATAGCATTTTGAAGCTCAGATAAGATGATATGTTGCAATCATACAGCACCAAGCCTATGTGGAGTGAATGCTCAATAAATGATACTTCTTAATATTTTTATTATTATGCTTAAAATCTATATCTGCTTCATTATACATGTTAGAAAGAGATACCCAAACTTAAATAGTATTGAGAAGAGAATAGGCTTAGGCCTTGAAATGTGATGGTATATATTGCAAAATAATGGGTCTGCAATTTGGAAAATAGAAATTTACAACATTTTCTGTGAGGAATAACGTGTGATGTTCTAATGCTGTTCAGTTACTTGAACTATCTAGACACCAAGTCAAGATATATTCTCATATGTTCTTTCATTCTTCTTGTACCTTTGCTTGTGCTAAAAAAATATTGTCCCTAGCCAAATAAGTCTGTGGTATTTTCCTTGGTTATTTTTAAAATGTAAAGTTTATATGATCAGATTGAGCCCTTTTTACTTTTATCTAGCCTGTTTCCTAAAATTAAATATCTGTAACCTTTCCATTGAATAAGCAGGGTTCATGGGGTGTAATTATAAAGCAACTTTATTTTTGTCTCCCAGTGTCTCTTTAAATTTATTCTCTGGGACTGCTTCTTTCATTAGCCTTTGAGAAAACTTAAGGGAAGTCTAATGATTTTGATGTCCACTTTTAGGTAATAAAACAACCTTTTGTCACTAATTAATTTTTCCTGTCAAAATACTACATTCCATTTGAAGGTGCAGCTTCTCTTTTCTTCTACTTTGCTTGCTGCAGGCTGGTTGCCAGTGGGTGGGTGGGTGGGGATTCTGGTTGATTTGTTCTTTCTTTTTCTCTTGTGTGTTAATCCCACTTCCCCAGAGAAATTCCAGACCTCTCTAAATTGACAGCTTGAAGAGGCAGAGGGTAATAAGGACAGGAATATTTTTGCTTGCTTGCTCTGTTTGGTGATCTAGCCTCCATGCTCTCTAAATCTGGCAGGCGTTTAAAGCTGAGTCTTTGAGGGGCACCTTCTTGGGTTCATCAGGTACCCTGGGGCCCTTTGCCTCTCTTCATCTCATTGAAGGGGCTCTCTCTCACTTTCAGTTCCTTTGAGAGGGCAGATGCATCTCTGATCACCCTCGGCTGACTGGCTAACTCCTTCCTTAGCACCTAGTCATCTGCTGGCACTTTCAGTCTCTATTTGTTCCTTTAGTGAGCCCTCTTGGGTAAGACAGGAGATGAAGCTACACTAAGTCGCTCATGTATAGACATGTTTCTCCCAAATTATTCCAGGAAGGTATGTGACCCCCAGTGAAGCGACCTTTCTTTTACTCCTGTTTTAAAGCAGCGCACTAGCCAGATGCTGGCCCCGAACAGCACTTAGGGAGGAGTCTGACTCTTATCCAGTTGTTGCTGCACCTCTGTGAGAAACAGGTGAAACTTTTCAGGTGGTCTCAATGTATTTCTTTCTCTAGGTTTGGGAAAAGCCATTACAGCAAATCAATTTTTTCCCCCAAATTCCTCTCAGTACTTTTAATCTTTTTATATCCTCAGTTTTGTTGTGGGGTTAAGAAGAGGTAAATAGGTTATTTTTCTTTGACTCTTAACTCAGGGGTAACATTCTGTTTTTCTGGAAAATACCATTATTATGTGGGTGTTTCACATGACAAGATGCTTTATTTTAAACTCTTTTATAACTGTGTACCAAGTCCCATTTTTTCTTTATATTATCTCATAGAGATATATAAATACTGTGGTAAAAAGCACATGACATAAACTTACCTTCATAACAATTTGTAAATGTACAGTTCAGTGGTTAAGTATATTCACATTGCTGTAGTCATGGACCACGTTTTAAACATCTCACTGTATGTTGAAAGCAATCCTACTTTTTCTGTGATTAAGCTTTTTTTAAAAAAGCATTTTGATTATAATATTGGTTGTTAGATGCTTACTCGAGCTTCTTCCTGTACGGGGAACTGTTATCAGGACAGACATGGCCCAGAAGGAGACAGAATCTCCTGAATGTTCAGTTCAGTAGCTGTAACAGTGCCCTGCCTCATGGAGATTGTCATTGCGAGGAGAGAGAGGTACAGAAACAACTCTTGAAACTGCTTCATGCGTCTCCTCCATCCCACAGCTCCCTATTAACACAACTCAAGTATTCCTAGTCTGCCTACTTCTTTTGGAACTGCTGCTGTCTGCTTACTATTTTCCTCTCCTTCATGTATTGTTTCTTTACCCGTCAGAGTTTGGGTGTCCTCATAGTTTCTGGTTCATCATACAATAATTTCTATTTCTTGCTTTATGGCTCTGACAAACTCTTCATAACTCCAACTCATCCTCACACTATGAAATTCCTCATTCTCTTGGTATTGGTATTTCCTATTTCCTAATTTAAAGTTTCAAAAGAGGAAATTGGATTATCTCCTTTTATCTTTTCATACCACGTGGGCACTGTCAGCCAAAGGATTGGCTATACGTGGGTCAAAATGTGGCTACAGATGGCTGCCCTTTGAGCAGAGACTGGGGGTAGGTGGTTCCTGGGAAGGTGCCCTGGGTACAGTAGGCAACATGATCAATTTTATGTACTTAATACAGATATTTTGGTTGCACGCTTCACAAGAATAAGTATTTCTTAATTGATTTTTGAGCATTTGACAGAAAGCAGGAACTCTTATAGGAGAAGGATGCTAATAAAGACCCTCTGAGAACAAAGAATTGAAAAAGGGCTTCTGAGTTTCTGATTGTAGAGGATTTTTTTGAGGGAGGGACTGTTTTCCTGGTTTGGGTTCCCTCAGCAGCAGACCCTGAGACAAGAATGCTATTGTGATGAGTCTATTAGGAAGATGATGACATGAAACACTGCTGAGGGAAGAGAAGAAATGAGAGAGGCGCAGGAGGGCATCCAATAAAAAGTGCAATATTTTAAGTGTTTACCACTGTGGCTTATTCCACTGGTTGGTGGTGGTTTAGTCACTAAGTTGTGTCTGACTCTTGCGACCTCATAGACTATAGCCCACCAGGCTCCTCTGTCCATGGGATTTCCCAGGCAAGAATACTGGAGTGGGTTGCCATTTCCTTCTCCAGGGGATTTTCCCAACCCAGGGATTGAACCCAGGTCTCCTGCATTGCAGGTGGATTCTTTACCACTGAGCCACCAGGGAAGCCAGTAGAAATGATTCCACTGGTTGGTTAGTTGTGGGGAATGCATAGTGCATCTCAAAGTCATCTCAGATGGGTACCCAAGAAGCCAAATATTTATCCACCAGCTCCCGTGGATCACTGGTTGAGGGCTGCTCCTGGACTGTGAATTCTCTGACTCTTCTGGCCTGCCCTGTGTGTGGTTTATATCTCCAGGTCCAGTAAAAAGCCCTCAAGCCAGGAGTCATAAGGTTTGCCGGCAGCAGCCTTTAACATGTAAAGGCAGAGAGACTGTGGGCCGGACACCCCCCAGTCCCCTTCCTGTTTTCTCCTTTCTTGAATGAAACCTGATTTTATTCAGGTATTCATCCCTTAGGGAAGTTTGTCTTATCTGAAGCTCAAGGGTAAATTTGGATTAATTTTTTTTCTTTTTTGTCTTTTTTATCAGCAGTTTTATTTAGATAAATTCTTTACTTAATACACTGTGTTAGAACATTCAACATTGATCTTCAAGATCGATCACTTTTGTTTTTCAGGAAGACTCAATCTTAATCAAACAGAAAACTTCACTGAGGCCCCTCTGTGTTCAGTGCTTATTACTCCTCCTCCCAATTTGTGAGCTGGTTCAAGTCATCATAGGCATTCAGAAGAAAAGCATTCTTATTTAAGCTTTTGATTTTTCACTTTGCATATTTTTATTGAAGTATAGTTGATTTACAATGTTGTGCGAATCTCTGCTGTGTAGCAAAGTGACTCAGTTATATACACATTGACATTCTTTTTTTAAAAGTTTTGGATTAATCTTAGCTGTTTATGGAGATCCCATTTCTTGTGTCTGCTCTTTGGCATAGGTGTGCACATGTGATGCAAGGTGGTATGAAATGTGAGATGAGGTCTGCTAGACGGGCTCTGGGAAAGGTTTCTTCCTTCTTATAAAGAGACTCATGGGAAAAGGTCCCTGGAGAAGGGAATGGCAACCCACTCCAGTATTCTTGCCTGAAGAATTCTATGGACAAAGGAGCCTGGCAGGCTACAGTCCATGGGGTTGCAAAGAGTCAGACACGACTGAGTGACTGCCACACAAGAAAAGGCAGCATTGTATTGTACACTGAACCTGTTGCATAGTCATGAATCCTTTGGAAATGTGACACCTATCTTAGGACCATAGACCCTGAATTAACCAACCCTAAAGATGCCCTCCCTTGAGATTTCTCAGTTTGGGAGAGGACAGCTTTTCCTGATTATCTGAATCATTTTGAATAAGGTTTATTTTTACCTGCAGCCAAAGACCTCCTATTTGGTACAAGGATAAAGACATTTTTTATTGTGTTTTGGCTGCGCTGGGTCTTCCTTGCTGTATGAGGGCTTTTCTCTAGTTGTGGTGCACGGGCTTGCCTTGCCTTGGCTTCTCTTGTTGTGGAGTACAGGATCCAGAGTGGGTGTGCTTCAGCAGTTGTGGCTCGTGGGCTTGATTGCCTCACAGCCTGTAGGTACTTCTTGGACCAAGGATTGAACCTGTGTCCCCTGCATTGGCAGGTGGATTCTTTTTTTTTTTTTTTTTGCTGATTTTTTAATTGAAGGACAATTGCTTTACAATATTGTGTTCGTTTCTGCCATACATCAACATGAATCAGCCATAGGTGTACATATGTCCCCTCTCTCTTAAACCTCCCTCCCACCTCCCACCCTCCACGCCCAGGTTGTCACAGAGCCCTGGTTTGAGTTCCCTGAGTCATACAACAAATGCCCACTGGATATCTATTTTACATGTGGTAGTGTATATGTTTCCCTGCTACTCTCCATCTGCCCCACCCTCTCCTCCCCTCCCTGTGTCTACAAGTTTGTTCTCTGTCTGCATCTCCATTGCTGCCCTGCAAATAGATTCATCAATACCATCTTTCCAGATTCCATATATATGCATTAATATACAACATTTGTTTTTCTCTTTCTGACTGACTTCACTCTGTGTAATAGACTCTATGTTCATCCACCTCATTAGAAACAGGCAGATTCTTAACCACTGGACCCCTAGGAAGACCCTCAAAGCTTATTTTTGAAGTTTACAGGGAGGTTTATTGATAGCTTATAAGATTGTGTCAATATGTTGTAACAATTCTAGCTGCCTTTGTACAGCCCTTACACCACTTTTATTGTACAGACAATATTCAGTGATTTTGTTGATGATCGATTGTAAGTTCCAGAACAGCAGTGTATTCAGTCTCAACCTTTGATTGCTTGTCTATTCAGTGTATTGTCATTAAATGGGAAGAATGCATAAAACACTTTTTCTGCATACTGAGGTCCAGTGTTTGTCTTGAAAAAAAGCATGGGTGCTATTATTGGTTGAGCTGCCACCTAAACTAACAACTTTTTTTTTTACCCTGAAGACTGTTCTTACTTGAAAGAAAGATGGACAGAAAAAATGATGGTTATCCAGACTTGGGTATTTGGCCATTTCTCATAAATGAATCAACTTAATATGTTACTTCAAGGAAAATGACTGAAAGATTTGTTGCCAATGAAAAACTTTGAGCTTTCAAGTATGATTTTGATTTTTGGAAAATTTCTATCCACTAAGGTGATAGTTTCCCAACACTTAAAAGACTATTTAGATGAGTAATTTTTAAATATTGTATCATAAAATGTGTGAGCATTTGAAAAATCTGTATAACTCAGTGATGCAGGGTTTTTCAAATGAATGATATATATTATAGAATCATACATGGGTAAAATATCCATTCAAAGTGCAAGATAGACTAATGGATTTTAATATAACAGAGTAAAAAAAAGTTTAGGTGTATAGTTTTATGTTTCATATTGCAGCTAACTACCATCTGTTGAGTTTTGGTATAGTTTTGGTATAGTGTTAAAAAATAATATCCACAGTTATATGAAAAGATTCTCAAAATAATCCTCCCTTTTCTAACCACATATCTGGGTGAGGCTGTATTTTCTTTGTATACTTCAACTAATATAGATACCATAAAAGATTGAATGCAGTATTATTAATAGGCTATGTTAGTTGCTCAGTCATCTCCAACTCTTTGTGACCCTGTGGGCTGTAGCCTGCCAGGCTCCTCTGTCCATGGAATTCTCCAGACAAGAATACTGGAGTGGATTGCCATTCTCTTCTCCAGGGGATCTTCTCAACCCAGGGACTGAACCCAGGTCTCCTGCATTACAAGCAGATTCTTTACCATCCAAGCCACCAGGAAAGCCCATAATTGGCTATACCCTAATATAAAATAAAAAGTTAAAAAAAAAGATTGAATACAGGAGCATATATAAGAATCCAGCTTCTTCTATTAAACCACGCATTAAAGAGATTTACAAAAGTGTAAATTATGACACTCTTTTCACTAAGTTTTTTCTTCATAAAAATATGTCATTTTTGTTAACATGTAATGGGCTTAGTAAGTGAATTAATATTTAAAAATTTCCCTTTAATTTTGAATACAACAAATACTAGTAAATATAACCCACATAAACCATAGTTCTTTGGAGGTCCTCAGTTGTTTTTAAGAGTTTATAGGATCCTGTGGCAAAAAAAAAAGCTTGCAACTATTTTTAGAGGGTAGAGGATAAACCAAGAAATCTGGGTCAATAATGGACACGAACCAAAGTAGAGGGTGTGATGGGATTACAGTTAATGATCTTGACAATAGAGAATGATGGAGAGGTTAGGAAGAAGGAAGAGGCATTGGGGGAAATTTCTAGAAGCTTAGAAGTTCTGCCCTCCCTCCTGACCACTATACATGGAGGAGTAGAGGTCAGTGAAATGGTAGAATAGATATGGGGTGATGTATTAATGCATCCTACATTGTCATGGTTCTTGATGTTTATTAAACCAATGATAAACACAAGTAAGACATTTAACTTTAAAAGGGATTTCTTCATAAATGAGCATCTTTAATGTTTTTCAATTTGGGGGATGCAGGATTGGTGGAATTTTTGCTCTTCAGGAGGTACATGGCCTCTCCTAGGAAATCAGGGAACATATTGTCTGTCATGTGTCAATGAATGAATCTCAGATTGTTGGGGAGAACCCTGCCCAGTGTTCTAAATACTAGTGAATATTCCAGGCATGTTTCAGCTGTCTGGATGGCACATAAAAAATGAGTGATAGAGACCCTTAGAATGAGTAACAGTATTTACTGAAACTGAACATCTTAAGATTTCTGGATCCAGAATCCACAGTGTCCAGCCTGAGCCTAGACATTGCACCAGTTTAATTTTAGAATACATCATCCTTGCTCCTTAGCTGACAAGTCTTGCCTTTTCGACCTTTAAAATGTAGGCTACTCCTTGGAAGAAATCTTGTTAATTATTTGCCAGTAGAAAAAGAATGATGGGTAAAAGTAAATAAATACTGTCAAGCTTTCAATGATTATTTAATACCACTATGTACAAGGGGAGCTTCTGTGGTGGTGGTAGTGGTAAAGAACCTACCTGCCAGTTCAGGAGACATAAGAGATGCAGGTTCGATCCCTGGGGTCGGGAAGATCCTCTGGAGGAAGGTATGGCAACCCACTCCAGTATTCTTGCCTGGAGAATCCCATGGACAGAGGAGCCTGGTGGGCTACAGTCCTTAGGGTTGCAAAGAGTCTGATATGACTGAAGCAAATTAGGCACGCACATGTATAAGGAATGATACATGTCAAAGTGCTCTGAATGAATGAGAGAAACTACATTTGCAAAGTTTCTAGGGTAATCAGATAAATGCATATTTATAATATATAATAGAAATTTGAGACAGGGAGGTGAGCAAAGCCACAAGCAAAATCAAATCTAAAACAAAAATAAAAATAAATTTGAATCAACTGTGAACAATAATTGTTATTCTAAAGCCAGTTAGGAGATGGAAGAAAGAATCTTACCTGAGACTCTCACATGCATGGATGCCTCCTCTGTTCCTGGCCCTCTGGATCTTTCAAGAACTTTGGAAGTTATTTTTTGCCTCACATTTCATAGATGAAGAAACCAAGACTCAAGACAGTTGAGGGAAAATTCCCCTAAGATTAAAGATCTAGAAGGTTGCACAACTGAGATTCAAGCCTCAGATATTTCTGTCTTTGAAGGCTATTCTTTTAATGTTTCTTTAGAAGCTGCCAACTCAGAGCCTATAGAGAACACACCCATTAACTGTAGGGAGAAGACCACATTGCTGCAACTACTGTTTGTATTTTATATCACTTATTTTATTTAAAAAATTCCTCTCCATTTTAATTTTTCCTTGAAATAGCTGAGGGATAAGTAGGGAAAACAAAGAAACATGGCTGTGGAGGATATTAGGAGAAGACCCTCTACATCAGCAATATGGCCACCATTGGTTCCTTTGTCCATTGAGACAGCTCTGTTACCAAGATATCCAGTTGGATATTCTGCTTAGTCTGCTTAGTGAAAGTTGCTCAGTCATGTCCGACTCTGCGACCCCATGGACTGTACAGTCCATGGAATTCTCTAGACCAAAATACTGAAGTGGGTAGCCTTTCCCTTCTCCAGGGGATCTTCCCAACCCAGGGATTGAACCCAGGTCTCCCGCATTGCAGGCGGATTCTTTACCAGCTGAGCTACAAGGGAAGCCCAAGAATACTGGAATGAGTAGTAGCCTATCCCTTCTCCAGTGGATCTTCCTGACCCAGGAATCAAACAAGAGTTTCCTCCATTGCAGGCGGATTCTTTACCAACTAAGCTATCAGGGAAGCACATCCAGTTGGATAAGATGACCTCATTTTTGCAGCCTCTAAACAGATGCAGTAATATCAATTCTCTACACTTTGTATTTCTAACTGTTAAGTAAGGAGACACCACCAGTCTCAAAACAGACTTCTGCAGGGTACATAGCTCTATAGTGTGGGCTTTCCAGAAAAGATTTTTCAAGGACTTTGAGCTCTGTGGAAGGAGGCACATAAACCTAACTTTTCATGGTTAGTTTAATTGTTGTCATGATATTACTCTTTAAAGTGTTCTGAGGCTAGGTCCCAATTCTTAGCCACTTACCCATATCCTCATTATTCATCATCATTATTCATCAGCCTCCTCCTCTGTTCTTGAAATTACTCATTCCACTTTGAACTTATTTACTATTCTGTTCTTTTTTGTCCTTGTAAAGTTCTCCCATTGCTTATAAGTAGATCTTGCCCTGGGCACTGCTTACCATAAGTTAGAGAACTTCTTTATGTCTTAGTTTCCTTTTCTGAAAACTAGGAATAAAAATATGATCTCCTACTGTTGTCAGAAGTACATAAGACAATAGTCGTAAAGCTGTTAGTCCAATGCATGACTCGGGGAATGCCAGCTATTATTGTTCTTCTTATTATTAATATTCAGTAATGTTATAAAATAAGCCCAGTCTTAAGCTACCTAAAGTTTTATTTTGCTCCAGTGTCTATTGTTTTTTTAGAGAAAAATTTCTACCATACTTCCAAAAAGAATCTGAAAAGGCTTACCATTAAAGGCATGTTAAAAGTAAGGGTCAATAATAGGAATAAAAATTAAAAGTTTCACCAAGTCAGCTGCCTCAGAGACATGATCATGGCCGCAGCTGACTCTTCCCCATAGGTATAGAAACCACTTTTTCAGCGGAAGAGAGCATGAAGTTCCTGTTGGAGGGAACTTGACAGCGCTCCCCAAATGCCCTCTGTTCCTCTGCTCCATCCTTTCCTCTGTTGTGATTTTCACACTGCTGTCTTCTCCCTTGGCTCGCATCCCTCCTATTCAGTCTAAACCTTTCCACTTGGCCTTCCAAGCCCTCCAAATACCATTTCATCGCATCCTCTTATCTCCTCACAAAATGTTACTTCTTGCTGGGAAAATAACAAGTACGTACAGTTTTCCCACATGCAGTCTTTTGGCCTCCACTCAGCTGCATAATAATGGACCTTGGGGCTGGAACACCTCCTTACCAGGAGATAAGGCATCCTCATAGTTTTCGATGGCCTTATCACCTTATTTGGGCATATCTTTCTCTGTTTCAGACTCGGAGTATGCCTCTTTGTTGGGTTTAGCCTTGTGTATCACGTGGCCCCCCAGCCACCCCCGCTCCTGTATCTTCATTCTTCAGCACAAGAAGGGCACTTGTAAGCCAAGAAGAATCTGCTGGCCATGGGAGACTGGCACCCACTACTGAAGCTGACCTTGCTGTCTCTGCTCTATGTGAGTAAGATGTTGTTTTATCAAGTACTGGACTGTATGGTTTTCCTTATAACTCCGATATCAAGATGCAGTGAGAACAAGTACTGGGATCTCTTCACCCCCATCCTAGGCAACTGGTAGCACTTTCTTGGCAAATCCATTTTGCCCTCCAGAGCTATTGCTTGTCCCTAGTGGATTTATCTTTGCCAACTACCTACTCACTAAAGGTTGGGTGTTGAGATTGGCTTCCTAAGTGGAGATTCTGATCTTTGTTGCTGGGCTTTTGCTTTCTTTTGTGCCTTTTCCTCTGGAGCTTGTGTTATCTTGCTGTCTCACTTGATGCTTTTCTTGTTGCTCTCCTGGACCTGTTGTCCATGCTGTCTTCCACTGACTATTTCATACCTGGCTCACAGCATTATTTTCTACCCTGCCTTCATTGTGTGAATAAGGATGAACTACACAATAAATAGATCTCTTCCTATCTTGATCTCCTGTACTTCACTTCCATCCCATTCAGTTACCTACTCTCATGAAGATAACCTGTCCCCACTTAGAACTGTTTCTCCTCTGAAATCTTAAAAATTTGCTCAACTTACCATCCTATCCTGTATAGTTCTTCCAGTTCTCTGCTTTCATGTTCTCACCTCCCCTTTTCTTTGATCTCATTGAGATTCACAAACCCTTCTAGTTTATTCCCATTCCTCTTTTGATAGAGCTCCTGATTCATAGACCATCACTTCCTCCACTTTCTCACCAATATTCTTGATCTTCTTGTACCATTGTCCCATTGTATTCACCAAGATAAAACAAGCACACTAATCAAGCAAAAGCCCAAAAACATTCTCTATGGTCACTGGAACTTTTTTTTCCTTTTTTTTTTTTTTTTGGCTGCGCTATGAGGCATGGGAAAGATTGAAGGCGGGAGGAGAAGGAGACAACAGAGGATGAGATGATTGGATGGCATCACTGACTCAATGGACATGAGTTTGGGTAAACTCCGGGAGTTAGTGATGGACAGGGAGGCCTGGCGTGCTGCAGTCCATGGGGTCTCAAAGAGTTGGACATGACTGAGCAACTGAACTGAACTGTGAGGCATGTAAGATCTTATTTCCCAGACCAGAGATTGAATCCATGCCCCCCGCAATGGAAGCACAGAGTCCTAACCACTGGACCACCTGGGAAGTCCCTGTATGCTATTGGAACTTTAAATCAGGGTCTCTGGGCTCCCCTAGAGATGCTTTCATTCCCTTAAGCTTGGTGCTGCTACAGATTCACAGTTTCTATCCTTAGCTGGCTGTCCACACTGACTCTTTCCCATTCGCCATTTCAGCATCTGTGGACCTCAGCACTCTGCTCAAACTTACTACTCCACCATCTCTTCCCTCACTTTGTACATAATTCTGCCTACTGCTCTGCATCTCATAAGGGAAAATTCTTCAGCTTCTGCTTCACACCGAGTTGGATGAAAACTTCTGGCCTGTCTGAATGGAGGGTATACCTTCTTGTAGCTGAAACTACGCTTTCACCCATCCTCTTGATGCCAGTGACTCCTGACCTCTTACGAAGTGCATCTTCTAATATTTGTCTGCTCTCCTGTGCCCTATCTTAGAAACTCAATAAAACCCCCAAACCCTTTCTTGACCATTTGTTCCTTTTCTGTCACTATAATCTCTCCTTCCTTTCAGAGCCAAACTTCATAATGACATTACTGATATCTGATTGCTTCACTACCTTATATACCATTAACTCCTCAAATCATTGAAACATTAGGGTTCTGTGTTTTCTGGTAATGAAGACAAGACAGTAGAAACAGGGACACTGTTTTCAATGACTGTTAGAAAGAAATTTCTGTTCAACAGAGAAAAGGATCCTATACCTAAATTTTAAAAAGAAGTGATTGCTTTGAAACATTATAAGGATAGTGATCAAGATTATAGGTATTGTTTTCTAAAATATGAAGAAATATTCTGCATTTATATCCATTGTTTCAACTAGCAGTTGGACAACATTGAGTGTAAGATTGAGTGCTTTGATGAGAGCCCTCAAAACAACCAGTTTATGCTTTTGAGAGGAAAGCTGTGCTTGGCTTCCATTATCAGATCTGTGGGTGGGAAATTTTAATTTTGAAAACTGAAAATCAGAGTACCAGAAAAAAGGAAAAAAACTCCCTCCACAAAATAAGAAGTTTTGACTTTGTAAAAATTCATAAAAGCATGAAAAAGATAGTAGAAAATGATTAAGGGCAGAGATTATCAGTAGCCTGCAACTTAATTTCTGATAACAATTATTCGTGTTTGTGGGAATAAAATTAAGGACTTATTTAATAAGAATCTTTAGTATTTATATTTTTTCAAAGATAATGAATAATACATGAGCCATTATTTAAAAGCCTGCAGTTATAAATGTTGAAATTTGTACGTGGAAGTGGCCAAGTGTTTAGGAGGGAAGGTTGACTGGGTTTAGCCATGACCTTGGTCAGGAATATTTTTTGGGTAAATGCACAAAAAAATGGAGACAGGCACTGCAGGATGCCAGTTAATTAAGAGCCCATGAGAAAGTTATGTCTGAGCCCTGGAAATACCCAGTGTCTGCGTCCACAACTGTGATCATTTCAGTTCATCATCCCAAGTTTTCTTTGCCAAAGATGATATCGTGGAAAGTCCCTCAACTAAACTAGAGAAACAAATCTTCTTACTTATTTACTACTTGAAGTCCCCTTGGCAAACACTTGCTCTAACAGGACTGTGTACCTATGGTTGGTATCTCATGTTTATCCATCGTCTTTGTTTATGCTTCATTGTGATGTTCTGTAAATAGCCACATCCTCTTCCGGCTCTCAGCACTCTGCTGTAGTCTGCATTGCAGTTTTGGCATGTTGACATATTGCTGGTTTGCCTGGGGCAGTGGTTCTCAGTGCTGGCTGCACATTAGAATCACCTGGGGAACTTTTAAATATATCAATTTAATCAATTAAATCAAAAGCCCTGGGATTGGGACTCAGGCATTGGCACATCTCAAAAACTCCCTAGGTGATTCTAATGTGTAGCCAGAGTTGGAAGCATTGGAGAAGACTGTTTATTTAACCTTTTGAGTCTGTCTCCCGCCCCGGCCCTTGCCCCCAGGGTTAACTAACTTAAAACTCTTCTTATTCACCTTTCTGTGTTTATTTTTGGAAGACAGTCTTTCTGTATTTCTAAGTCCTTAGGGGGTATCTCTTTGTAGCCTCAAAGATCAGTCAGTAATAGACAAATGCTATACTTCAAAATGGGCTTCCCTGGTGGCTCAGACGGTAAAGGGTCTGTCTCTAATGCTGGAGACCCGGGTTTGATCCCTGGGTCGGGAAGATCCCCTGGAGAAGGAAATAGCAACCCACTCCAGTACTCTTGCCTGGAAAATCCCATGGACGGAGGAACCTGGTAGGCTACAGTCCATGGGGTTGCAAAGAATCGGACACGACTAAGCGACTTTACTTAATATACTTTAAAATACTGTTAATGGGGTTCTCAAGGCAGGAATGCTGAAGTGGTTTGCCATTCCCTTCTCCAGTATGAGATGGTTGGATGGCATCATTGACTCAATAGCCATGAGTTTGAACAAACTCCAGGAGATAGTGAAGGACAGGGAAACCTGATGTGCTGCAGTCCATGGGGTCCCAAAGAGTCAGACACCACTGAGCAACTAAACAACAAGAATACTTTAAAATGATTTAATGTTGCCAAGTTAGGGTTTTTTATTGCTCTTTCTCAGTATTTGAGTATGCAGTATTTCTCAACCCTGACTGCATTTGTCTGTGCTTGACTGTGCCTGGGAAACTTTAAGAAACACTGATGTTCTGGTAGAGTTCAGTCCCTAGAAATTCTAATCAAATCAGTCAGGGGTGCAGCCTGGACATTGGAATTCTTAGAGAGACTCATCAAGTGATAGTGTAGTAGACTCTTAGTAAAAAAAAACTCTTGTATTTTCTTTTTAAAAAATATTTATTTTTATTTATTTGTTTGTTTGGCTGTGCTGGCATCTTAATGTGCAGCATAGGGGATCTTCAGTCTTCATTGCAGCATGCAAACTCTTAATTGCAGCATGTGGGATCTAGTTCCCTGACCAGAAATTGAACCCAGGCCCCCTGCATTGGGAACTCGGAGTCTTAGCCATTGGACAACCAGGGAAGTCCCCAGTATTTTCAAGATCAGTAAACTACCTGTTAGGTAACGCATGCATGATCAGTCATTCAGTAGTGTTTGACTCTGTGACTCCATGGACTGCAGCCCGCCAGGTTTCTCTGTCCAAGGAATTTGGCCAAAAACCCAGCAATCCCACTGGCAGCCAGTCAACCTTCGTTGCGTGTGGGAGTAGCTTGGTATCAGGGAGCTTTAAAGAAAGATACTGATGCCTGTGCCCTTGCCCTAGTAATTATGATGTAATTAGTCTGCTTTATAGCCTGGACTTCAAGACTCTCAAAGGCCTTCCTGATGATTCTGATATGCAGCAAAGATTGATAACCAGTTTGTCTACCAAGCACATCTATTTAGCCAATTTCAATAGTTATACATCATATTAAACTTTTTAAGGGTACTCTAATGTTAATTTCATCTAATAGAGCCCTCAGTGACTTATCTTTTCAAATTTCAGTTAGACTTACATAAACATTTGCTTGTTAAATTCTCACTAAGATTGACTCTCAGAACCCACTGGGCACTGCAGAGGTATAGGTCATAGGGGAGGAAGGAAAATTTTTTCTTCTACCCTTCGAGGTTCTTTGGCTGGCTAACAATTAAACTGACAAAAGACTGATTAATGGGGAAAAATGTATTTATGTACATCTTTGGGCTCCCCAAAGATAGGAGACCAAAAGTAAGTCAGGCATTTGAGGCTTATATGCCATCCTTACTTAAGGATAGGACCTGGGGTTTCAAAGAGGAAGAGGGTAAATCACAGGATGATAAGAAGAGTGGATATTGGTAATTAGATGTTTGTCCTGCCGTACAGATAGGTCATTCAGATTCTCTCTTGCTAATAGCTCTCTCTCTGAGCCAGGCCGTCTGCTACAGGTAAAAGGCAATGCTGAGTCTTTTGGGCCTTGATTGTCTTATTTATTTATCTGTCTGTGCCAGGTGTTACTTGTAGCACATGGGATCTTCTTTCTTTGTTGTGGCATGTGGGCTTGTAAGTTGTGGCCTGTGGGATCTAGTTCCCTGACCAGGGATTAAAGTCAGGCCCCCTGCATTGAGAGCGCAGACTCTTAGCCATTGGACCACTAGGAAAGTCCCTGGGCCTTGATTGTCTTCAGCTCAAAATAATCCACAAGCCAGTATGGTACACTGGAGGAGACTCCTTCTGATCCCCTTCAGAGTGAACCCAGGTCTGATTTAGGCCTCCTTTTCACCTCTTTCTTGGAGAAAATTTCCAGCTTGCCATTGCTGAGCAGAAACTGTACTTCTTACTTTACAAAGAGTCTGTTTTGAAAGGAAAACTCCTGGGTTTAACTAGTGACAATAAAGCAGAGGAGAGGATATTGATTTTTTTGGCACTAGCACACAATTAGTTTTTATTACAGTTCCACAGAATTGCCAATATCCTTCTTAAAGGAAGCATTTTAATAAAATTGACATCCTTGGCAGAGAAACGGTGCCAGTCTTTCACTTGCAAACAGCTGCCACTGGGGGTCACCATTACAATAGCTAAGCTCTGCCAGCATCTCGGGCACCCTGATGGCGACTTGCCTCAAATGAGGGGGAGGATGGTAGAAGGACTAATCTCTTTCTAGTAGCTTCTTTTCCTCAGTATCTCAGAGAGGCATTGTTCAGATACAAAGATAAATATTTGCGTTTTGTGGGTAGGATACTCACCTGTGGTAAGAAGGGATTCAATAAATTGTCTTGTCTGTTTCATAGATAAGACAGTTCTTCATGGTTATAGCATCTCTGAGGTCTGTGTCATTCCTCAGAGAGAGTGATCAATATGCACTTTTCTGCCCTTCTTATTTTTCCAAAATTTAACTAGGATTTGTCTGCAGCATGTTTTAAATCACTCAGCCTTGTTGATTTTATGAGTACCAACCCTTACTGTCCTATGTTATTTGTCAATATGTTGTTTCTGCCTAGAAAATCCCTTCTGCTGCTTGCTTCTTACGTATTAAATCACTGCCACTATCATTACATAAGGGAAAGCTAAGAAATAACCAAACCGAAGCCAGAGACCCCAAGAGTGGGAGTTAACATAGGACAAACCAGACTTTGGGGCCAGAGGAGGGTGGTTGTTGTTCAGTTGCTAAGTCATGTCTGACTCTTTGCGACCCCATGGACTGCAGCATGCCAGGCTTTCCTGTCCTTCACCATCTCCCAGAGTTTGCTCAAACTCATACCCATTGAGTCAGTGATGCCATCCAGCCATCTCATCCTCTGTTGCCCCCTTCTCCTCCTGCCCCCAATCTTTATTTCCTAGCCTCAGTGTCTTTTCCAATGAGTCAGTTCTTCTCATAAGGTGGCCAAAGTATTGGAGCTTGAGCTTCAGCATCAGTCCTTCCAGTGAATATTCAGAGCCATGGTTTTTCCATAGGAGGATATGTATGAGCAAGCCCTGCAGTGTAGACGCCCGGGGTAGCAGCCCAGGCAGGGAGTGGGAGGAGTGGCAGTCAGTGGCCCTCCTGGTTTGTCTCAAACAATCCGCCACACATGGACTCTGCTCATGTTAAACTTCTCCTAAGTAAACCTCTCTTTTCCATCTAACCCGCCTAACCTCGACTGTTTGCTTGATGTGTTGAATCAAGATTTAGCAAACATTCTTATGATGGTAGTCATGGTTAAAACAATGCATAAGGCAGAATTATTGCCATCAAGGCCAGTTTCTTGGGTTGTAACCTGTGCACACAGGGTTCTCAGCTCAGAAGTATCTCCTCACCCCCCCCAACACTGTGTTGAAATTTCTAATACTTTTGAAACTGCATTTTCATTTTGCTTTGGCCTGGCAAATTATATAGCTGGTCCTGACTGCCTTGAAAGGGTTTACATTGTAGGGGAGAGACAGAGGAATAAAGTTTAATCAGTAATGGAATACTGAGATTTAAAAAGTGGTCTATTAGCTATATGAACAAGACCTGAAGGGAATGGCATTATTCTGTCTGCAGGGAAGAGGAGAGAATTTAGGAAGGCTTTCTCCATGATTCCCATATTAGCAAATACTTACTATATGCCAGGCAGTGCTAAATGGTTCAGAGGATCCAAAACTGAATTGGCCATGAATCCTGCCATCCATCACAAGTTAACTGTCTATGAAAAACATATATAGGGCAGGATGAGTTTGATATGATTAGGTGGCACATGGGACCAGATGGAATATTTACGTAAATAATCCATCTTTCCTACCTTCGTGTTTTCTTTTTCTAATCTATCCCATGCAGGTCTGCTAAACTAATCTTTTTAACACACTCTTTTGATAACTCCCTTATTCAAAAATACTCATAGGATCTTCACCACCTCTTCAGATAAAGTCTAAACTCCCTTAGCCTGGCATTCGATACCCTGGAATAAGGCTTTAGCCTTTATTGTTAACCTACTGTTTTTTCTAATTGTTTATTTATTTGGCTGGGCCAAGTTTTAGTTTCAGCATGTGGAGCTTCACTTGTGGCTCAGCTGGTAAAGAATAGGCCTGCAATGCAGGAGACCTAGGTTCAATCCCTGGGTTGGGAAGATCCCCTGGCGAAGGGAATGGCAACCCACTGCAGTACTCTGGCCTGGAGAAGTCCATGGACAGAGGAGCTTGGGGGGCTACTGTCCACAGGGTCACAAAGAGTCGGACACGACTGAGCGACTTTGACTTTCACTTTGGGCTTTCCTGGTAGCTCAATTGGTAAAGAATCCACCTGCAATGCAGGAGACCCCAGTTCGATTCCTGAGTCAGGAAAATCCCCTGGAGAAGGGAGAGGCTACCCATTCCAGTATTCTTGGGCTTCCCTTGTGGCTCAGCTGGTAAAGAATCTGCCTGCAATGTGGGAGACCTGAATTGGGAAGATCCCCTGGAGAAGGGAAAGTCTACCCACTCCAGTATTCTGGCCCAGAGTTTTCCATGGCTTGTATAGTCCATGGGGTCACAAAGTTACTCGACCAGGTCGGGGTCAGCGGCGCGGCCAGCAAGACTGGGCCCGAGTACACTGCCGCCCAAGGAGAGGCAGAGTCCACAGAGGGAAGAAGGGTGGAATGGATGGCCCAGCCCACCGGCAGGGCTCCCCGGCCTTGGCAGAGGGCGGACTTTAAATAGATCGCAGTGAGGGAGCTGCTCATGACTGAGTGACTTTCACTTTCACTGTGGAATCTAGTTCCCTGATCAAGGATTGAACCCAGTCCCCTTGCATTGGAAGCCTAAAGTTTTAGCCACTGGACCACCAGGGGAGTCCCCCTAGTGCTTTTTATTATCTGAAGTGATTCCTTCAACCCTGACCAAATTGGGCCATCTGAAACCCTAATCTGATAGTTACATTTTGTTATATAACAAATTACCCACAAATTTAGCAGCTTCAAACAAACAAACCAAAAAAAAAAAAAAAAAAAAAACAAACCACATTTGTTATCTCACAGTTTTCTGTGGCTTAGGAATGTGGAAGGAGCTTAGCTGGATGGTTCTGTACTTGATTTGGCAAAAGTAAAAAAGCAGGAGAAAAAAGCTGCCAGTGTAATGGGAAGCTGAAACAGAATCTCAGACTGCAGTGGGGTAGCGTCTCTACAGAAAGGCACAAACATGCTACCACATTCTCAGGCCTCTTGGTTGAGTTGAATCCCCTTCCTTTAAAACACACCCCCTCACTCCCACCTGGGATGTTGGTTGAAGGCACGAGGACCAGTGAAAGAGCTTTGGAGATATGAAGGCCTGGAGTTATTGTTCCCACTTAACTGTTGGAATATTTGGATTTTAGTATTGATAATTATTGCTAGGTTAATACTGTTCTGGCTTTCATTCACTCTTGTGTATTTATTACTGTTGCTCAATCATGTTCAACTCTTTGCAACCCTATGGACTATAGCCCACCAGGCTCCTCTGTCCATGGGTTCTCCAGGCAAGAATACTCAGCTAGGTTGCCATTTCCTCCTCCAGGGGATCTTCCTTACCCAGGGATTGAACCCATGTCTCCTGCATGGCAGGCAGATTCTTTACTGCTAAGCCACCTGGGAAGCCCACACTTATATATAGGGTTAATTATATCATTTGGTTTATGGATGTAGAGTGCTAAGAACTACTACCTGAATGGGATGGTGACAGATCTCAGGGAGAAATGGATATCCCCTGAGAATCATGGATTCTGAAACTGAGAAACAGCTGTCACACTGCTTCCCAATGCCCCTCTCTCAGATGAATGACTATCATGCTACAGAGGAAAGCAGAGAATATGTTTCACTTGTTCAGAGGCCGGTTTGAATCTGTTAGTTAGGGCTTCTATTTACACTTGTATGCCGAGGAAGAACAGTTTTGTCGCTCGCAGCAAGCAAAGGTTGGAATGTCCTATGTATGTACTTCTACCATTGTGAAAGATCTGATCAGATCTAGGAACCATAGGCATGCCACTGGGGACTTTATGTGGCCAGGACCCATTAATCAACTACCCATTAATTCAACTATGAGCCCATCTAATATACCCATAAGCCTGATTTCTTCCCTCTGAGCCATGAAGATATTATAATACTTGTCAGGAAAACCAAGATGGAGTGAGAAGAAAAGTACAAAGGGGAGAGGCACAGAGATAATGACTTCTCACACAAAGGGGCGTCAGGGACTGTGAGCTTTCTGTCTTTGATCTTGGGTCTCTGTCTCCCTCTATTTATCTTGAATGGTTGTCCTGGGAGAAGCTTGTTACCATGGGACTAGAAGTGAAGGTACATTTTCTAAGCAGGAGATGGCTTTCAAATAATCACCTGAAACTACTGCACAGTGTTCTGTGAGAAATTTCCTGTGTCCCTGCCCTCGTTAGAACTCTGGAAATGAACTCAGTTAGCTGTGGATTAGGATGGCGCACTTGGAAGGTTGGAAGGAAACTAAAAGGGTATCTTGTATAACTCGTGTCTGAATTCCCTTTATAAAGCAGCCTCTGGGACTTCCCCTGGCAGTCCATGGTTAAGAATTCACCTTGCAATACAGGGGGTGGGGGTTCAACCCCTGGTCAGGGAAGTAAAATCCTTGCATGCCACCCGGCATGGCCAAAAAAAAATAAAGCAGCCTCTGTGACAGTTAAGCCCAATCTTGTACAAGATTCTTAGTGACAGGAAACTTTTACTGCACGAAGTCCTGCCATATATTAAACTGAGTTCTCTCATCCTATAGCTTCTTCTATGGGTCCTTTTCCAGGCTTCCCTGGTGGCTCAGCGGTAAAGAATCTGCCTGCCAATCCAGGAGATGTGGGTTCAATCTCTGGGTCAGAAAGATCCCCTGGAGGAGGGCTTGGCAACCCACTCCAGTTATTTTTGCCTGGAGAATCCCATGGACAGAGGAGCCTGGTGGTCTGCAGTCCATGGGGTCACAGAGAGTGGGATGTGACTTAGTGACTCAACAACAACATCAACAATGGGTCCTTTGGAGTTGTACTGAAGCAGTTGAATCTCTCAAAAAATGGTTCTTTAAATTATTCGTACAGTGTGATTCCTAAACACAAGTCATTCAGTGCATCTGTTCTGTTGTGATGCTAGAGCTAAAGCTAAAGTGAAGTCGCTCAGTCATGTCCAACTCTTTGTGACCCCATGGACTGTAGCCTACCATGCTTCTCCATCCATGGGATTTTCCAGGCAAGAGCACTGGAGTGGGTTGCCATTTCCTCCTCCAGGAGATCCTCCTGACTCAGGGATTGAACCCGGGACTCCCGCATTGCAGACAGACACTTTTACCATCTGAAGTCTGTTGTGATGAGACAAGTGAAAAGATCTGAAACTTTTACCTCTCAAACCTGTGCCAGGGAATCTTCCCAACCCAAGAATTGAACCCAAGTCTCCCACATTGCAGGTGGATTCTTTACCAGCTGAGCCATCAGGGAAGCCCAATAAGATGTGACTCTTCTCTCTATAACGTATATCCTCTTGCTTCTGTTTATGCTCCATACAGAATAGTTTCAACCTGGCTGCTACAGTTAACTTAATTTTTTAAATTAATTTGTTTTATATTACAGCTAATTCGAATGTAAAATTTTTTATTGAGGTGTAGTTGACATGTATAATGGGGTCAAAAGGCACTAATTTCCAGTTATTCTATTAACTTTTAAAAAATGAAGTCAGATCATGTCATTTCCTCTGCTGAAAACCTGTCAGTGGCTCTGCATTTTACACAGAATGCAATACAAAGTCCTCACCATGGCCCCTAAGCCCTATGTGATCTATCCCCTGTTACCTGTCTAACCTTTTCTCTTCCTGAGTCCCCCTTGCCAGGCCCCTGCTTCTTCCACACTGGCTGCCTTGCAGTCTCTGGAACACGCCATCCCCCGAGGGTCCTTATTCGAGGTGTCTCTCTGCCTGAAAGTATGTTCTTTCCCAGGGGTCTCCTTGGTTTCCACCCTCACTTTCCCTTAATCTCACCCGTTCAATGCCCACCCTTTTCTATGCTATCTCCTATAGCAGACTGCCCACTGCCTTGTTTCCTGTGCTTCACTTCCCTTTGCCCCCACCTGTCACAGACTTCTCCCTTTAACGCTTTACCGTTGAATTTGCTTATTCATTGTCTATTGCCCTTCCCCCTCCGACGACAACCCAATAGAGTGTGAGCTCAATGAGGACAGGAATCTTCACCTATTTTGTTCACTAATGTAGCCCAAGTACCTAGAATCGTGCCTCGTGGGTACATGATCAGTAAGCTTTGAATGAACTTAGAAATGTTTTATAATTCTTCTCAGCCCTTTCTTAATGGATATTGTACTTTTTTCATTCTGTAGGATTTTAGGATTTTTCATTCTGTACATTTTTCTTCTTGAAAATCCTAAGTACATCTTGGGGCACATTTGGACTTTTCTTCATGTTTTCCAGGAGTAACTGCAACTGAAGGTGAGAGTGTTACATGTCTGTATCTACACCTTAATATTGGAAAGCATTATGGTACAAAATCCTGGTTGTAACATGAACTTTGGAAATGCCAGACTCCACAAGGGTTTGAATCCTAGTCTCATTATTTACTGACTCTGACACTCAAGCAAATTACTTATTTTATTTGAGTTTGAATTTCCTCATCTATAATAAAAGGAATTAAAATCTGCCTCATAGGGTTTTTATAAAGTTTTAAATGAGATGGTATATATAAATCTCCCAACATGGTTTCTCAACCAGTATTTTAAAATCTAATGTACATGCAAAATCACCTGAGAGTCATGTTGAAATGCAGATTCTGATACAGCAGGTCTGAGATGGGGCCAAGAGTTCTGTTTCTAGAAAGCTTCCAGGTGGTATTGATGCTATTGGTCCATGGACCACATTTAGAGTGACGAGAACCTAGAATGAAGGACATGCCTAATAAATGTTTGTCCACATTCTCATCCTTTGCCATCTCCCCTGTACTACATTCAATTATTTACGACCTGAAGACACACATCCATTTACAGTTGTTCTTACTTCTTATCTGGCCTTCAGTTCCCTTTAAATGAAGTTTGTTTGACTCTTTCCAATTTGATGATAGTTTTTATGATGGAAAAGCTGCAGCTAATGTAAGAATTGAGAGATTTTCCTTACTCATTTGAATTCTATGCTAAGGACATAGCTTGTCTTTTTCTTGCCCTTTTTCTCATGCCTTAGTCATTGCAGACTTGAGTTTTTGGCACTGATATTCATGAATCCATTCTGTTCCTGGCAATTCTCAATAGCTGCATTTTTCTCTTTCAATTTTAAGTATATGAACCTTTAAAATCTGAATTATTCAGGGAATACCCTTTGCACAGTTAAATAACACATCTCTTATAACCCAGATATCAGAAAGGAACATTTCTAAGACAAATCACTAATGGACATTGACATCTGGCTTATTTTAAGGCTTTATTTATTTATTTGGCCATGCCATGCAGCATGCGGGATCTTAGTTCCCTACCAGGGATTGAACCCAGGCCCCCTGCAGTGAAAGCATAGAGTCCTAACCACTAGACTGCCAGGGAAATCCCTTAAGAGTTTATTAATCACAAAGTTTATCCATTTTCTTATACATAAACACTCCCATTCATTCATTCATATTCTCTCACTCTCTGAGAAACTCATTCTAGTAAAATGAAAGGTGAGGGAGAATTGTAGTCTCTGTGGAACATCCCAGAAAGTCTTCTTCTCTTGGGTAGTTTATGCAACACCAGAGATATTGCCCAAATTCCTTTCACCTGTAGAGATGCTCTAAGCTGCACTAGCATATATGTTTGTAGTTTTGAAGATATAGAATTTTTTAAAAATAATTTTATTTATTTTTGGCTGTGTTGGGTCTTTATTGCTGAGTAGGCTTTTCTCTAGTGTGTGTGCTTCTCATTGTGGTGCCTTCTCTTGTTGTGGCTTCCAGGCTCTAAGAGCACAGGCTCAATAGTTGTGGCATACAGGCTTGTTCTACAGCAGGTGGGATCTCCCCAGACCAGGGATCGAACCCATGTTTCCTGCATTGGCCGGAGGATTCTTTACCACTGAGCCACCAGTGAAGCCCTGAAAATCTGGAAATTTTATCTACAACAACAATCAATTCAATTCAATTCTGTTGGTACTTCACAGAGATTATAGAGCTCCTACCTGTGCCAATCACAGTGTAGCCCCCTCTGGGGGGCCTTGCAGTCTATTGGGGGAGATGGTCATGTAACAGAAACAGTGTAAGATGTGCACAAGGTCCAAGGGAGCAGGCAGGGAGCAGGTAGGTTGTAGGCTTTAGTGGGAGGGGAGATGCTTAGGGTGGTCTTCACAAAGGAGGCCTCATTTTTATTTATGAAGAGTAAGAATGAGACCTGGTTTCCATTAGATGGCATTACAGCCAAGGAGATTGGCAAAAGTAGAATTCTGCCTTCATTCATAATTGGACAATTCCTTCCTCTGTGAGGTTCCTAAGGCGGCTATGCTCCAGAGAACAAAAAAAGACTATGCAAATCATCTTTTTTTTTCCCATTGGATACATGTTTTCCACCCCCAA
The DNA here is from genome assembly GCF_033118175.1 of Dama dama. Classification (NCBI taxonomy): domain Eukaryota; kingdom Metazoa; phylum Chordata; class Mammalia; order Artiodactyla; family Cervidae; genus Dama; species Dama dama. Next base: position 128,584,086 of record NC_083714.1, on the reverse strand, counting down.
AACTGGCTTCTTTAAGTAGTGGAGGAGCATGCACCTGTCATTTACCCCTTAAATCTCAGGAGTCCAGACTTTCTAAATGGGTGGGCTCTCTTGATTATACTGGTGCTCCTGTAGGAGGAGGAGAAACCCTCAATTCTCCCAACAGTGGGGCTGTAAGAGGGGTTTCCTGCAGGAGAGTGCCAGAGGGGTATGGGAGAGAGGAAGGAACCTGGGATCAGATCATCTTACTTGGCTCCTTGGATGGAGGAAGTAGAAAGGAAGACCTCATTGAGATAAGTGACCTCTTCCTCTGCAGTTGATTGTTTGCAAAGTTGTTCATAGGGGTCCCACCCTATTTAGCATGACTTTGCCACTCATTGCATCCAGAAGTGGAGTTTATTTCCCCAGCTCTTGCCTCTGGGCCAGCCTGACTTACTTTAACCAATACAATGTGGCAGAAATGCAGTGTGTGCTCTCTGGACCCAGGACCTCTGGAGGCTTTGTAGTTTCTTCTCCCTTCTTGGAGCCCAAAAATAGTCATGTGAAGGGGTCAGGTGAAACTCCTTGTGGATGACAGACCACGTCGAGGAGAGAGAGACCTAGCTGACAGGCAGCAGTGCCTGCCAGGCAGGTGAGTGAAGCCATAATGGACCATCCCATCCATCTGAGTCAGAGACTCCTGAGTGGCATTTTTTGAGCTGGCCTGTTTTGCTGCAGTAGATTGTATGGCAAGCACGGAGAAAAAAAGTGTGAGCCAGGCAGTGAGGCAAGAAGAGGAAATTTATTAGAGGGAAAACGAGAGGGTCACTGGCCCTTAAGGAGAACCAGTGTCCTCCCTTTCTGACGAGGTCTTTCTTGTACTCTGCCAATGAAAATTTCTCTGAAGGGACGGTTAATTTTTAGCGTGTAGCTGAGTCTTGCAGTCACTTAGCCGGAGGTCTGGAATCCAGTGGTCTCATATCCTACAGAAGGCAGGCGCTAGCTGGAAAAGAGAATGTCATTTGCGCAATTTGGTCAGTCTCAAGGGTCACTGATTTTAGTCTTTATTTGTGAGGTCAACATAATGAACCATTTTAACAATGAACCCGCACGTAGCCCCTGTCATTCCAGCCTTTTTTATTTCAGGTAAGGGCCGAAGGTCAATCTTCTGTAACTGCTTCCTGTGGGACTGGGGTGAGATAAGAAAAGGCTGGAATGTGGGTCAAGGGGATTTGTGTGGAGTTGAAGTTTTTGATAATTTGAGTGAGTTAGAAGTAGTTCATGGATAAAGAAAACTGAGTGCCGAAGAATTGATGCTTTTGAACTTTGGTGTTGGAGACGACTCTTGAGAGTCCTTTGGACCACAAGGAGATCAAACCAGTCAATCCTAAAGGGAATCAGTCCTGAATATTCATTGGAAGGACTAATGCTGAAGCTGAAACTCCAATACTTTGACCACCTGATGTGAAGAACTGACTCATTGGAAGAGACCCTGATGCTAGGAAAGATTGAAGTCGGGAGGAGAAGAGGATGACAGAGGATGAGATGGTTGGATGGCATCACTGGCTTGATGGACACCAGTTTGAGCAAGCTCCAGGAGTTGGTGACGGACAGGGAAACCTGGCATGCTGCAGTCCATGGGGTCGCAAAGAGTCAGACATGACTGAGCGACTGAACTGAACATGGATAGTTCAGTTGGTGAAGTCTTGTAAGCGGTCCTGAAGACATTTTGAAAAAGAAAAGACGCATTGAACATGGGCCAGAATTTAGAATAAACATAAGTAGAAGGAGAGGGCCTAGAAAAGGTAGGACCCAGGGCATCCAAATCCAATTGGTTAGCCAGCTTTCCCATGAATTACTGAGGTGCTGACATATTCTCAAGGCCTTGTTTTCAATTTCTTGCTACTTCCTTTATAACACCCAATTTATTGGCATAGAAGCATCAGGCTTCCTCCAAAAATATACATAGGCCCCCTTTTTCTGCCATGAGGAGGTCTAAGCCTCTTCTGTTTTGGAGGACCATGGCTGCTAGGAAATCTAGCTGGTTTTGGATAATAGTAAGCCTGGTAGCTATTTCTTCTAGGCTCTCACTGAGGTCTTTAGAAAGGCTTTGGTAATAATTTGAAGAGGTTGTGAGTCCTGCAGTCCCTGTCCCAATCCCAGTCGCTATTCCTAAACTGATTAACAGAGGAATGAATTGAATTGCCCATCTGGGTCGATTATGAGTTAGTGGGATAGGGAGGGTCTGAATGTTAGGAGCAATAGAAATATCTGGGGCCAGATATACCAGGGTGCATGTTCCTGTCCAGTTAGTGGGAAGACATAAATGGTAGTGGTTTCACATATGAAAAATATTCCAGGAATAAGAAGACAACAGCTGAAATCGATGGCAAATAGGAGTCTTTCTGTGAACATGCTATTACTCTCTGAAACTGACAGTGAGCTTGCCTGTGTAGCCCCCACAAGAGGAGTATTTATGCCATATGCAGAAGGGAGTCTCCCTAAGAAAGTAAGAGAATATCCTGCAGTTTCTGAGACATGGTAGACAGATTGGCCTGATGGAAAGGACAGATGTGAAGTATGATTACAGAGGTGTGGAGGTATAGTTCCTAGTTGGGGGTAAGAGTTGTTTATAGAGTTTTGTCTGGAAAAACAGAAAGGAGCCTGTTGTAGATGAACATCAGAGGTGGAGGGGGCGGTCCTCCTATAGCTGATCCTTTATGAGTAGAAGTGAAATCTGTAAGGAGGGAGGTCAGCATTTTGTCAGGATTGTGAATTTGATCAATTGAATATAAATAACATATATATGATAAAAAGAGATTCTCTTCTATATGTGTGATAAAGAGAAGTGTTTATGTGAGTCCATTGATCTGTGGAAATGGGGAGCACTGATCCTCTGGGTGAGGAGATGGATAAGCAGATCCAACAATCACTGGCCAGGGTCAGGTTTGAGGTATTGAGTAATGATGGGTCAGATTTAGAGTTCTGAATAGGTAGGCAAGGTTTAGGGCAGGGTGAGTTATAGGCAGGGTATTAATTTGAAGTCTGGCCTGTAAAAGAAGAGGGAGTAAAGAGTAAAATTGTGATGTGACATCTCATGCCCCAAAAAACAAAAACTATGAAGTAGATAAAACAGTGGGAAAGCTGAGTGATAGTCCACTCAGGGGGAGACAGAGTAAAGTCCTATTGTGAATAGGGTAAGTAGGGGAAATCCCAGTCCAATTAGTAATGAATATATCTGTTTTTGTTTTACTTATTTACTTATTTTTGTTTTGCTTATTTGGCTGTTCTGTTTCTTCAGGACTTCGATCCGGTCGAAGCCTGGTGGGTCCCAGAACAGTGCTGATGTAGCAAGGAGCATCTGAGCAAGGAATGTTTCTTGGCAGAGATGGAGAGTCTCCTGGGGCCCGCTTTAATCTAGAGATATGAAACCAAGAGGAATGACCTGCCAGTTTAGTGGCTGTTGGTATGTTTAGACTACCTCAAACGGACCAGTCCGTCGAGACTGGAGATCCTCATGGTGTAACGTCTTAAGCAGGACTCGATCCCTGGGTATGAGTGTTAAGTCAGCTGGATTCATTTGATGAGGCTTTGGGAGAGAGTGATCTGCATGTTCTCTCATGAAGTGTCTAATAACGTTAAGGGTAGGAAGATAATCTCTCAGCAAGGGGCTCGCAGTAGGAAAATGACTGAAGAGAAAAGGGCGTCCATACATGAGCTCAAAAGGACTGAGGAAAGACGGGGTCTGTGGAGTAGCCTTAATGTAAGCCAAAGCCATGGGAAGGAGTTCGGTCCATGGCCTTTGTAGTTCTAGAGAGAGTTTGATTAGGTGTGTTTTGAGAATAGAATTTGCCTTTTCTACTTTTCCTGAGGATTGGGGTCTATAAGGAATACATAGTTTCTGGGTTATGCCAAGAGATTGGGCTACTTGTTGAGTGATTTGGGAGATAATACCTGGCTCATTATTGGATTGGAGGGAGAGTGGGAGGCCAAAGCAAGGGATGATTTCTCATATGAGAAATTGTGTTACCTCTGAGGCAGTTTCTGGTCTCCTAGGAAAAGCCTCAATCCACCCTGAAAAAGTGTCTACTAGAGTGAGCATGAGTTTTATTTTTCCTGTTGGAGGCACATGAGTGAAGTCAATTTGCCGGTCCTCTCCTGGGATATGTCCTCGAGCCTGATGTTGGGAATGAGGGAACAGGCTTTAGGGCTCCCTGTGGTGAGACTGAGGAGCAGATAATGCAAGAGTGAGTGATTTGTTGAAGGAGTGAAGAAAGGTTAGGATAGGTGATAAGAGGTCTTAAGAGTTGATAAAGAGGTTTAGTGCTTAAGAATCTGTGTGGCCTGAGATTGGGGAAGGACATAGCAGCCCTGTTTTTGTAACCAATCTCCTTGTGGTTACCAATCTCCTTGTGCTCCCTCTTGCGAGTGAGTGAAGTTGCTCAGTCATGTCTGACTCTTTGCAACCCCATGGACTGTAGCCTACCAGGCTCCTTCATCCATGGGATTCTCTAGGCAAGAGTACTGGAGTGGGTTGCCATTTCCTTCTCCAGGGGATCTTCCTGACCCAGGGATTGAACACGGGTCTCCCACATTGCAGGCAGACGCTTAATCCTCTGAGCCACCAGGGAAGCCCCCATCTTATAATAATCGCGTGTTTTCTTTGGGGAGGTAAAGGGTCTATATGTTGGGTATTACTATAGGTTGTTGAGCAGGTGATTGGAGTGAGGCTTGTTTTGCTTCCCTGTTTGCGGCATTGTTTCCCCATAAAATGGTGTCTGAGACCACCTGGTGACCTCGGCAATGTATGATGCCTACTTCAGTTGGCATGATAGCTGCCTTTAAAAGTTGGCATGTAAGCGAGGTGTTAGTTATGAGAGAGCCTTTAATAGATAGGAGCCCTTGTTCCTTCCAGATGGCAGCATATGAGTGTATGATGTGGAAAGCATACTTAGAATCAGTGTATATGTTTGTTCTCTTGTTACCTGCAAGGGTAAGGGCTCTAGTTAATGCAATAAGTTCTGCCTTTTGGGAAGAGGTTCCTGAGGGGAGAGATTGGGACTCAATAATTTCGGTGTCAGAGACAACTGCATATCCAGCTATCTCTTTTCCTTCTGATGTCGTAGAGGAGCTGCCATCAATATACCAAATAAAGTCAGGGTTATTTAAAGGGGTTGAGGAAATGTGGGAGAAATGGGGCATCAGATCTTCTAATGCCTCTTTGCAAGTATGGATGGGGGCTCAGAAGAACTAGAGATAAGGGTGGCGGGGTTGAGAGTAGGACAGTGTTCAAAGGAGAACTTGGGAAATTCGAGAAGAGTGACATGAATTAGTTGGATGGGTGAAGGAGATAGAAGGGTCATGGATTTGTGAGAAAGTAAGTCCTTACAGTCATGTGGTAAGCGAATGACAGTGGGTGCTCCAAAAGTAAGTTTTTTACTTTCCTGAGTGAGGAGTGCAGCTGCTGCCGGGGCACGTAGGCAGGCTGGCCATCCTTGAATTGTGGTATCTAATTGATTTGATAGCTAAACAGCAGGGGTGAAGGAGGGGCCCTGATTTTGTCCCAAAACTCCTGTGGCAATTTTGTATCTCTCAGTAGTGTAGAGTATAAAGGGGTGAGAATGCTCAGGAAATGTTAGAGCTGGGGCTGAGAGAATGGCTTACTTAAGGGTGTTAAAGGCCGAACAGGTATTTGATTTTAGCTCTAGGAGTTCTGAAAGATCTCCTTGGGTGGCTTGATATAGGGGTTGTGCCAAGAGGGCAAAATTAGGAATCCAGAGGCATAGATATCCAGCTAACCCCAAGAAGGACAGGATCTCTGTTTTTGATGTAGGGAATGGTAAGGTGGACATAAGGGACTTTCTATCAGTAGTAATACATCTTTTGGTTGGTGATAAAATGACTCCAAGATAGGTGACTCTAGGAAGAAAGACCTGAGCTTTGGTGGGAGAAACTCGATAGCCTCAATCAATTAGAAAATTGAATAGTTGTATAGTGTGTTGTTGAGAAGAACTACAAAGGAAGAACTACAAAGGAGGAGATCATCCACATATTGGAGGACAGTACTTGGAGTCAGGTCAAGAGAGGTTAGGTCTGATGCTAGAGCTTGGCCAAAGAAATGCAGGCTATCATGAAAGCCTTGTGGGAGGACTGTCCATGTCAGCTCTTGGGAGTGATGATTGTCTGGATCAGTCCAGTTAAAGGCAAAGAGGTCTTTAGAGTCTGGGTGTAAAGGGATGGTAAAGAAGGCATCCTTGAGGTCTAGAACAGTAAAGTGGGTAGTGGAAGAGGGAATGAGAGAGAGAAGAGAATAGGGATTTGGAGCTGCTGGGTGTATGGGGATAATAGACACATTGATAAGTCTCAGGTCCTGGACCAGGTAATAGAAGCCATTTGGCTTTTTGATGGCTAAGATAAGGATGTTATAGGGAGAGTAGGTTGGGTGCAAGAGGCCCTGACATAGGAGTTAAGTGATGATAGGCTTTAACCCTTGTTGATGTTTCTGGGAGATAGGGTATTGTGGTTGATTGGGGAATTTAGAGGGGTCTTTGAGTCAGATATGAATTGGAGCATGGTGAGAGGTGACAAATGGGTTGTCCATATCCCAAAATATGGGGTTTATGGATGAGGAGGACAATGGAGTAGGGGAAGATGAGGTGGGGTTCAGGAGCAGTTCAGGTCAGTTCAGTCGCTCAGTCGTGTTCGACTCTTTGCAACCCTATGAATCGCAGCACGCCAGGCCTCCCTGTCCATCACCAAATCTCAGAGTTTACTCAAACTCATGCCCATCAAGTCGGTGATGCCATCCAGCCATCTCATCCTCTGTCGTCCCCTTCTCCTCCTGCCCCCAATCCCTCCCAGAATCAGGGTCTTTTCCAAGAGTCAACTCTTCACATGAGGTGGCCAAAGTATTGGAGTTTCAGCTTCAGCATCAGTCCTTCCAATGAACACTCAGGACTGATCTCCTTTAGGATGGACTGGTTTGATCTCCTTGCTGTCCAAGGGACTCTCAAGAGTCTTCTCCAACAGCACAGTTCAAAAGCATCAATTCTTTGGTGCTCAGCTTTCTTTATAGTCCAACTCTCACATCCATACATGACCACTGGAAAAACCATAGCCTTGACTAGACGGACCTTTGTTGGTAATGTCTCTGCTTTTTGATATGTTGTCTAGGTTGGTCATAGCTTTTCTTCCAAGGAGCAAGTGTCTTTTAATTTCATGGCTGCAATCACCATCTGCAGTGATTTTGGAGCTGAAAAAAATAAAGTCAGCCACTGTTTCCATTGTTTCTCTATTTGCCATGAAGTGATGGGACTGGATGCCATGATCTTCGTTTTTTGAATGTTGAGTTTTAAGTCAGCTTTTTCACTCTCCTCTTTCACTTTCATCAAGAGGCTCTTTAGTTCTTCTTCACTTTCAGCCATAAAGGTGGTGTCATCTGTGTATCTGAGGTCATTGATATTTCTCCCGGCAATCTTGATTCCAGCTTGTGCTTCTTCCAGCCCACTGTTTCTCATGATGTACTCTGCATATAAGTTAAATAAGCAGGGTGACAATATACAGCCTTGACGTACTCCTTGTCCTATTTGGAACCAGTCTGTTGCTCCATGTTCAGTTCTAACTGTTGCTTCCTGACCTGCATACAGATTTCTCAAGAGGCAGGTCAGGTGGTCTGCTATTCCCATCTCTTTCAGAATTTCCCACAGTTTGTTGTGATCCACACAGTCAAAGGCTTTGGCATAGTCAATAAAGCAGAAATAGATGTTTTTCTGGAACTCTCTTGCTTTTTCAATGATCCAGTGGATGTTGGCAATATGATCTCTGGTTCCTCTGCCTTTTCTAAATCTAGTTTGAACATCTGGAAATTCATAGTTCATGTATTGTTGAAGCGTGGCTTGGAGAATTTTGAGTATTACTTTACTAGCGTGTGAGATGAGTGGAATTGTGCAGTAGTTTGAGTATTCTTTGGGATTGCCTTTCTTAGGGATTGGAATGAAAACTGACCTTTTCCAGTCCTGTGGCCACTGTTGAGTTTTCCAAATTTTCTGGCATATTGAGTGCAGGACTTTGACAGCATCATCTTTTAGGATTTGAAATAGCTCAACTGGAATTCCATCACCTCCACTAGCTTTGTTTGTAGTGATGCTTCCTAAGGCCCACTTGACTTCACATTCCAGGATGTCTGGCTCTAGGTGAGTGATCACACCATTGGAGTAGGCAGGCATAGAAGAGTAAGTGGCCCCCATGTCGATGAGAAAAGAGATCAGCTTACCTGCCACTGTGAGAGTTAACCTGGGCTCCATAGAGGTGATGAGAGTTGGGGCCTGGGGCCATGGGTACCTTCAGTCTTCAGTGGCGGTTCAGAGGAGGCTGGGCAGAGCTGGGTTGGAAAATTCCTGTTCTGGACCAGGAGGGGATGTCTGGATCCCTGGAGGGGGATTTGGGCAGTTGACCTTCCTATGTCCCTTTATGCCACAGCTGGGACATAGGCCTGGAGGGGCCTATGCATAGGCCTCTGCTTTAGGCATGAGTGGGCCCAGTGGCCTCCTTTGCTGCATTTGAAACAGGGCCCAGGTGACTTCCTGTCTTTGTTGGTTAATGGAGGTTAGGAGCCATGTAGGGCAGTGGCTAAAAGGTGGTATTTGGCCTGATCTTGTTGGGCCTTCTCTAGCTTTGCCTGTCCTTCCTGGTTATTGAAAATCTCAAAGGCTAAATTTAAAAGGTCTCGTTGAGGGGTTTGAGGGCCTTCTTCTGCCTTTTTTAGTTTCTTTCAGATGTCTGGGGATGATTGAGAGAGAAAAATGGGTGTTAAGAACAATGGTGCCCTCTGCTGAAGTGGGGTCTAATCTTGTACATATTTGTAGGACTTCAGTTAACCTGACTAGAAATTGTGCTGGGTTTTTGTCTAGTCCCTGAGTTATTAGCCAGAGCTTATCAAAGTTGACGGCTTTATGTCCTACCTTTTGAAGGCCCACAGTGAGGCAAGCAACCATATGATTATGGGCTGTCTGCCCAGATCTCCCTGCTTGATATCCCAGTTGGGATCATCTCGGGACAGCCATGGCCCCTACGCGCTTAGTGTCATCTGTCCTGTGTTATCTCCTGTGTGTACCTCAGAGGCTTGCCATAGTCGTTCCTTCTCTTCTGGGAGAAGGGTCGAGGAAAGTATAATGTGAATATCATGCCAGGTTAAGTCATAAGACTGGGTAAGATATTTGAATTCTTTTAGATAATTATCAGGGTCTGAAGAGAAGGAGCTAAGACGCTTTTCAGTTTGAGATAGATCGGTGAGGGAGAATGGGACATGAACCTGAACAATGCCTTCTGCTCAGCTACTTCCCATAAAGGGAGGAGTGAAGCAGGAAAGGAGCGGGGTCCTGTGGTAAAATTTTCTGCTTTAAAGTTGTTCAAGACCGGGTATGGGGAGGGGATCTAGGGAGGTGGGGTAAAGCCTTGGGACCCTTGGGTTAGAAGGTGGGGCTGAAGTTTCAGAGCTTGCCTCTGGCACAGGCAGGGGAGGGGGTTTGTGAGCAGTGGCAGTGGCCTGCACTTGAGAAGGAGGGGGCGTAAGGTGGAGGTTGTGGAACTGGATTTGGTGGGGCTGCAACAGGATTGGGAGTGATAGGGGGTGGGCTATGGTCGAAAGGGTCGAAGGAAGAAGAAAAGTCTGAACATGGATCAGGAGACATTGTATTAGGAGGATGTGGCCCAGAGTGGGCTAAGAGTATTTGAGAAGTAGAACAGGATTCACAGAGGGAGGGTTGACAGTGAAGGGTGAAGAAAGCCTGGGCAGAAGGGATTTCTGACCACTTGCTGTTGTGGCAGCAGAAGTTATTGAGATCCCATAGAGTATTGTAATCAAGAGTTCTGTTTTCTGGCCATTGGGACCTATTATCAAGTCTGTATTGTGGCCAGACAGTGTTAGAATAGTAAATCAGTCTTTTTGGTCTTCTCTCCCCTTGGGAGCCCAGGGCTTTTAGGTTCCAGAGAAGGCATCCTAGGAGAGTAGATTTTGAGGGCTGGGATTGAGAATTTCCCATTGCATCCAAATAGAGAGGTTAGGCAAGGGTGAGGGAAAGCAAGGAGAAAGGTCCGAGAGAAAAGGCATCCCTGTTCTCAGGACTTTCTCAGAGAGTAATAATAGAATGCTGTGAAATGGGCATCCCCTATTTCAAAGTCAGATGGGGCACAAGACTGAGGGCCCAAGGACTGTGAGGATCCTCACACCTAGTGCTAGGACTTGGAAACGAGGCAAGAGAGAGAGAGGATCTGAGAGAATGGGATTTCACTCACCCTTGTAACTGATGGATGAAATGTGGGCCAGTGTGTGGATGTCAGTCCAGCAAGGCAAGTGGTGAGTCCCATCCCAGAGCTCGTCTCAGTTTCTTGACAAGGTCCAAGGGAGGAGAGACCACCAGAGGTGGGCTTGTGAGAGGAGCCTGCTCAGTTGTGGTGGATCTTCCCCCCTGGGGTTTGGCATCAGAATGTAAGGCGAGTGCATAGAAAAAGAGAGCAAGCTGGGCAGTCAGGGAAGAAGAAATTTATTAGAGGGAAATGAGAGGGTGACTGGCTCTTAAGGAGAACCAGTGTCCTCCCTTTCTGAGAGGTCTTTCTTATACCCTGCCAATGAAAAATTCTCTGAAGGGACGGTTAATTTTTAGCGTGTAGCTGAGTCCTGCAGTCACTTAGCCGGAGGTCTGGAATCCGGTAGTCTCATAGCCTAGAGAAGGTAGGCACTAGCGGGAAAAGAGAATGTCATTTGTGCAATTTGGTCAGTCCCAAGGGTCACTGTGATTTTGTTCTTTGTTTGTGACGTCAACATAATGAGCCATTTTAACAAGGAGCCCCCATGTAGGCCCTATCATAGATCACTAATGCAAACATCGGCTAATAGTTGGCTAATTAATGCACTGGAATCTGACCAATCAGATTTGAAACTCCTTTGTTTGGAAAGCCTATAGGACAAGGATTGGGTGATGGGGATTAAGAAGGGGATAAATCCTCCTCTGCGTGGTTACTAGGAGGCTTATCATCCAAGCAACTTTCTAAAAGAGTACCTTTCAGGATGTAGGGCTTTGGAAATTCTTTGGTTGGTTGGATTCTTTGATTGTTGAAAACAGTTCAGAGCCTTTAAGGGCCCTCTCCCCACCCCAGACTTGGCGGTATTAAAAGCCAAAGAACTCTGCAATGTGTTGCTCAAGGGGATCTTTTCTTTCTCGCCCCTTCTCTAAGTCCCAGTTTTCTGTTGCTTTTGACCTCTTTCAGGATCTTGATGTTTCAGGTGTCTGCTGATTTCCAACCTTCTCTGTTTAGCAATATAAACACCCTTTCTCATTAGCCTCCCATTCCCCCCTGCCCCAGGGCTTAAATGTGATTGCACTTAGTTCCACAATGGGTCACCTCCCTACTCAACTCTGGTTCCAGGGTGAACAACAACCTGTGCTGTCACCTCCCCTCACCAGGTCAGGGAGATGACACAGACTGTTCTACATTCACAACCAGGGCTCACAATTATCTTCTTTCCTCTGGAGACTCTTGCACTGTTATTAAAATTATACAGATATTTTTAATCCTGGGATAGCATAGGATTTTGGTTACATCCTATTTGATGTAGAAAGGAAGTTTAAAACTAGTAAATAACTCTTTTAAAATACTGTTTATTTTGAGACAGAATATGTTAAAATCTGGAGTAAGCCTCATTCCTATTTCAGAGTCTTTGTACTATTATTTTTCTGTTCTTTCTGTGATTTTTGCACTGCATTCATAGCTCTGTTCAGATGTCATCTCCATGAAGAACCCTTCCTTGATCACTAACTTTCCCCTCAATCAGTCTCTAGTCTCTCAAGCAGATTATTTTTTTCCCTAGATCTTTTCACTTCATGACCATGTGTATATATAAAATATTTATTTTTTTCAGTCAGTTCAGTTGCTCAGTCATGTCCGACTCTTTGCGACCCCATGTACTGCAGCATGCCAGGCCTCCCTGTCCATCACCAACTCCCGGAGTTCACCCAAACCCATGTCCATCGAGTCGGTGATGCCATCCAGCCACCTCATCCTCTGTCGTCCCCTTCTCCTCCCGCCCTCAATCTTTCCCAGCATCAGGGTCTTTTCCAATGAGTCAGCTCTTCGCATCAGGTGGCCAAAATATTGGAGTTTCAGCTTCAGCATCAGTCCTTCCAATGAATACCCAGGACTGATCTCCTTTAGGATGGACTGGTTGGATCTCCTTGCAGTCCAAGGGACTCTCAAGAGTCTTCTCCAATACCACAGTTTAAAAGCATCAATTCTCTGGCGCTCAGCTTTCTTTATAGTCCAACTCTCACATCCATACATGACTACTGGAAAAACCATAGCCTTGACTAGATGGATCTTTGTTGACAAAGTCATGTCTCTGCTTTTTAATATGCTATCTAGGTTGGTCATAACTTTCCTTCCAAGGAGTAAGAGTCTTTTAATTTCACGGCTGCAGTCACCATCTGCAGTGATTTTATATCAGTTCCATGTGCACAATAATATATTTCAACTTCTGTATACACTATAGTGTGCCTCTCCACCAAAAGTTTAGTTTCCATCCATCAGTATGCAGTTGACCCCCTTTCCCTCTGATAACCACTGCTGTTTTCTCTGTATCTCTGTGTTTGTTTTTGTTTGGTTTGATTTGTTCTTTTATTTGGGGGTATTCTGTTTGTTTTTTGTATTCCACATGAGTGAAATCATAGGGTATTCATCTTTTCCTGTCTGACTTGTTTCACTTAGCAGAATACCCTTAGGTCCTATCCATGTATCACAAATGGCAAAATTTTCATGTTTTTTATGGCTGAATAGTATTCCATTAAATAAATAAATGCCACAGTTTCTTGATCCATTCATCCATCAGTGAGCACTTAGATTGTTTCCATATCTCACCTCTTGTAGATAATGCTGGGATGAACATAGGGGTGCATATATTTCTTCAAGTTAGTGTTTTCATGTTCTTTGAATCAATACCCAGAAGTGGAATTGCTGGATCATATGGCAGTTCTATTTTTAATTTTTTAAGAAACCTCCATGTTCTCTCTCATCGTGGCTGTATTGACTTACATTCCTACCAGGAGTATATGACAGTTCCCTTTTTTCCACATCCTCACCAACAGTTATTTCTTACCTTTTTGATAATGACCACTCTGACAGATATGAGATGCTATCTCATTGTGGTTTTGATTTGCATTTCCCTATTAGTCATGTTGACCATCTTTTCATGTGCCTCTTGGCCATCTGTATGTCTCCTTTGGAAAAATACCTAGAAAACTCTTTAGATCCTCTACCCATTTTTTAATTGGTTTTGCTGTTTTGTGGTTGAGTTATATTCTTCATATATTTTGGATATTAACTTCCTATTGGATATATAATTTACAAGTATCTTCTCCCATTTGATAGATTGTCTTTTCATTTTGATGATAATTTCCTTTGCTGAGCAGAAGCTTTTTACTTTGAGATAGTCCCACTTGTTTAGTTTTGCTTTTGTTTCCCTTGCCTGAGGAGACATATCCCCAAAGATATTGCTGAGACCAATGTCAAAGAGCATACTACCTATGTTTTCTTCTAGAACTTTTATGATTTTAGGTCTTACATTCAAGCCTTTAATCCATTTTCAGTTGATTTTTGTGTATGTTGTGAGAAAGTAGTCTTCATTCTTTTGCATGTAGCTGTCCAGTTTTCCCAACACCAAAAGGAAATTGGTCTCAAATTTTCCCTTTTTATGTTGTGAGTTTGTTGCCAAATTGAAGTAGCTGTAGTTACTTTTACTTTTTTTCCACTTTAACATTTATGGTGTAATTCTTGAATAATCTATTTTGATATACTCTTGGAATTTTCTGACTCTATTTATCACCTAACTCAAAGTTTTTCATACTTTTACCTTTTTGTTTCAGGTAGAAGAGCTCCTTTCCACATTTCTTGTGAGATGGATCTTCTGTTCATAAACTCTCTTAGCTTTTGCTTGTCTGGGAAAACCCGTATTTCTCCTTCCTATCTGAATGATAACTCTGCTGCATAGAATATTCTTGGCTGATGTTTTTTTAGTCTTTCAATATTTTGAGAATATGATTCTACTCTCTCTGGTTTATAGAGTTTCTGCTGTGAAATCTACTGATTATCTAATGGGGTTTCTTTGTAGGTTAGCATCTTTTGTTTCCCTGGCTATCTAAAATTTTTTTTCTTGTCCATTTTTGACAGTTTTTGTATAATATGTCTTAGAGCAGGTCTTTTTGCATTGACGTAGATAGGTGTCCTTTCAGCTTCATGAACTTGCATATCCAGTTCTTTCTCTAGTTTGGGGAAGTTCTCAGCTATTATTCGCTTAAATAAAGTTTATGCTCCCTTCTCCCTCTCTTCTCCTTCTAAGATCCCATTATCTTAATGCTACCCTTCCTAATAGAGTCAGATAGTTCTCATAGAATTTCTTCTCCTCCCTCACCTCCCCACTCAACTTTGCCGCTTCCTCCTCCTCTTTTTAGACCATAATTCTCTCTCCTCTTCTCTCTGTATCATTTCTAGGTTTCTGTCTTCCATATGGTCTGCTCTATTCCCAGTGTTTTTAATGCATTTTCATCTCATTTATTGAGTTCTTTGGCTCCAAAATTTTTGTTTGGTTCTTCTTTAGAGTTTCAATCTCTTTGGTAAAGTATTCTTCCTGAGCCTTTCTGAACTTTCTTGTAGCTCCTTTATGACAGCTATTTTTAATTCTCTATTCATTAGAATGCACTATTCCCTGACTTTAAATTTGGTTTCTGAGAATTGTCTTTTTATTTTTGTGACATTGTGCTACTACATATCTTCATGGTGCTTGATGACCTGTTTTTCTGCTGGCACATTTGAAATAGTGAACACCGTGCTTCTTTAGGTAAAGCTTTTATTATTTTTTAAAAAACTTGACTATAATGATGCAACTGGTTAATTAGAAGCCTTTCTTTTCTTTTCAAGTACATGGCACTCTAGCACAAGTTCCTTAACCCCTCCCACCCCCAGTGACGCTGCACAGCATATGGGATCTTAGTTCTCTGACCAGGGATTGAACCTATGCCCCCTACAGTAGAAGTACAGAGTCTTAACCACTGGACTGCCAGGCAAGTCCCCCATAGCACAAGTTTTCACTTCTCTTTCCTGAGCTGTCTCTGGTTCTATTTGAGAGCCAACACTTTCTGTCCGCCACTCCCTCTTGCCACTGCTTGTGCCTCTGGGGTCTTTGGTGCCTTGCTGCTGCTAGCGTTGCCGGTGTTGCCACCTGGACTGGCTCCTCTGCCATGTCTGGGGTCTTCTCAGTTGTAGGCTGTTCCGCAGTGAGGGCAGGAGGAGGGTAGGGAGAGAGCTGGGGTCTCTGCCACAA
Source organism: Dama dama (assembly GCF_033118175.1). Classification (NCBI taxonomy): domain Eukaryota; kingdom Metazoa; phylum Chordata; class Mammalia; order Artiodactyla; family Cervidae; genus Dama; species Dama dama. Next base: position 128,568,761 of record NC_083714.1, on the reverse strand, counting down.
CCAGGATTGTGGGGTTTTCAGGCACTGCTGCTGAGTGTGGGGCGGAGGCAGAGTCTCAGGGGCCCTCGCAGATGGACAGAGGGTCACAGGCCTTGTCACTGTCTGCTTCCCTGTGGCAGTGCGTGCTTCTGTGGCCAGGAGACTGCTGCCATCTGTGCTACCTCCTCCGGTGCTGCTGTGATCTCTGGGGCTACGAGCTTAGCTGCCGTGGCTGGGGGTCCACGATCACAGGCACTTCCTCCACTGTCCCCCCAGTTCTGCCTGCTCTATGTGCTCCTGTTCACCTATCTTTAGATGTTCAGATGTGTGGCATTCTCTGGTGTCCTGGCCTGTTGGACAGAGTCCCCTTTGTTGAGGTATAGATGTTTTACTAGTTATAGACTGAAGAGGAGAGAAAGGGAACATATCAAATCACCATGATGCTGATGTCACTCACCTGCTAGATTTGTGTTTGTCTACAACAAGGGTAGGATCCTTGTCTGCCTTGTTCTCTGCTGCATCTAGGACTTAAGAAAGTTCTTAGAGCATAATAGATGCTCAGTAAACATTTCTTAAATAAATGGATATTTGCAGAATCCCCCATGTTTGCATCGTCTATTATTTTGATAAGAATTCCTTCTCTTACTTCATGTCATAGATGACACTGTTTAGCAGCATAAAGAGGAAAGAGCTCTGTGGCATACCACTAGAGACAACCTTCTCCACTGAATTAGATCAAATAATCAACCCTTATAGGCTTTAATTATTTAAGTAACTGTAAATTGCCCTAACAAGAAAATCCTCTAGGTCATAGTTGATTATTTTATCCACAAGAGCATCATAGTAGCCTAACCAGCTTGCCTTGGTTTGCCTGAGACTTTCTTGGTTTTAAAACAGAAAGTCCTGTGTCTGAGACACCCTCTGTCCTGAGCAAACCAGGACAGTTGATATTATCCTGATGTGGGGTATTTTTCTGAATGCTACATAGATAATGTCCATGTCAATCTCCTGAGTTATTACTTTGGTTTCCTGTCAAAAGCAATGAGATTTGCTTGCTCTGCTTTGTTAATGAGGTCATGTTGATACTTCATGACCTAAGTATTTATAATTCATCTTTCCTAATCACTTCTAGTACTTTTTCATGGATTAACATCAAACTAGCTATCCTGTCCCTCCCAATAGCCATGATACTCACTTTTGAATATTGGGACATTTGAATTTCAAGTACTCTAGCAAATTCCCCTTGTCTCAGAATTTTCAAGTATGAAAGACAGTGGTACCAAAGTTTTGCACCTGCTTTGTCCTTAAGATGTCTGAAGGCAATGCAGGCCTGGAGGCATTTGTTGTCAAAGAATCCCAAGGTCCTTGGAAGGCCTGAGGGCTTATCTTTTGGGGTTTGTGGGTCTGTTCCTCAGTGGGATGCCAGTTGATGGTAGGACCAGGGAAGTACACATTCTATTAGCCTCTCATTTTGAATCCTTCTTCAGTTGGCTGTGAATCAGTTTTCATAAAGAACCTTCTGGAATTTTTTTTTTGTTTTACATCTCATAATACATTATCTATTTTTTATTTATAGGCTGATTTATGCTGGCCTAAATTTATAGACTATTAAAGTCTAAGAAAGAGAGTGGGTTGTCTGCTTTGCTTTAACATGGGTAGAGTGCTTAGAACTCAGATTTCCTAAATGTTATGTTTTCTGGGTTCCATCATGTTCAAATGACCTAACACTTTCTACACTGCCCCTTAAATATTGATGTTCCTTACGTCTTGGTCTCTTGTGCATTTATTATCTCATAGAATAGCTTCTTTTTCACCCATGGGTTCAATTACTTCCCATAAAGCAGTGTCTCCCCAATCCAATTCACACCTCTAGTCATTTTTCCCTTGAGCTTCTTACTTACATAACTGTCTTTACTAAAAATTGCATCCAATAACTCTTCACACCACCTGTGCTCTACCTTACCTTGTTCCTCCTGTATTTCCTATCTAATATTATGTTATGAATATCTTCAAGATACCTGGCTCCAGTTACAGGTCACAAGACTGTGGCTACCAGGGGAGTACCCTAAAATAAATCCTATGCTGGAACCTGGAAGGCCAGGTGTGTATCAAGGACAAACAGAAACCTAAGCAAGCAGAACCTTTGGATATCAAATGCAAAGAGTAGGAAAGGATTTTGGAAGAATGAAGAATAAAATTGTCATAAGCTAAGAAGATGCAGGTCTAGGCAAGTGAAAGGACAGTTGAAGGATTTGACCAAGACTTAGCTCTGCATTCTTCTCTTGTGTAGTGTAGTGGGTGTTGAGGTCTGGTTACTCAGTAGACAGACTATTACTGTCCTGGGAAAAATGGTACATGGGCCAACCTGGCTTCTGTATTCTATATTATGCCCCAGTTTACCAACTGCATATGAACTAATCCATGCTACACAAACACATGTAATAGAACAGTTGGTTATCTGTTAACTCATTAATCTTTATCCAGTCCAATGAAGCTTAGTCCATTTGGGCTACTGTAATGGAATGCCCTAGACTAGGTGGCTTATGTATGACAGAAATTATTTCTCACAGTTCTGGATGTTGGATGTCCAAGATAAAAGTGCTAGCAGATTTGGACTCTAGTGAGGACCCACTTCCTGGTTCATAGATAGCCTTTTTTTTCACTGTGTCCTCACATAGCAGAAGAGGTGAGGGATTTCTTTGGGATCTCTTTTATGAGCGCACTAATCCTTATAATCACCTTCCAAAGGCCCCACTTACAAATGCCCTCACAAATGGGATTAGGTTTCAACATACCAATTTGGGGTGGATCCATTCAGCCCATAACGAGGTATTATTCCTGTTTCTCTGATTTAAAAAAAAAAAAAAAGAAGAAGACTAAAGAAGCAATGTACTTTCAGGAATTCACTGCTGGTCCAGTGTTTGAGACTCAGCACTTCCACTGCAGGGGACATGACTTGGATCCCTGGTCTGGAAACTAAGATCTTGCAAGTCATGTGGTGCAGTCAAAAAAAAAATGTTATGTATCTTTTCCAAAGCCACATGATTAATGGATTTATTAAGCTAGGATTATGTGGTAACAGTTGACCCTGAAATCCAAATGACTTAACACAACAAAGGTTTATTGTACTTATTGTGTTTGTTTGTTCTCCCTCATGGTACATATCCCATGTGGGTTAGCTGGGGCTCGACTTCATTCACTTACTCAGAGAACCAAGATGATGGATGCTCTGCAACCTTCTATCTCCACCACCTGGAACAGGTTTCCATGAAAGCAAAGGTAGAAGTAATGGACAGGACACACTGTTCTTAACCGCTTCTCATTGATCAGAACTAGTCACCCCAGTCTAACTAGAAGGGAAGTTGGAAATAAGAGGTTGCGACTAGACTTTTTGGTGAGCACTGCCTTTATCACACTAGTGAGCCTTGGGCCAGAGCCAGTTCTGTTTAATCTCAAACCCTGTATCACATTCACACATAACCCTCTGGAATCAAGGTCAGGTGTCAGGGAGAGTCTTGGATGCTGAATTTCACTCATCAGAGCTGCTTGTTGGGGTCGACCATCAAGAGAGTATGTGAAAAGTGTGAAAGTGTTAGTTGTTCAGTTGTGTCCAACTCTGTGACTCCATGGACTGTAGCTGGCCAGGCTCTTCTGTCCTTTGAATTCTCCAGGCAAGAATACTGAAGTGGATAGCCATTCCTTTCTCCAGGGGATCTTCCCACCCCAGGGATTGGACCCGAATGCATTGCAGGCAGATTCTTTACCATCTGAGCCACCTGGGAAGCCCCCAAGAGAGTCTAACAGGACCAGATTAAATAGATGAAATGGGAACAGTCATGCCTAGAACAAGCCTAGCACAATGAAATAGGAGGCAAGATGTGAGAGGAAAGAAGTAGGATGCTTTACAGACAAAGAAAATATAATCAATAAAGATGTCAAAGTATAAAGGCCAGAGTAAACAAGGATTTGGAGATATCAAGCAGCAATCAATATAGAGCAAGGGAAGATTAATCAAGGAATGGGTAGATGAAAGGCAGTTTAAGCACTAACCAGGGGTATAACCCACTTATGCTGACAGCAGGCCACAGAATCCTCTCAGTTGTGCCAATTGTCAAAATCCATGCCAGGCAAGAAATGTCCTTAAAGTATCAAGATATTGTTTAAAAATCCATCAGTGAGTCCAGATTCTTTCACTAGCTGACCCAGGCCCATGTCTTTGCTACATGCCAACCTTGCTACTGCCATAAGCTATTCTCAGATCTTCAACTATGCTATGCTTTTTCACACCTTTGTGCCCTTTACCAGTGGGTTCCCTCTCCTAGAATGCTTTTTTTGCCCCTTCTTCTTCTGGCTAAAATCTTCCTACTATTGTTGAAGCAGAGAAAGTGGTCTGAACAAACAAAAGATGCCTTTTGTTCCCATGGCAACCTGGGCCTATTTCTATCACTGCATTTATCACATGGTTTTTTAACTATTAATTTTGTTGTGGGTTAGAGCTGAGTTCCAGATCAGGTTTATGCATTAATTTAAGAGTGAATGTGAATACTAAAGTCAACCTATGGAAGATCAAAATTTATTTATTATTTATTTATCTGATCTTACTTATTAGGCATAAGGCAAGGCTGAGTATCAGAGTTTTAATTTTTCTCCAGTACATAAAAGCATTTTAGCTAAATATTATTTCTTTGATTTATTTTTCATGCATTAGACTACAGCTAGTGAGAGTTGTATTTTCTTTTTGTTTTTTATTTGAAAGGCAGTAGAATACAATAGTGAAAAAAAGGTTTATCCATCAAGTTTCGTGGAAAGACCACCAGTTGTTTTAACTGACACAGTTTAATAAAAAGAATTGTTAATCAGGTATTAGAGAACCAAAAAAGGCAAAATGAGGACCTGGAGGTTTATCAACTGTCAATACTCTTAGGACTGTGGGAACAAAGGAAAGAGGTTGGGATTATTAACCCATAGACCTTAAAGGAGTCCTCTCAGGAACTCAGTTCAGACCCATGAAGATGAGCTATGGACCATCTGATAGTGACATCTGTGAGAAGATGGGATGGGGCCGGTTCTGGGTGGGTGAGAAAAAAAGAGACTAGAACTAAAAGCTGCTGCTGGGATTAAGAATCATTGCTAAGATGAGCTCAAAAGAACAAGAAACAGTGAAGTCCTACGTGTTTCAGTCTTACCAGCTTCCTCTAGCACCCCTTGGGCTTCACTGGTGGCTCAGTGGTAAAGCATCTGCCTGCAGTGCAGGAGAAACTCGGATTCAATCCCTGGGTCAGGAAGATCCCCTAGAGAAGGAAATAACAACCCATTCCAGTATTCTTGTCAGGAAATCCGGACGGGAGTCTGGAGGACTACAGTCCATCGGAACAGAGTCGGACACGACTGAGCGACTGAGCATGCAGCACCCCCTAGTGGTGGAGCCTAACAGGCAGCAACGGACTTAGCCGAAGTAGGATTTCCATAGTCTCTGTCTCAGCAGAGCAGAACAGGTTTGAAACTCAGAGATAATGTCTTAATATCCTGTGTAGAAATTAAAAGGAAAGCGCACAACCCACCATAAAACATCTGTTTTAATTTTTAATTAATTTTTATTGGAGTATAGTTGCTTTACAGTGTTGTTAGTTTCTATTATGCAGCGAGGTATATCAGCCATATATAAAGGCTGGAGAATTCCATGGACTGTACAATCCATGGGGTCGCAAAGAGTCGGACGTGACTGAGCGACTTTCACTTTCGTGTCAGCCATAACTATACATATATCCACAAACACATACATGCCCCCCACTTTTGAACTTCCTTCCCATTCAGGTTACCAGAGTGAATTAAGTAGAGCTCCCTGTGCTGCACATAGGTTCTTACTAGTTATCTATTTTATACATACTATTGATAGTGTATATGTGTTGATCCCAATCTCCCAGTTCCTCCCCTCCACTCCACTTCCTTCTTGGTATTCATTTATTTGTTCTCTACTTCTGTGTCTCTAAAATTTTTGCAGCTTAACTTTCATATGTGAATTCATCTTTATATAGTTTTGACATTGTTCTATTTTCTTAGATATTGTCATAATAATTTTTCATGTTTCTACATTATATTTATGTTAATCTATGTTAATGAATGCATAATAGTGCACTGTTTGGTGGTACCATAATTTAACTAAATTGTTCCCCAAAAGTTGGGCATTTATATAGTTTCTAATTTATGGCTGCTATAGATAAAACCTTAGCATCTTTGTCTACATACTTTTTTCCTTCCATTTAATATTCCCAGGAGTGGAATTACTCTTTTAAAAGATCTGAGCATCTTTTTTTTTTTTTTTTTTTTAAGATCTGAGCATCTTTATGTGTTGCTTTACTGCTCTTCAAAAGCTATTTATGCTATCATTAGCAATAAATGAGTTCAGTTCAGTTCAGTCGCTCAGTCGTGTCCAACTCTTTGAGACCCCATGGACTGTAGCACGCCAGGCTTCCCTGTCCATCACTAACTCCCAGAGCTTACTTAAACTTATGTCCATCAAGTCAGTGATGCCATCCATCCATCTCATCCTCTGTCATCCCCTTCTCCTGCCTTTAATCATTCCCAGCATCAGGGTCTTTTCCAATGAGTCAGTTCTTTGCATCAGGTGGTCAAAGTATTGGTTTCAGCTTCAAGTATCAGTCCTTCCAATGAATATTCAGGACTGATTTCCTTTAGGATTGACTGGTTGGATCTCCTTGCAGTCCAAGGGACTCTCAAGAGTCTTCAACACCACAGTTCAAAAGCATCAATTCTTCGGTGCCCAGTTTTCTTTATAGTCCAACTCTCACATCCATACATGACTACTAGAAAAACCAAAGCTTTGACTAGACAAACCTTTGTTGACAAAGTAATGTCTCTGCTTTTTAATATGTTGTCTAGGTTGGTCATAGCTTTTCTCTCAAGGAGCAAGTGTCTTTTAATTTCATGGCTGCAGTCACTGTCTGCAGTGACTTTGGAGCCCAAGAAAGAAAATCTGTCACTGCTTCCACATTTTCCCCATCTATTTGCCATGAAGTGATGGGACTGGATGCCATGATGTTAGTTTTTTGAATGTTGAGTTTTAATTCAGCTTTTTCACTCTCCTCTTTCACCCTCATCAAGAGGCATTTTAATTCATCTTTACTTTCTGCCATTAGTGTGGTATCATCTGCGTATCTGAGGCAGTCAAAATATACAAACTGCTGGTTATAAAATAAATAAGTCATTAGGATGTAATGTACAGCATGGTGACTATAGTTAATAATACTGCATTGCACATTTGAAAGTTGTTAAGAATAAATCTTGAAAAATATTTTTTGACTGTATATGGTAATGGATGTTTACTAGACTTACTGGGAAGATCATTTTTCAGTATATGAAAATATTAAATCATTAAGTTGCACATCTAAAAGCAGTATGTTATATGTCAGTCATATCTCAATTAAAAAAATTATTTATGTTAAAACCTTAAGCATAGTTTATTATCCCTAAATGTTAGTTACTATTGTTAAGATTATTATTATTTGGCCCAAAATATCTGATACATTATTGGAGATCTAAAACTTACGTAGTAAATTCATATTAACTAATAGAGTCGAGTCATTTAGCCAGTTAATCCACGTCTGAGTGTACGGGACTTCCCTTGTAGGTCAGTCGGTAAAGAATCTGCCTGCAGTGCAGGAGACCCAGGTTCAATCCTTGGATCGGGAAGATCCCCTGGAGAAGGAAATGGCAACTCACTCCACTATTCTTGCCTGGAGAATCCCATGGGCAGAGGAGACTGGCAGGCTACAGTTCATGGGGTCACAAGAGTCTGACACGACTGAGTGACTAAACCACCAAAAGAAAAAAGGTAAACATTTAAGGTAAGTATCCAAGTAATTCAAGACAAAATAGTTTCACATTATATATCAAAATGCTTGAATAATATGTTTGTTGGCACTAGATGTAGGTAACTGTGTTCCTATAAAAGAAAATTCATTATTCTTTACACATAGAGAATAACTAGATTAGCTGTGGCTTAGAAGATTTAGAGTTGAGAAATAAAAGGGTCATAATATCTGAAGAATAAAGTCAAAACATGAAGACTTATAAATGCTTAGAGCAACTAGATGTTGCCAATCAAGAATAGTATAGCATTATAAGGGTGTAATACTATTATCAGGGTAATATAACAGTAACAATAATAACTACTTCCCATATACAATATGTTTTCCCCTAGAATAATATGATATTGCATTTTTAAAAATTGAAGTGTAATTGATTTACAAAGATTCAGGTGTACAGCCAAGTGACTCAGTTACATATATATATATACACACACCCACATATATGTATATATATAACTGAATATATATTGTTTTGAGCAGAGAGTACAGTATCAGGTGTTAACAGATAAATCGAGCTATATGAAAAATTTTTAAGAGTTTATTTGAGCAAAAATGGGTAAGGATCAGGCAGCATCCAATCTGGCAGCTAGAAAGGACCTCTGAGGAACTGTAAAAATGAAAGACTTTTTTAGGCAGAAGGGGACAGGAATGAGAAAGTCATACCAGGTAAAAAAAGACAGGAGAGTTATGGCAAAGTTACTTCCCTGTTGGGGATGGCAGGAGTCTATCAAGCTGATGACCTAAGTAATGCTGATTCCTGACTGACTGGTTAAAGATTCCATTTCTGGGAGAGCTGAAGCCGTAATTAAGTTTTGGTTTGGTAATGTGGGACTTAGTGTAACCGAGCACAAGGGCTTTGACAGGGGACGTTTACTGTGAAGTAAGGGTTTATTACAAAGCGTCAAGTGAGGGAGTGAGAGACAGCCTCAGATCCACTCCAACTTGGTTTTTGAGTTTGGAGTTTTTAAGGGGGAGGAGAATAGAAGCTGAGATTACTGGTGATTCTGTGATAATTGTGGTTTCGGGAGTCAGATGTGTGTGGTTTATGGTGGTCCATGGTTTGTGTGTCTCTAAGCTCATTTTACCCTGCAGGAACAAGCCATCTGACTCTGATTGATGAGAGTTCAATTAGCACAGGATTGAGGTCAGAGAGAATAAGAAAGGGAATAAAGTTTTGGGTAGAGAGGTTAATCATAAACCCAATAGGGGAACTCAGTTTTAGGGGGACATAGTTTCTTTAGCATAAGCGAGTCTTTTAGGCCTGTTGTCATGTTTTCTTTCTTTCTTCTTTTTTAAATACAGGACACTAAATCCTAACTTGGACAATGAATACTCACTGTTAGGCATGTTTACTAGTTATACTTCACAGTTTTAGAGGGTATAAATAATTTGCCTCAGATAATCCAGTAATTTAGTGACAGAATGGAGCTCAAATTAGGTCTTTTGACTCAGAGATAAGCACTCTTTTAATTATAAAATTCTGTACCTTACTATTCATCCCATTCTGTTACTCACCGAATTAACTGGTCCTTCTGGGTTATTCCTGCTGCCATTGTCTGAGCTTTTCTGCCTTGACTGCATAGACCCTGTATCAGCTCTTCTCATTTTCCCATTCAATCTGCCTAGCTTTCCCTCACTTTCTTTCAAACTAAGGCTCCTGTTGCACATGAAGATCTCCATCATAGTAAGCTTCTTATTTTCTTCTTGTTTATTGGTATGTATGTCTCTCTACCAGGATATAAGGACAGTTAAGGGCAGAACTGAGCTTTCCCTACATATATACACAGACAAGTTCAGTGTTAATCTCACAATAAGATTGTAATGTCTATCTGAGTGGTTAAATGGTTTGCGACTGTATTTTTGACTGTGCCGTGAAGGTTGTGGGATCTTAGTTCCCCGACCAGAGATTAAACCCAGGCTTCTGGCAGTGAAGGCACTGAGTCGTAAGCACTGGATGACCAGGAGACGCTTTATTTAGTCATTTCACAAATGTCTATTGAAGAACTCTGCTAAAAGATATTGTGGGAGGATGATTGAAAATAAGAGACTCTGGCTTCAAGGAATTCACTGTCCTAACAGAAGAGATAGATTGTAGGTCATAAATAACTATAATACAAGGTAGAAATTCAGACTTAGAGTAAAAATAATCCTTTCTAGAGCAAAAACCTTCCCTATGCTCAGTGTCAGCAAATGACTACAGAAAATGCAACTTGGGCCTGTCCCACTAAAATAGAGTTCTATTAAAGTGAGTGAGACAGAATGGAAATGTCATTCAGTCTCCAATACCACTACGTAAATGGGCCTCCAATCACCAGGTTATTGTTTTCTATTGCTAATGTTAGCGGATTTACCTTCATAAGCAGACATTTGTGTTAACCTAACAAATTCACTTTGGTGAATAATATGTATCTTGCTGAACTAACAGCACCTTACTGGATTATCGTATGAATTAAATGAAATATGTCTTAACACATTTTATATAATAAATATCCAATTTTTTTTCTTGGCACTAGTGCAAAGAAATAGAGGAAAACAATAGAATGGGAAAGACTAGAGATCTCTTCAAGAAAATTAGAGATACCAAGGGAATCAGTTCAGTTCAGTTCAGTTCAGTCGCTCAGTCGTGTCTGACTCTTTGCGACCCCATGAATCGCAGCACGCCAGGCCTCCCTGTCCATCACAAACTCCCGGAGTTTAATCAAACTCATGCCCATTGAGTCGGTGATGCAATCCAGCCATCTCATCCTCTGTTGTCCTCTTCTTCTCCTGCCCACAATCCCTCCCAGCATCAGGGTCTTTTCCAAGAGTCAACTCTTCACATGAAGTGGCCAAAGTATTGGAGTTTCAGCTTCTGCATCAGTCCTTCCAATGAACACCCAGGACTGATCTCCTTTAGGATGGACTGGTTGGATCTCCTTGCAGTCCAAGGGACTCTCAAGAGTCTTCTCCAACACCACAGTTCAAAAGCATCAATTTTTTGGCACTCAGCTTTCTTCGCAGTCCAACTCTCACATCCATACATGACCATGGGAAAAACCATAGCCTTGACTAGACAGACCTTTGTTGGCAAAGTAATGTCTCTGCTTTTTAATATGCTATCTATGTTGGTCATAATTTTCCTTCCAAGAAGTAAGCGTCTTTTAATTTCATGGCTGCAATAACCATCTGCAGTGATTTTGGAGCCCCCCCAAAAATAAAGTCTGACACTGTTTCCACTGTCTCCCTGTCTATTTCCCATGATATGATGGGACCAGATGCCATGATCTTAGTTTTCTGAATGTTAAGCTTTAAGCCAACTTTTCACTCTCCTCTTTCACTTTCATCAAGAGGCTCTTTAGTTCTTCTTCACTTTCTGCCATAATGGTGGTGTCATCTGCATATCTGAGGTTATTGATATTTCTCCTGGCAATCTTGATTCCAGCTTGTGCTTCTTCCAGCCCAGCGTTTCTCATGATGTACTCTGCATATAAGTTAAATAAGCAGGGTGATAATATACAGCCTTGATGTACTCCTTTTCCTATTTGGAACCAGTTTATTGTTCCACATCCAGTTCTAATGGTTGTTTCCTGACCCGCATATAGGTTTCTCAAGAGGCAGGTCAGGTGGTCTGGTATTCCCATCTCTTTCAGAATTTTCCACAGTTTATTGTGATCCACACAGTCAAAGGCTTTGGCATAGTCAATAAAGCAGAAATAGATGTTTTTCTGGAACTCTCTTGCTTTTTTGATGACCCAGAGGATATTGGCAATTTGATCTCTGGTTCCTCTTCCTTTTCTAAAACCAGCTTGAACATTTGGAAGTTCTCGGTTCATGTATTGCTGAAGCCTGGCTTGGAGAATTTTGAGCATTACTTTACTAGCGTGTGAGATGAGTGGAATTGTGCAGTAGTTTGAGCATTCTTTGGGATTGCCTTTCTTAGGGATTGGAATGAAAACTGACCTTTTCCAGTTCTGTGGCCACTGCTGAGTTTTCCAAATTTGCTGGCATATTGAGTGCAGCACTTTCACAGCATCATCTTTTAGGATTTGAAATAGCTCAACTGGAATTCCATCACCTCCACTAGCTTTGTTCATAGTGATGCTTCCTAAGGCCCACTTGACTTCACATTCCAGGATGTCTGGCTCTAGGTGAGTGATCACACCATCATGATTATCTGGGTTGTGAAGATCTTTTTTTGTACAGTTCTTCTGTGTATTCTTGCCACCTCTTCTTAATATCTTTTGTTTCTGTTAGGTCCATACCATTTCTGCCTTTTATTGAGCCCATTTTTGCATGAAATGTTCCCTTGGTATCCCTAATTTTTTTGAAGATATCTCTAGACTTTACCATTCTGTTGTTTTCCTCTATTTCTTTGCATTGATCACTGAGGAAGGCTTTCTTATCTCTCCTGGCTATTTTTTGGAACTCTGCATTCAAATGGGAATATCTTTCCTTTTCTCCTTTGCTTTTTGCTTCTCTTCATTTCACAGCTATTTGTAAGGCCTCCTCAGACAACCATATTGCCTTTTTGCATTTCTTTTCCATGGGGATGGTCTTAATGCCTGTCTCCTGTACAATGTCACGAACCTCCATCCATAGTTCATCAGGCTCTCTGTCTATCAGATCTAGTCCCTTAAATCTATTTCTCACTTCCACTGTATAGTCATAAGGGATTTGATTTGGGTCATACCTGAGTGGTCTAGTGGTCATCCCTACTTTCTTCAATTTAAGTCTGAATTTGTCAATAAGGAGTTCATGATCTGAGCCACAGTCAGCTCCTGGTCTTGTTTTTGCTGACTGTATAGAGCTTCTCCATCTTTGGCTGCAAAGAATATAATCAGTCTGATTTTGGTGTTGACCATCTGGTAATGTCCATGTGTAGAGTCGTCTCTTCTGTTGTTGAAAGAGGGTGCTTGTTGTGACCAGTGCATTCTCTTGGCAGAACTGTATTAGCCTTTGCCCTGCTTCATTCCGTACTCCAAGGCCAAATTTCCCTGTTACTGCAGGTGTTTCTTGACTTCCTACTTTTGCATTCCAGTCCCCTATAATGAAAAGGACATCTTTTTTGGGTGTTAGTTCTAGAAGGTCTTGTAGGTCTTCATAGAACTGTTCAACTTCAGCTTCTTCAGCATTACTGGTTGTGGCATAGGCTTGGATTACCATGATATTGAATGGTTTGCCTTGGAAATGAACAGAGATCATTCTGTCGTTTTTAAGATTGCATCCAAGTACTGCATTTCGGACTCTTGTTGACTATGATGGCTACTCCATTTCTTTGAAGGGATTCTTGCCCACAGTAGTAGATATAATGGTCATCTGAGTTAAATTCACCCATTCCAGTCCATTTTAGTTTGCTGATTCCTAGAATGTTGACATTCACTCTTGCCATCTCCTGTTTGACCACTTCCAATTTGCCTTGATTCATGGACCTAACATTCCAGGTTCCTATGCAATATTGCTCTTTACAGCATCGGACCTTGCTTCTATCACCAGTCCCATCCACAACTGGGTGTTGTTTTTGCTTTGGCTCCATCCCTTCATTCTTTCTGGAGTTATTTCTCCACTGATCTCCAGTAGCATATTGGGCACCTACTGACCTGGGTAGTTCCTCTTTCAGTTTCCTATCATTTTGCCTTCTCATACTGTTCATAGGGCTCTCAAGGCAAGAATACTGAAGTGGTTTGCCATTCCCTTCTCCAGTGGACCACATTCTGTCAGACCTCTCCACCATGACCCAACCATCTTGGGTGGTCCCACAAGGCATGGCTTAGTTTCACTGAGTTAGACACGACTGTGGTCCTGTGATCGGATTGGCTAGTTTTCTGTGATTATGGTTTTAGTGTGTCTGCCCTCTGATGCCCTCTTGCAACACCTACCATCTTACTTGGGTTTCTCTTACCTTGGACTAGGGGTATCTTCTCACGGCCGCCCCTCTTGACCTTGAAAGCGGAGTAGCTCCTCTCAGCCCTCCTGCGCCCGCACAGCAGCCGCTCCTTGGATACTTTATGGAAAGATGGGCTCCATAAAGGACAGAAATGGTGTGGACCTAAGAGAAGCAGAAGATATTAAGAAGAGGTGGCAAGAATACACAGAAGAACTGTACAAAAAAGATCTTCACGGTCCAGATAACCATGATGGTGTGATCACTTACCTAGAGCCAGACATCCTGGAGTGTGAAGTCAAGTGGGCCTTAGGAAGCATCACTATGAACAAAGCTAGTGGATGTGATGGAATTCCAGTTGAGCTATCTCAAATCCTGAAAGATGATGCTGTGGAAGTGCTGCACTCAATATGTCAGCAAATTTGGAAAACTCAGCAGTGGCCACAGAACTGGAAAAGGTCAGTTTTCATTCCAGTCCCAAAGAAAGGCAATCCCAAAGAATGCTCAAATTACCACACAATTCCACTGATCTCACATGCTAGCAAAGTAATGCTCAAAATTCTCCAAGCCAGGCTTCAACAGTATATGAATCATGAACTTCCAGATGTTCAAGCTGAATTTAGAAAAGGCAGAGGAACCAGAGATCAAATTGCCAATATCCTCTGGGTCATCGAAAAAGCAAGAGAGTTCCAGAAAAACATCTATTTCTGCTTTATTGACTAAGTCAAAGCCTTTGACTGTGTGGATCACAACAAACTGTGGAAAATTCTTAAGGAGATAGGAATACCAGGCCACCTTATCTACCTCCTGAGAAATCTGTATGCATGTCAAGAAGCAACAGTTAGAATTGGACATGGAACAACATTCTGGTTCCAAATCACAAAAGGAGTACGTCAAGGCTGTATACTGTCACCCTTCTTGTTTAACTTATATGCAGAGTACATCATGCAAAATGCTGGGCTGGATGAAGCACAAGCTGGAATTTAGATTGCCGGGAGAAATTTCAATAACCTCAGATGTGCAGATCACACCACCCTTATGGCAGAAAGTGAAGAAGAACTAAAAAGCCTCTTGATGAAAGTGATAGAGGAGAGTAGAAAAGTTGGCTTAAAACTCAACATTCAGAAAACCAAGATCATGGCATCTGGTCCCATCACTTCATGGCAAATAGATGGGAAAACAATGGAAACAGAGACTTTATTTTCTTGGGCTCCAAAATCACTGCAGATGGTGACTGCAGTTTGAAATTAAAAGATGCTTGCTCCCTGGAAGAAAAGCTATGACCAATCTATACAGCATATTAAAAAGCAGAGACATTACTTTGCCAGCAAAGATCCATCTAGTCAAAGCTATGGTTTTTCTAGTAGTCATGTATGGATGAGAGAGTGGGATCATAAAGAAAACTGAGTGCTGAAGAATTGATGCTTTTGAACTGTGGTGTTAGAGAAGACTTTTGAGAGTCCCTTGGACTGCAAGGGGATCCAACCAATCCATCCTAAAGGAAATCAGTCCTGAATATTCATTGGAAGGACTGATGCTGAAGCTGAAACTCCAATACTTTGGTCACCTGATGTGAAGAACTGACTCATTTGAAAAGACTCTGATGCTGTGAAAGTTTGAAGGCTGGAGAAGAAGGAGACAACAGAAGATGTGATGATTGGATGGCATCACCGACTCAATGGACATGAGTTTGAGCAAGCTCCGGGAGTTGGTAATGGACAGGGAGACCTGGCATGCTGCAGTCCATGGTGTCGCAGAGTTGGACATGACTGAGGACTGAACTTAACTGAGGAGTATTAAAATAAGCTTGGAAAACATCCAAATAGAATATCAGTAAAAACATGTATTTAAAAAAATCTAATTGTTACTCTGTGTTAAAGAACATACTTGCTAGACTTCAAGAATGCACAGAATGGCCCAGGCCCCACTGAGTTTGACATCTCCATCTCAGAAGTCCTTGCTTCAGTGATATGAAATCTGAAAGTACCAACTCAAGCTGTCTATCACCACATACCTTGTAAGACAACTAGAGGACTAAATCCAGAATATTGCCTTCTTCAGAGTATGTTCTCCTGAAGGGGAGCAGAATTGGCCACCCCAAATATGCCTCTTTGGCATAAGCATTTTGAGCCAGTTATTTTCAAGTGATAACGGACAGGAGAAACTCTGAAAACCAAGTAGAAGCTACCATTTATAAGACACATGTAAGTTTATAAAGGAAATCTCCACTTGAAAGGGCATCTCCCTCCTGTCCAAAGAAGTGAAGGATGGTAGTTTCTAGAAACTCTTATCAGGGGAGAAGATATGGGCTTAAATCTGCATGACAACCCTACCCTAGTTTACTGTGCCTTGCCTGGTCACCTCCCATAACTGGTCTCCCCACCCCCAATTTCTCCTTTTGTCTTTAGATGGAGATGGTATTGAAGGTGGTGGCTTGGACCATTTCAGAGAGTTCCTCAGTTTTCCTAGGTCTCTCCATGTATGCAGGAAGTATGTGTGCTATTGGGCTTCCCTGATAGCTCAATTGGTAAAGAATCCACCTGCAGTGCAGGAAACCCTGGTTCAATTCCTGGGTCAGGAAGATCCACTGGAGAAGGGATAGGCTACTCACTGCAGTATGCTTGGGCTTCCCTTGTGGCTCAGCTGGTAAAGAATCCATCTGCAATGCAGAAGGTCTGGGTTTGATTTCTGGGTTGGGAAGATCCCCTGGAGAAGGGAAAGGTTACCCACCCCAGTATTCTGGTCTAGAGAATTCCATGAACTGTATAGTCCATGGGGTCACAAAGAGTCTGACACAGCTTAGCGACTTTCACTTCACTTCATTTCACTTCATGCATGCTATTAAGCTTATGCTTCTTTTTCTCTTATTAATCCATTTTTTATTACAGGTTACATTTCAGTCAAGAACCTAGAAGAGCAGAAGAAAAATAATAATTTTTCCTCCCCTGTAGTCTCTTTTCCCTCAATGTTTAACTCTTTCAGTTCTCAGAGAGTCCTGCTGAATGCATGCCTAAAGGACCTGGCTCTCCCTTGCAAGGCAAGAAAATAAATTCAGCTTTATTTCTTACTGTTAAACACCTGTCTTCTAGCTTCTTCTAACTCTGGAAGAGCTACAGGTCTGTTTTGTCTTAAAAGAAATTAGCATATTGGGAAAATTCATCATAGAATATAAAATACTCCCAACCTAATAAAGTGCACAAAAGGAAAGTGAAAGTTGCTCAGTCACGTCCGACTCTTTGCAACCCCATGGACTATACAGTCCATGGAATTCTCCAGGCCAGAATACTGGAGTGGGTAGCCTATCCCTTCTCCAGCAAATCTTCCTGAACCGGGAATCGAACCAGTGTCTCCTGCATTGCAGGCAGTTTCTTTACCAACTGAGCTATCAGGGAAGCCCAAGAGGATGATGATATTAAATCTTTGTGGAATACAAAATCACAGTATTTACTCTTAAAAGGATAGAACAGCCTTCAGATATTTCAGAAATAAGAAGAATGGTGTCACTTATAAATGTGAAAATTATACCAACAATTTATTTTCATTTTTAAAGTCACTTTCTTCTTCTGGATGTTACGGTTTTATTGGGTTGTTTGCATGTTTGTCCTTCCTCTACATGTCAATATGTTTACATATGTAAGAGTACCCTTAATGAAAATTTGGATGAATTATGTTGTGGCTTTTGTTTCTTCTTATATCTAACTTTTTCTGGGTAAGACCATGTTGAAAAGAACATCATGGGGTTTTGAAACAGAAATATTTAAGTCATTAAATATGCAACTTGAGAGCATAAGGGTAGCAATACAAATGGACAAAAGAAGGGACATTCCCATTAATTTTGCTCTCGTTTATTCTGATTAGGTGGCAAGAGTTTTGTTGGAGAACTGATTGTAGGCATGTATAGCCTCCTTCAGAGTTTCATAACTGGTATTCTTTCCAAGGGCCAAAATACAGTCAAGATATGATTGTAGGAAAATAATGGAACTTTCATCCTATCTGTATACCTGCCATCTATCAAATCAATCACTTTCATTGTGTTTCTCCTTTTCTATACTTTTTCCTCCATCACTTCCTTCTGCACTCTCTCTTCTCTGTGTCATCCTGTATCACCCTTTAGCCTATATTTTCATTCCCAGCCCTCTCTCTTTAAAATTGCTTATGGTGGCCTCCCTGGTGGTCCAGTGACTAAGACTCCATGCTCCCAATGCAGGGGGACTGGATTTGATCCCTGATCAAGACAGTTCCTGCATGCTGCAACTAAAAGTTCACATACTGTAACCAAAGATCCTGCATGTCACAACTAAGACCCAGTACAGCCAAATAAGTAAATGTTTTAAAAATAATAATAAATATAATTGCCTATGGTGATATTGACTCAGAGACCACTTCTTTCAAGATATGGCTAGTGCCCTGTAAGTCTGGAGAGAATTGGATTAGCTGTTTTTCAGTTCGTCAAGAGGCACTGGGACAAATATGACTAAATGCTTGGCAGTTAGGATATGAAAAATGAGAATGAGTCCCATGTTTGCTTTTAGTAGGGATGATGACTGCACTATGCTGGGTGTTGACAACTGCCTTTCCCCAACAGATATATGCTGATATGCCATCATGTGGGTGATGTAGACAGATATAATTTACATGTAACTCTAAATAAGTGCATTCTTTGGTATAATGTTGTCTTTAAAAATTGCAGCCCTAATACCCTTTTTGTACTGGCTTCTTTTAAGGAAGTTTTGTGAACTTCAGTGCTATCACTGCTAAAAGGTTGAAGGTTTCCTGGAAGACAGAGAGGAAAGGTTCTCAAACTTCCACGTTGCTTTTTGTCCTTGAGGGTGTTATATGACATGCTGATGAAAAAAAGAAAGAGCCAGCTAAATTCTGCATAGGAAAATAATGACAAATAGTGCCTGGCTTTTGTGATTACAACTGAAGCCAATCAGGCATACCACAGATTTCAGAAAGTCAATAGTTGAAAAAATGTATTGATTGTTACCAAGACCCTTAGAGAGTGGCCCAGAATTTTCCATTTGATCACAGGTGACATTCGAAGAACAGTGAACTTTTCCAAATGGGAAGCAGTCATCAGAGGTGTTAAAATTATGTAAAAAAATTCTGGTGCTTTTATTTGGAAAGGAGTGAAAGAGTAATTGAAATTAGCTTATGTGCTAATGTAACAGGGAAGAGCCAATTCTGATTCCATGATGGACCTCTTTCTTTGATTTTAACCTTTGCTTTTTACTGCTTTTGTTATTATAATCATACATAATGGCCTGCCTCAGGGAACCTTGCCCCTCTGCCAGAATGTTAAACTAAAGTGGTTTTGTTCAGCTCACAGGCAGACAGTCTAACCCTGCACACCTGTGAATGGCTGCAGAAAAGAAGAAATTAGCACATCCCCTCCTGTTTTGCAAGATAAATGACCTTTTTACTTTACTTCCTCACCTCCTCTCCCACTCTGCCCTAGAAAAAACTGTCAGACACCTGCCCTCCTGCATAAGATGTTTGTTTTGAGACATTAGTCTGCCATCTTCTCAGTCCACCAGCTTTCCAAATAGTCATTACTTCTTGACTCAACACCTCATCTGTAAATTTATTGGCCTGTCGTATGGTGAGCAGAGCAAGCTTAGACACTCGGTAGCACTAAGTACCACCAAAAAATGATTCTCCCACTCCCCAAATCTATTTAGTTACTATTAAAATTGATTTAAAACAAGCAATCTAAGAGAAAGGTGAATTTGCAGATTCTAAAATGAAATTTCATCTATTAATAAACAGTTATTGACAATGAGCACATTCTAATGAAAACAACAACAACAAACAAGTTTGAATTCAAAACTTCTTGGGCCAGTGATTAATATGTCCCTGAGAAATATAACTTTAAAACCTCTGTTTTCTTATCTGTGAAACAGAGATCATATCTGCCATGGTATTTAGTGGGTGCTGAATAAAAGTTATATTGTGATCTTTACTTTTCCTGAGCATTTGATGATTATGTATTGAAAGATATAGCAACTTTATTTGTTTGCTTTGCCGAGTTCAGTTTAGTTCAGTCGCTCAGTCATGTCCAACTC
Source organism: Dama dama (assembly GCF_033118175.1). NCBI lineage: Eukaryota > Metazoa > Chordata > Mammalia > Artiodactyla > Cervidae > Dama > Dama dama. The sequence goes on along the minus strand of NC_083714.1, from coordinate 128,548,965 downwards.
TTTGCAACCTCATGAACTGCAGCATGCCAGGCTTTTCTGTCCATCACCAACTCCTGGAGCTTGCTCAAACTCATGTCCATCAAGTCAGTGATGCCATCCAACCGTCTCATCCTTTGTCATCCCCTTCTCCTCCTGCCTTCAATCTTTCCCAGCATCAGGGTCTTTTCAAATGAGTCAGTTCTTCACATCAGGTGGCCAAATTATTGGAACTTCAGCTTCAGCATCAGTCCTTTCAATGAATATTCAGGACTGATTTCCTTTAGGATGGACTGGTTTGACCTCCTTGCTGTCCAAGGGACTCTCAAGAGTCCTCTCCAACACCACAGTTCAAATGCATCAATTCTTTGGCCTTCAGCTTTCTTCATAGTCCAACTCTCATATCCATACATGACTACTAGGAAAACCAAAGCTTTGAAAAGACAGACCTTTGCTAGCAAAGTAATGTCTCTGTTTGTTAATATGCTATATAGGTTGGTCATAGTTTTTCTTCCAAGGAGTAAACATCTTTTAATCACATCTGCAGTGATTTTGGAGCCCCCCAAAATAAAGTCTCTTACTGTTTCCATTGTTTTCCCATCTATTTGCCATGAAATGATGGGACTGGATGCCATGATATTAATTTTTTGAATGTTGAGTTTAAGCCAGCTTTTTCACTCTGTTCTTTCACTTTCATCAAGAGGCTCTTTGGTTCCTCTTTGCTTTCTTCCATAAGGGTTGTGTCATCTGTATATCTGAGGTTATTGAAATATCTCCTGGCAATCTTGATTCCAGCTTGTGCTTCATCCAGCCTGGCATTTCGCATGATAACTTAAATAAGCAGGGTGACAGTATACAGCCTTGATGTACTCCTTTCGCAATTTTGAACCAGTCCATTGTTGCATGCCTGGTTCTAACTGTTGCTTCTTGATCTGCTTACAGATTTCTCAGGAGGTAGGTAAGGCAGCCTGGTATTCCCATCTCTTTAAGAATTTCCACAGTTTGTTGTGATCCACACAGTCAAAGACTTTAGCTTAGTCAGTGAAGCAGAAGTAGATGTTTCTCTGGAATTCTCTTGCCTTTTCTATGATCCAGCGGATGTTGGCAAGTTAATCTCTGGTTCCTCTGCCTTTTCTAAATCCAGCTTGAACATCTGGAAGTTCTTGGCTCACATACTGTTGAAGCCTAACTTGGAGAATTTTCAGCATTACTTTGCTAGCGTGTGGGATGAGTGCAATAGTGCGGTAGTTTGAACATTCTTCAGCATTCCCTTTCTTTGGGTTTGGAATGATAGCTGACCTTTTCCAGCCCTGTGGCCACTGCTGAGTTTTCCAGATTTGCTGGCATATTGAGTGCAGCACTTTCACAGCATCATCTTTTAGGATTTGAAATAGCTTAGCTGGAATTCCATCACCTCCACTAGCTTTGTTCGTAGTGATGCTTCCTAGGGCCCATTTGACTTCACATTCCGGGATGTCTGGCTCTAGTTGAGTGATGGCACCATCGTGGTTTTCTGGGTCATTAAGATCTTTTCTGTATAGTTCTTCCATGTATTCTTGGCATGTCTTACAGCAAACCTTAAAAACATGTCACTTTGGAGAAAACATCCACTATTCTTAGTTTATCTGAAATGCTCCCATCAGGTTCTGAATGGTGAGCAAGAAGACAGACAGGATGATTTCTTTTATTTTTAATTTTTGGCTGTGCTGGGTGTTTATTGCTGCACATGAGCTGTTGTCTCATTGCAGCGACCGGGGGCTACTCTCTAATTGCAGTGCCAGGGCTTCTCATTGCAGTGGCTTCTCTTGTTGCAGAGCGCAGGCTCTAGGCATGGAGGCTTCAGTGGTTGCAGCATGTGGGCTCAGTAGTTTTGGCTTATGGGCTCTGTAGTTGCGGTATGCTTCTCAGGGCTTCATGGGACTGGAGTAACTTAGTCCCCGTGAGCAGCTTAAATCTCTGTTTCATCATAATGCCTCAGCAGAGCAATGCCACATCTCTCCTTTCCACATAACATTTCTGCTTTGGCCACTGTCTCATGGTCTCTCTTTGCTTGATGTGAGCTCCCTCCTGGTTAATGTGTTCAATGTGTTTGCTGCTGTGCCCTCCCAGGAGCTTATTGATGTGCCACTTTGGATTACAGTAAGCTTTAGTGATATATAAAGTGCACATGTAGTAGGAACTTTCACTTTAATAACTGTTACTCTCCAGTGTTCCTGCACAGTCTGATCCCCAAGCAGCTGAATTTCAGAAGCACACAGGGGTTATTTAGTCATGTTAAAGAGTGTCTGAGTTCTGGATTTTATCTATGACATCATGGCAATTCTGATAGATGAATTCATTTAGCTCGCCTGGGTTGTAGGTTCTACACACATAAGAGGGAAGTATTTGCCCTTTCCCGGATTTGAATTATAATGAGGACTAACCAAATGAAAATCATTTATAAAATCAAGCTAGGACTTTAAGCTATAATCTGAGGCTTTATTAATCAGTATATATATTTTCACTCGAGCACCAGAAGATTACAAAACTGTGACCCACACTGTTGCATATTTTAGAACTAGAAAATGTGCACTGTATCTTCATGACTTTTTGCAACTCATTTATTTTGACAAAAATTAAATTTGAATGACAGAAAAAGGTTTTGGTCATATGCAGATTGTTGAAGTTAACATGCTTTGAGACTGGAGACTCAGCCTTAATGAAATCATTTCATTAAATAAGGAAGGAGCCTCTCATCAGGCATTTGGGAAACTGTGGGTTTGATTTCAGATCTATTTATATTTCCAGCGACTCTCATTAGAATATGATACAGACAATACGTCCATGTTCCTTTCATCTTCTTTCTAAAAGGCAAAGCGTACAATAAAGATGTGATTCCAAGAAAGTCATTCGACCTGTCTTTTGTCAAAACAGGACTCTTGTGGTGAAGGATAGAACCTGAAATGTTGAGTTGAAGCAAGAACTAGTTCCTGCTGTGGAGCATGGAAAATACTGCCTGCCTTTGGGAGAGGGCTGTAGAGCTTTGGAAAGAACATAAGGGAACTAAAACTTACCGAGTTCTGTTCTGTTCAAGGCTCTAAACATCCTTATTTACATGTAATGTTGTTTACTTATTTCAACGACTAGCAAATTCTGTCCCTGTAAGCAAGCTACACACGAAGCCAAATGACAGGGTTCTTTGGTGAGCATGGAATCAAAACAAAAATTGTTGATTGCATAATATGAATGTTTAATACTTGTGACAACTGCTTGTTAGATACATGCCTGCACACACAGGTCAGAGAGGCTCTGTCCTTGGATGTGGTTCACCACATTCGTGAGTCCATATTGGCTAGGTCCGTATTGGCTAGGTCCATATTGGCTAGGTCCATATTGGCTAGGTCCATATTGGCTAGGTCCATGTTGGCTAGGTCCACTTGCCTTGCAGGGTTTCTCTTCTCTTTGTTTCTGTGGCTGACCACCCCCATTTGATAGGCACTGTCCTGGGAGAGATTGTTTCTTTAAGATGACTGTATTAGTTTTTACTGTGAAGCAAATAGCTGGAAGATCTCTGTGGTTATGGCATCAGGCATTTGTTTTCACGTTCTTAGGTCTATAGGTCAGCCATGATTTGGCTGATTAGGATGAAGTTGGCTGGGCCAGGATGGACACCAGGCCTCTATTTAGGTTCAGGTCTTCTGGGACCAAGGCTGGAGGGGCCATGGCTACCTGGAACACTAGAAGGCAAGCAAAAGCATGTGATGTTTTTTACCACCTCAGCTTGGGACTGTGAGGTCCCCCACACTGTGGTGACTAAAGTCACAGGGCCAAGCCCAGCATCAATAGAGTGGGGAAGTATAGGCTTCTCAAAGAGGGAGGTGAACTGAAAAGAGCATGAATGTAAACTCTCTAAGAAAAGACAGGAAGGGGTATAGAATTGGGAACAATGATCCCATTCACCATAATAACTCTGGATAGACACTCTAATCCATTATTTGTTGATTTCATAGTTTAGTTCTCAGAGGACAAACTCCTTTTAGATTCTTGGGAATGGCAAAGGAACATGACATCTCATTTTTAACTTCTGTTCTCACCTGCAGAGAAGTGGCAAGATTGAATCTTCTGGCTTTGCCTTTAAGCATTTGCTATGTAAGGAAAACTGACTATTATCCTTGCCACCAGGTATATTAATGATGTAAAGAATTGTGTGAGAGGTCAAAAACCTGGGAGATTTCTTCTCTGGCCTGATGTCAAGTTAGATGACAAATTCTATTAAATCAGAACCTTTTCCCTTCCTGATAAATCAGCCTCATCTATCTTTGCTAAATTTAATTTATGAGCCATTCCAAGGCATTGGTGATATTTGAGCATCTGTGTCTGCTGTATTGGTTGCTCTTGGAAATTAAATTGCTCACATATTTCACCAAATATAAAGATGACTATTTTCATTCTGAAAAAACTATGAAATATTTCATAAATACAAGAAAGTATATAAAATACATGTACAGATACAGACTAATTTGGAAGCTGTAGAGTATTCTAAATTATGAATATAGCACAACTGATTGAGCTCTTCTTCTGCTGATGAATATCTGAGTTTTTCCAGTTTGGGACTTTTATTAAGAACGCCTCTGTGACATTTTTGTGTATATCTATCCTGAGGACATTTGTGTTTCTCTTATGAATTTCTCTAGGTTCCAAAACTAGGAGTAGACGTTCAAAGGATATGATTAGTGAATTAGTTATCTGTTTTTGTGTAACAAGCCACCATAAACATAGTGACTTAAAACAACCACCATTTTATTTGCTCATAGATTCTGCAATTTAGGGTACGTTCAACTAGGCATTTCTTTTACTTGTCTGTCTGGGGCCCATTCATGTGGGTCCAGTCATCTGGCACCTCAGCTAGAGTGTGATGGTTCAAGATAGCTTCATTCATAAGTCTGGCAAACAGTGCTGGGTCCACCAGACTTGTTTCTCCATGTGGTCTCTGCTCTTCAAGAGCTACTCTGACTGCTCCATTTCCTTCCCAGCTCTTGGCAATTAGATTTCTAAATTTTGCTGGTTTGCTGAGTACTGAATGTGTGCTCAGCAAAGGTACTAGCTGAGTACTAGCCAGGTGGGGCTAGTAGTAAAGAACCTGCCTGCCAATCCCAGTGCAGGAGACATAAGAGTCGTGGGTTTGATCCTTGGGTGGGGAAGATCCCCTGGAGAAGGAAATGGCAACCCACTCCAGTATTATTGCTTGGAGAATCCGATGGACAGTGGAGCCTGGTGGGCTACAGTCCATGGGGTCACAAAGAGTTAGACATGACTGAAGCGATTTAGCATGTACACGCACGAGTATTGAATAGCTTCTCATTGTGGCTTTAACTTACAGTTACTAATAGTATTGAAACTGAGCATCTTTTCTTATATTTATTAGTCATTTAGATTTCCTATTTTCTACAGTGTCTATGCCTTAAGATAATTACACATTTTTCATTTGTTTTGCTTTAGTGATTCATGGAAGTTTTCTTTTCCTACATATTCTGGATATCAGTCCTTATAGATTGATGAAACTTGTAGGTTACCTTTCTGCTTTCTTCATGGTATCTTTTAATGAAGAGAAGTTCTTAATTTTATTTATTTATTTATTTAAAGCCTTGCCTAGTGAATGGTCCAAGTAGCATGACTGACACACTGCTGTGATCTTAAAATGATTTTTAATAGCAGCAACTTATATGGAATGCAATTGTACATTTTTCACGTGTACATACAAAAACTTACAGAACAGTCCTCACGAAAAGAAAAAAGATGGACTCTTGTATTATCATAATGTCTTTTTTAGATTCTAATAAAATATCAACTTGATCTTACTGCTGTAAAATAAACAATATTTTTTTAAGTATGAAAATGACTGTAAGACACTGACTCCCTTATCTGGTTTCACATGTTGGAAAGATGGTTCATAGGCTCTGGATTTCTGGTGGACTTTCTGAGGAGACCTTAGAGACTATGGAGTCTTTCCTCTAAGAGAGTGGCAAGGCAGTAGGACTTGATTAGTGGATACAAATTGCTTTCCTTCATCTAATTATTAAGGCAAGTGAGATTGTTGTGCCCTTTAAAAAATCACTCAGTTTTTACCATTTACTCTGTGGAATATTTGACTAAAATGGAAACAAAGTCCTCATTTAGTATTTGTTACTTTTAAATGCTGGTATTATATCATTCTGATGCCAATTTGTATATACTATCTGCAAGACACAAGGTTTAGAATAGACTGAATTCCAATTTTCTTAGTCATTGGGTACTTCTGGAAATTCAAATTTATGTCAACAGAAACAGTATGAACTTCTTTGTCTTGTAATGATTTCTATAGCAACAGTCGTTTGGGGGAAGAGTTAAGTTTTCTTTTAATCATTTTTTTTCATGAATATTTCACTCTGGAGTCTTCAAATGGAAAATCTATTCATGCTTATCACTTCAGATGTTATCCAGAAGGGCCTATTAACTGGCCAAGGAAACACTATGAAGTAATATCAAGAGAATGGCTTCTGATCAGACCGACCAACTCTGTCACTAGCCATTTCTCTGACTTTGACTGATGAATTCAAACTCTGATTCAGTTTAGGGTGCATCAGAACCCCTTGGAGGACTTATTAAAACACACATTGTTAGTTCCCACCCCAGAGTTTCTCATTTTATGGATCTTTGGTGGGGCCCCCAAATCTGCTTTTCCAACATGCTCCCAGTTGATGTCAATGATCCTGGTCCTGGGAGCATACTTTCAGAGTCAGTCTCCTAAGTTAGTTTCAGAGGAGTACAATAATACCTCCTGGAATGGGTGTGTGTACTAATGAGTTGCTCTCTATGAAGCAAACCCCAAGGTGTCTGACAAATAGGAAAATTTTAATTAATATTTGTTTCCTTTCTTCTCTATCTCCCCTCTTCTTCTAATAAATATTAACAAAATGTTCCATATGATGGATGAATAGGGCAAGAACCCTATCTTCATGTATCTTTTAATTACATAAGAAAGAAATGAACACGTATGTTACAATTATGAAAAACAAGGAAGGAAAAAAATTAAAAAGGAAAAAGAAAAGAAAAGCAAGGAGATCCTTAAACAACTACTAAATTCCTAGCTATGGCCTGAATGTGTCCCCCAAAATGTTTGTGTTGAAATCTTCTCCCTAAGGTGATGGTATTAGGATGTGGGGCCTTTGGAAAGCTCTGCTCTCATGGATGGGATGAATGTCCTTATAAACAAGGCTCCAGAGAGCTCCCTTGCCCGCTTCCACCATGTAGGGACACAACCAGAAGTCTGAGAGCAGGAAGACAGCCCTCACTTGACAAAGCTGGCATTCTGATGTCAGATTTCCAGTGTCTCAAACTTTGAGAAATAAGTTTCTGTTGCTTATAAGCCAACCAGTCTGTAAAATTTTGTTGTAGTGGCTGGAATGGACTAAGATATTACTTTTTATGTTTACTTTTTGGCACTTGAGGGTTCCAGAAGAAGAAGAGATCACTGGGGGCCATTAGTGGTCAGGGAGGACCTCTCTGAATAGTTGAGATTTAATTAGTTCTCCAGCAAAAAAGTTCTGTGTTACTGGCAGGCTGGTAATAGCTTATAAAGAAGCCCGATAATGAGGTGGAGGAATTTATACTGGAAGTGGTTAACATTAGGATGGGAAAATATTTCATGCTTTTGGGGAGAAAAGCCCAGAAGAAGTAGGCAGGCAGTTAGGGTGTAAAAAATGTGATTTCATTGCTTCATGTCAAAAGGCTGTCCCAGTAGTAGACACACCAGTGTGTCTTGCATCGGGAGCAGTTGGTGTGGGAGCAGCCTCATAGAAAGGGTATTTCATGTCTCTTTCTTGTATTACATGGTTGTTTGCATGTACCCTCCCCCTCCCTGCACTGTCCACAGAGGGTGGACACTGTTCCTTTGGATTCCACAGTACCTACTATTGTGCCTTTTACAGACAGGTGGGTGTGCAGTAAATGTGGGCTGAACTAAAGGAGATTTGAAAAGTCTTGGCAATGACTGGTTATGGAGGAGAAAGGAGAAATTGTATTCAAAGGTGTCTCTATGACAAGGAGAATGATAGCTCTGAGAAGCAGGGTTTCAAGGTTAGTGTTAATGTTAAGTATAAACAGGGGAGTTTGGACAGGCAACCATTTGGGAGTGTAATGATTTTACTTCTACATGTGGCATTGATGGAGTGTCTGGGCACCCAAATGGAAATGCTCAGAGACTGCAGCCCATGCAAAGTATCAGGATGGAAGATGTGAATGTCTTTAGAATTTAGAATCATAACTTGGAAGGGACTTGCAGTTTTATTCCAATCTCTTACCTAATAATAGAAACAGCCACTATCCCTTTACTTGTCAAAGTATGGTTTCTAGACCAGCAGCATTGACATCATGTGGGAACTTGTTAGAAATGAAGACTCTTGGGCCCCATCCCCGACCCACTGAATTAGAACCTGCACTTGGAAAAGAGCCTCAGGGGATTTGTGTGGACATTAAGAAGTACTGCCTATACACCATTCCTGATTTGTATTCACTGTTTTTTTACTTCTAGTGAAGGAGAACTTATTAGCTCAGAAAGTAACCCTTTCTCTTTGGACATTTGTACTTGAAATTGTTTAGACCTAGGTACTCTTGCCTGGAAAATCCCATGGATGGAGGAGCCTGGTAGGCTGCAGTCCGTGGGGTCGCTGAGTCGAACACGACTGAGCAACTTCACTTTCACTTTTCACTTTCATGCACTGGAGAAGGAAATGGCAACCCACTCCAGTGTTCTTGCTTGGAGAATCCCAGGGATGGGGGAGCCTGGGGGGCTCCCATCTGTGGGGTCGCGCAGAGTCAGACACAACTGAAGCGACTCAGCAGCAGCAGCAGACATGCTCTGGTTCTCACACATTGGAAACATGCCCTTGGCCACACATTGGAAACACCTGGGAATCTTGAATAACTACTGATACCTGGACTACACACCCAGTAGAGCAACTAAAATCAAAAAGAGTAACACCACCAGGGAGTTCCCTGGTGGTTCAGTGGTGAAGAATCTGCTTTCCAGTGCAGGGGATGCTGGTTCATTCCCTGGTAAGGGAACTGAGTTCCCATACGCCATGAGGCAACTAAACTCACGTACTGCAACTAAGACCCAACACAGCCAAATAAATAAATATTTTTTAAAATATTAAGGAAATTTTCTGGTAGAGTCTTTAGGGTTTTCTATGTAGAGGATCATGTCGTCTGCAAACAGTGAGAGTTTTACTTCTTCTTTTCCTATCTGGATTCCTTTTACTTCTTTTTCTGCTCTGATTGCTGTGGCCAGAACTTCCAACACTATGTTGAATAGTAGTGGTGAGAGTGGGCACCCTTGTCTTGTTCCTGATTTCAGGGGAAATGCCTTCAATTTTTCACCATTGAGGGTGATGCTTGCTGTGGGTTTGTCATATATAGCTTTTATTATGTTGAGGTATGTTCCTTCTATTCCTGCTTTTTGGAGAGTTTTAATCATAAATGAGTGTTGAATTTTGTCAAAGGCTTTCTCTGCATCTATTGAGATAATCATATGGTTTTTATCTTTCAATTTGTTAATGTGGTGTATTACATTGATTGATTTGCGGATATTAAAGAATCCTTGCATTCCTGGGATAAAGCCCACTTGGTCATGGTGTATGATTTTTTTAATATGTTGTTGGATTCTGTTTGCTAGAATTTTGTTAAGGATTTTTGCATCTATGTTCATCAGTGATATTGGCCTGTAGTTTTCTTTTTTTGTGGCATCTTTGTCTGGTTTTGGAATTAGGGTGATGGTGGCCTCATAGAATGAGTTTGGAAGCTTACCTTCTTCTGCAATTTTCTGGAAGAGTTTGAGTAAGATAGGTGTTAGCTCTTCTCTAAATTTTTGGTAGAATTCAGCTGTGAAGCCGTCTGGTCCTGGGCTTTTGTTTGCTGGAAGATTTTTGATGACAGTTTCGATTTCCTTGCTTGTGATGGGTCTGTTAAGATCTTCTATTTCTTCCTGGTTCAGTTTGGAAAGTTATACTTTTCTAAGAATTTGTCCATTTCATCCAAGTTGTCCATTTTATTGGCATAGAGCTGCTGGTAGTAGTCTCTTATGATCCTTTGTATTTCAGTGTTGTCTGTTGTGATCTCTCCATTTTCATTTCTAATTTTGTTAATTTGGTTTTTCTCTCTTTGTTTCTTAATGAGTCTTGCTAATGGTTTGTCAATTTTGTTTATTTTTTTCAAAAAACCAGCTTTTAGCTTTGTTGATTTTTGCTATGGTCTCTTTAGTTTCTTTTGCATTTATTTCTGCCCTGATTTTTAAGATTTCTTTCCTTCTGCTAACTCTGGGGTTCTTCATTTCTTCCTTCTCTAATTGCTTTAGGTGTAGAGTTAGGTTATTTAATTGGTTTTTTTCCTGTTTCTTGATGTAAGCCTGTAATGCTATGAACCTTCCCCTTAGCACTGCTTTAAAGTTGCAGGATATAAAATTAACACACAGAAATCCCTTGCATTCCTATATACTAACAATGAAAAAACAGACAGAGAAATTAAGGAAACAATACCATTCACCATTGCAACAAAAAGAATAAAATACTTAGGAGTATATCTACCTAAAGAAACAAAGGACCTATACATAGAAAACTATAAAACACTGATGAAAGAAATCAAAGAGGACACAAACAGATGGAGAAACATACCGTGTTCATGGATTGGAAGAATTAATATTGTCAAAATGGCTATTCTACCCAAAGCAGTCTATAGATTCAATGCAATCCCTATCAAGCTACCAACGGTATTTTTCACAGAACTAGACCAAAGAATTTCACAATTTGTATGGAAATACAAAAAACCTCGAATAGCCAAAGTAATCTTGAGAAAGAAGAATGGAGCTGGAAGAATCAACCTGCCTGACTTCAGACTCTACTACAAAGCCACAGTCATCAAGACAGTATGGTACTGGCACAAAGACAGAAATATAGATCAATGGAACAGAATAGAAAGCCCACAGATAAATCCACGAACCTATGGACACCTTATCTTTGACAAAGGAGGCAAGGATATACAATGGAAAAAAGACAACCTCTTTAACAAGTGGTGCTGGGAAAACTGATCAACCACTTGTAAAAGAATGAAACTAGAACACTTTCTAACACCATACACAAAAATAAACTCAAAATGGATTAAAGATCTAAATGTAAGACCAGAAACTATAAAACTCCTAGAGGAGAACATAGGCAAAACACTCTCCGACATAAATCACAGCAAGATCCTCTATGACCCACCTCCCAGAATATTGGAAAGAAAAGCAAAACTAAACAAATGGGACCTAATGAAACTTAAAAGCTTTTGCACTACAAAGGAAACTATAAGTAAGGTGAAATGACAGCCCTCAGATTGGGAGAAAATAATAGCAAATGAAGAAACAGACAAAGGATTAATCTCAAAAATATACAAGCAACTCCTGAAGCTCAATTCCAGAAAAATAAATGACCCAATCAAAAAATGGGCCAAAGAACTAAACAGACATTTCTCCAAAGAAGACGTACAGATGGCTAACAAACACATGAAAAGATGCTCAACATCACTCATTATTAGAGAAATGCAAATCAAAACCACAATGAGGTACCATTACACGCCAGTCAGGATGGCTGCTATCCAAAAGTCTACAAGCAATAAATGCTGGAGAGGGTGTGGAGAAAAGGGAACCCTCTTACACTGTTGGTGGGAATGCAAACTAGTACAGCCGCTATGGAAAACAGTGTGGAGATTTCTTAAAAAACTGGAAATAGAACTGCCATATGACACAGCAATCCCACTTCTGGGCATACACACTGAGGAAACCAGATCTGAAAGAGACACGTGCACCCCAATGTTCATTGCAACACTGTTTATAATAGCCAGGACATGGAAGCAACCTAGATGCCCATCAGCAGATGAATGGATAAGGAAGCTGTGGTACATATACACCATGGAATATTACTCAGCCATTAAAAAGAATTCATTTGAACCAGTCCTAATGAGATGGATGAAGCTGGAGCCCCTTATACAGAGTGAAGTAAGCCAGAAAGATAAAGAACATTACAGCATACTGACACATGTATATGGAATTTAGAAAGGTGATAACGATAACCCTATATGCAGAACAGAAAAAGAGACACAGAAATACAGAACAGACTTTTGAACTTTGTGGGAGAATGTGAGGGTGGGATATTTCAAAAGAACAGCATGTATACTATCTATGGTGAAACAGATCACCAGCCCAGGTGGGATGCATGAGACAAGTGCTCGGGCCTGGTGCACTGGGAAGACCCAGAGGAATCGGGTGGAGAGGGAGGTGGGAGGGGGGATCGGGATTGGGAATACATGTAAATCCATGGCTGATTCATATCAATGTATGACAAAACCCACTGGAAAAAAAAATAAAAATAATTAAAAAAATGAAAAAAAAATATTAAGGAAAAAAAAACCAACACCAAAATTGGCAAGGATGTGGAGCAACAGAAACTCTCACAGATTGCTGGTGAGACCCTAAAATTGCTACAACTCACTTTGGCAGTTTCTTATAAAGCTAAAGTGAAAGTCACTCAGTCGTGTCTGACTCTCTGCAATCCCATTGACTATACAGTCCATGGAATTCTCCAGGCCAGAATACTGGAGTGGGTAACCTTTCCCTTCTCCAGGGGATCTTGCCAACCCAGGGATTGAACCCAGGTCTCCCGCATTGTAGGTGGATTATTTATTGTCTGAGCCACCAGGGAAGCCCTTAAATATGGGGGCCTGTAAAAATGCAGTCTGACTTATGTCTGTCCTCATACTGGTGGTGGAGTTCCTATGGGATCTGATAACCTGACAACATTCACTTGTCTGACCCTGATCCTTAAGGGCCAGTCGTTTTTCCTACCCCTTGGCACAGAGACGGCTTCTTTGGGTGGTTGCAGGGGAAGTTTTGAATGTCTTATTTGTCTGCCATCTTCCAAGTGCTGAATGTCTTGGTTGTAAGGCAGTTTCCGACCATAAGCTGATCTCACAGCAAGGACCCTTGGAAGAGACTTATTATAAAGGTTTTGAAGGTTTTGTAACTAAGTGTCCTATCATTTCTAAATAACATTGTAAATATTGGCTTCTGTCAACCTTTAACTGTATACTCCTACATCATATGTCAGAGTTAAGTAGTATTTTCCCCAGAGCCTTTTGGGAAATGACACAAAAAATCTTGTCTTGGTTCTGTTCTTTAGTGAAAAACTCTCAAATCAAAACAGGAGCTGGTGAAGTGCACAGGGGATGCATATGCATGGCAGGGAGAGGGTGGAGCCTAATGATTTTGGTTGCACTTATCTCTTAACCAATCCAGAGTCCCTTGAATTAGAGGCAGGGAAAGGACCTGGAAACCTCTAGTAGGATTTTCTACAGGGGAATTTGCCCCAACCTTGAGGGAAGTCTATCTGGGTGCTTCTGGAGAGAAGTCCTGTGGGCTCACACTTCAGTTCTCCTTGTGCACTGAGAGATTGATTTGTGTCCTCTAATAGGAAGAAGGATGAAGCAGTTCACGTGTTATGAATTAGTGTTTCAAACTCAATGTTCAGTGTCAGAGATATATATATCTGCTCATCAGCGTTCTCTCCTGAAGGCATCACGGCTAAGACCACAGAAATATTTGGATGGCCTGTGCCCTATCAAATATCCTGACCTGTGTCACATCATTCTTTCCAGGACAGTTAACATGGCAGGCGGTTCAGAGTAATGTGCTCTGTCTGATGTCCCAGAAGTTGATCTCCAGCATGTTGTTGTATTAGCAAGCTCGTGTGTCCAGACATGGCAGAATGGAATAACAGTGAGAAAGACCTTAAAGAAATTTGCCTGCTTGACAGTGACAAATTAAGGTGTTGCCACCTCTGGCAGAATGATGGACCTTGAAGCAGCATTAGCTTGAAAGCTGTGGTTTTCAGAAGTTTGTGAAGTGGAGTTCTGCGCCCTGTCAGGTGTGGGACTGTCACACAGAGAGGAGACACTTTGGTTAACAGGACCTCAGATTTTCTTCTGTCGTTCTATGCCCCTGCCCCATGCTGTTCAGCCCATACCACCGGCCTTTGCCTGCCCTTGCAGTCATGAGCGGGTGTTGGGAAGTGTGCTTTAAAGCCTACTGCTTATTTACATCACGGCCATAGCCTTTCTCTAATTAATAATGATATGGTTAAAATGCAGAAATGTTCAGGGGATGGATCCTTAATAGTGAAGATTTAGATGTTTTGTATATGATAAGAAAGTAAGAAAGGAAAAGCTATTGACTCCCAACTTTAACTAAAAGTTTAGCTTTTGCTTTATTTTTTTTCCAAAGGTGGAAAAGGAATTTTGGGTTATTTGGTGTCTAATGAAGTCTATTATTGGTATGAGGGTCAATTCTTGCTATCAGGTACAGGATTAATTGTGCTTTTGCATTGTTGAACCTTGCCATTTAATATTGGAATACATTCTTACATAAACGTGGTTATGTTGTACTTGATTTTAATGCACATTTCTCACTTTATTTTTTTTTGCTAATGACTTATTGCTTGCTGTTTATTTTATATTTATTTTAGACTAGGGAAATGATGGTAGACAAAAAGCAAATTCAAGCAATATTTTTTTTGAATCCAGAATGGATTGTAAAGCAGTGGAGACAACTTGCAACATCAGCAACACATTTGGCCCAGGAACTGATAACAGACATACAGTGCAGTGGTGATTCAAGAAGTTACAAAGGAGATGAGAGCCTTGAAGATGAGGAGCATAGTGGCCAGTCATCCAAAGTTGACAACGACAACTGAGAACCATCACTGAAGCTGATCCTCTTAAAACTACATGAGAAGTTGCCAAACAACTCACTGTCAACCATTCTACAGTCATTCAGCATTTGAAGCAAACTGGAAAGATGAAAAAGCTTGATAAGTGGATGCCTCATGAGCTGACTGAAAAAAAAATTGTCGTTTTGAAGTGTCATCTTCTCTTATTCTACACAACAACAATGAACCATTTCTCCATCAGATTGTGACATGTGACAAAAAGTAAATTATGTATGACAATGAACTAGTTCAATGATTGGACCAAGAAGAAGCTCCAAAGCACTTCTCAAAGCCAAACTAGCACCGAAAAAGGTCAGGGTCACTGTTTGGTGTTCTGCTGCACTCTGATCCACTACAACTTTCTGAATCCTGGTGAAAACATTACATCTGAGAAGTATGCTCAGTAAATCGATCAGATGCACTGAAAACTGCAGTGCCTAGCTGTTATTGGTTAACAGAAAGGGCCCAGTTTTTCTCCACAACAATGCCCAACTGCATGTTGCACAACCAACACTTCAAAATTTGAACAAATTGGGCTATAAAATCTTGCCTCATTTGCCATATTCACCTGTCCTCTCAGCAGCCGACTACCACTTCTAGAAGCATCTTGATAACTTTTTACAGGAAAAATGCTTCCACAACTAGCAGGAAGCAGAAAATTCTTTCCAAGAGTTCATTGAATCCCGAAGCATGGATTTTTACCCTACAAGAATAAACCAGCTTATTTTTCATTTGGCAAAAATATGTTGATTGTAATGGTTCCTATTTTGATTAATAAAGTTGTGTTTGAGCCTAGTTATAATGGTTTAAAATTCACAGTCTGAGACCACAATTACTTTTTCACCAACCTAAACAGCTGGTATTCTCAGTTCATTTGTATGGCTTTGCTTCTTAAAGGCAGCAAATGTATGCAGTCCTGCTTTTCTGGAAACAGAGGTATGGCAGAACTAGGTACTAGGAGAACAGGAAAAGGGAAGACAGAAGTTAGGTGACTTTAGGAGAGTGTTGAAGACACAGTGAAGTCAAACAAATGGAAGTGTAGGAATTTGAAGTGAGAAAGGTTTATTGGAAGGCTGAGCAAGGAGAATGGGAGGCTTGTACTCAAAAGACCTGAATTCCCCAATGGTTTTCAGGGAGAAGTTTTTATAGGCAAAATTTGGGCTACAGGATGTGAGTTCCTTCTGATTGGTTGGTGGTGAGGTAACAAGATGGTGCTCTAGGAATCTTGTGCTTTACTGGGAGTTAACATTCTCTACTTGGGTGGTGTTTAATCGCTCAGTCATGTCCAACACTTTATGACCCCATGGACTGCAGCACACCAGGCTTTCCTGTCCTTCATCATCTCCCAGAGCTTGCTCAGACTCATGTCCATTGAGTCGGTGATGCCATCCAACCATCTTGTCCCTCTGTCATCCCCTTCTCGTCCTGCTTTCTATCTTTCCCAGCATCAGTGTCTTTTCTAATGAGTTGGCTCTTCGCATCAGGTGGCCAAAGTATTGGAGTTTCAGCTTCAGCATCAGTCCTTCCAATGAATATTCAGGACTGATTTCCTTCAGGATTGACTGGTTGGATCTCCTTGCAGTCCAAGGGACTCTCAAGAGTTTTTCCAGCACCACAGTTTAAAAGTATCAATTCTTCGGTGCTCAGCTTTCTTTGCAGTCCAACTCTCACATCCATACATGACTACTGGAAAAACCATAGCTTTGACTATACAGACCTTTGTTGGCAAAGTGTTGTCTCTGCTTTTTAAGACACTGTCTAGGTTTGTCATAGCTTTTCTTCTAAGGGGCAAACGTCTTTTAATTTCATGGCTGTAGTCACTGTCCACTGTGATTTTGGAGCCCAAGAAAAAAATGTCTGGGTGAGGGGCTTACTAACTGTAGAAGAACTCATTGCTTGAGGAGGAACCCTTAGGCTGTACTGTTGCTTCTTGACTGTGCCTCCCTTGTGTCCACATCCTCTCCTTTCCCTACCTAACAACTGTTTGAATCTGACCTTTTGGAACTCAGGGAAAGTCTGGGAAGCTGAATGAAGCCCATTTCCTATAAACAAGTAAGGGGGAGGGGAGTGGTCAGAAACTATTTGTACCCAGAAGGGCCCCACAGGCATCTGCTGGGTTTCAGTAGTCCTGTATCTCTTGTTACTTATTCCTTAAATATTGTTACTTATTCCTTAAAATATTGTTAATCCTCACTCTGATTGATGGGGCAATAAGTGTTTCATAATAGGAAGAAGTCCTTGGGATTCTAAAATAAGAGACTATAAATCATGCAGAGGGCATTTATTTTCAGATACATGATTGGATTGAAATTAATATTTGTTCATAGTCCAAAAGGTATTCTAATAGTATAAGAGTTTTCATTAGTCTTCATTCAATAACATTTATTTCTGTTATGTTTCTTGTTTTTGCTGTTGTGGGTTTTTGTATCATGTCTTCCTCTGGCTGGCCAGTTAGCCTATCTGAAGCCTTATGTATGTACTGTTTCCTCCATGGAGCTTTTCTTAATGACTCTAGATATTACCTTTTCTTCTTTTAACTGCTACGTGACCCAGTATCCCCCCAGCTTCATCCCTGCCCCACCCCATCCATTCTACTCCTTGAATACTCATCTCACTGAAAGATACAACTAAACTATATGCTTCTTGGTGAGAGCCATCAACTCTGTTTCTCTCTTTTGTAATTCCCATTTCTGATAGAGCTAACATAGGTACATCTGATCTGTTTTGATCTGATTCTAGATATCTGCCTGGACTCTTCTAATCCCATGGTATAAAGAGAGGTAGTAAGATGAAGGTTTTGTCCAGAAAGAATAGTTTCATTGATCAAAAAAGGAAGAAGCTCTGAATGTACTAGACCTAAAAATTGTTGAATTAATTTCTGAGACTGATGGTGTCCTGAATAATAAACCAATTTTGCCTCAGAGTGGAATTATTTTTATTAGATTTTGTTTCTTCCACCTTATGAAAATGTTCACCAACTAATATATATTAAGTGCCATCAACTTGATGGAATTGTGTTATGATTTGCTGGAAATTTGGAGATACGGAAATATGAGCATATTTGATCTATTTCTACTCCTTTTAGCTTATAAATCATTTTAATACTATTTTCAGGATTACACATCTTTATGGAAGATGAAGATATATTACTTTATAATATAAAGTGAAGAACCTTGTTAATTTAAAAAGATTTAGTAAAGACAAAATGAAGACTGCTCTGTTGGGCATATTACTAGCATCAAGGTACATATGACTGGATAGGCTCTTGAGCTTTGTTTTACTTCTTTTACTTCCCCTAATTAGCAATACTTATGTATTTCTGACATTTTCCAGATGATTTAATTACTTTTGTGATACCTTTCTTTATTTGCACTGATGCCATTGCTAAAGAATTTCCCCTTAGCCCTTCAGTGTCATCTCTTATACCATTTTTAGTGTGCTGAAAGTGAAAACAGTTCCTCAAGGTAGTTTTGAACATTGTACCACTCAGTTATTGCTGTCACCCTAGAATTTAGTGCTTAAAATAAAAATCATTATTATTTGAACTCTGTGGTTCAGATTGGAAGTTGGCTGATCCAAGCTGGGGTCAGATGAGTGGTTCTGCTGGTGTCTGGCCAATTCAGACTGAGCTTGCCTGGGGTCTCTGATCTAGTCCTCTTCCTGGGATGAGTAGAATAGCTGGCCATGTCCTTGAGGGAGTTCAGGGCAGGCTGTGCCAGAATGTACCACTTTGGCATGTGGGTTATTTCAAACTGAAGATAATTGGTGTTCAGCAGACTCAGGTAGAGCTTTTTACTTCCACCTTAACTACCTGAAGCAATTTTAGATAGGAGATTTGAACCAGGGAGAGAACTATTACCAGACATAACATTTTATATCAGAAAGACTTTTTTGCTTACCAAACATTTGCTCTTTTCATCTTCCTGTGAACTTTCTTGCCTCTGAAGCCCTACACCCCTACCCACTTCTCCTTAGCTCAGGATGATACATAAGCCTCAGTTGCCTGACTGCCAGGGAGTCTCATGGCTTTATGGGGCTCCCATACATACAAAATTAAATTTGTTTTTCTCTTGTTAATCTGTCTTATTTCAATTTATTAGACCAACCAAAGAACCTAGAAAGGAAGAAGGGAAAATGTTTCCTCCTCAACATCCTTCTCTTGGCAATGCAGAAGTTTGAAAGCAAACCTAACTTCCCAGGCACTTTAACAAGTGTCTGCTTGTGTAACATTTGCAAACATCCTAACATCAAAACAATCAAATGACTGAATCATGGAATCAGTGGCAGGGAAACATTCTCTACTTCTTAAAGGGAGAACTGCCAAGTCACATGACAAAGGGTGTGGTTACAGGGAGGGCTGAAAAAATTAGCATCACTGGTTAAATCCACTATAATTGCCAACAAAAGGTCCATCTAGTCAAAGCTATGGTTCTTCCAGTAGTCACGTATGGATGTGAGAGTGGGACTATAAAGAAAGCTGAGTGCCAAAAAATTGATCCTTTTGAAGTGTCGTGTTGAAGAAGACTCTTAAGAGTCCCTTGGACTGCAAGGACATCCAACCAGTCAGTCCTAAAGGAAATCAGTCCTGAATATTCATTGGAAAGACTGATGCTGAAGTTGAAGCTCCAAAACTTTGGCCATTTGATGTGAAGAACTGACTCATTTGAAAAGACCCTGATGCCGGGAAAGATTGAAGGCAAGAAGAGAAGGGGACAACAGGGGATGAGATGGTTGGATGGCATCATCGACTCAATGGATAGGATGAGTTTGAGCAAACTCTGGGAGTTGGTGATGGACAGGGAAGCCTGGCGTGCTGCCTGGCATCCATGGGGTTGCAGAGTCGGACATGACTGAGCAACTGAACTGAACTATAATTGCCTTCTGTTTGGACTCTACTCCAGTATATTGTTTATCTGTTTTTATTAAGATGAATTCCAAATCATGTTACCTAGAGTGGTTTTTATCTAAATAGCCTTCCTTAAGGTAAGGGTTCATTTATCCAACACTTATACCCTGTAAGTTGACCTCCCAGAAAAAGAGATAGTCTGCAAACTTCTATGGGAAATAGATATGATACTGGTCAGCCACAAAGCTGGTGTAGGTTCCTGCCATCCCTGATCCCTACCCATGTAAGAAGAGTGACAGTTGCTTCCACAGCTGTGATGGTTGATGTAGTGAATCCTGTTGCTGTTTGCTGTCATTTAACTGCAATCAGAGGCTTAGATCCCAATACCTTGACCCAACTAGTAGAGATCCTGGTGCTTCTTCCAATCCCTCATGTGCAATTGACAGGATACTGTTGGGGGCAATATTTTGGTAAGTCATATTGCTATTAAATTCTGGCTTGTGAGTACACTTAGCCAGGGGCTGGTGCTTCTGTAATCAGGCTCAGAATCTGACCTCCAGCCTTGTTAGATTTCTGTGAGCTGCCCTAGGATGGATGGGCAACAGGGGACCTGTACATCTGCTAATGATCCTTTCTCTGAGTCTTTCCCAAAGAACACTGTTTCAACTTCTCTGGTGTAGGTGCTGCTTAGCCATATGTGCTAGTTTGTGATAAGGCAAAACTTGTGTCATCTGCTCTCTGGACTCTATTCTTTTGGTTATTTTTTAATTAATTTATTGAACTGTACCAGGTCTTAGTTGTGGCATGCTGGATCTTTAGTTGCAGCATGTGGGATCTAGTTCCCTGAGTAGGGAAGGAACTCAGCCCCCCTACATTAGGAGTGCAGAGTCTTAGCCACTGGACTACCAGGGAAGTCCCTGGACTCTATCCTTTTTAAAAAAAATTATTTTATTTTTGCTTGTACTGGTGAAGGAGGAAACAGACAGAGCTGGACTCCATCTTAGGCCGGGCTGCGAACATTAGGCTACCCGCATGGTCACCCTCCCAGTGGACTCTGAACTTTGTGCCCGGTGTCTATAGAAATGGCATACCAAAGGGAAACCAGACCTCCTGGATAAAAGAGCCTCAGGACTTGTACTTGGACTCTCCGTTGCCTAAAAGAATATGCTAATTAAAAAATAATATGCTAATTATCTCTGTAACAGAACAAGGTCATAAATTCCATTATGTTTATTGGGATATGACCACAGTCCTATTGATAAATGTCCACTGTTTATCTAGTCTTGTGACACATGAATCATGGGTTAACTTTGATCGTATCTCTCTTTTACCTTGTCTAGACTAGTTTCAAGGAATTTGGGGAGGTGGGTTTGAGCAAGTACACTTAGGGTTTATAAGGTTTTCACAAAAACTGATCGAAGTCCTTGGCTAAGAGGAGACTCTGCTTTGGGCCCGCCGGTGTAATAAACTGCACTCCACTACCTGCATTGTCCTTCTGAGTGAGTTTGTTTCCCGGAACGCGTGGCTACAACACTGGGTCTTTGTTGCCGCACTTGGACTTTCTCTAGTTGCGGCGAGTAGGGGCTACTCTCTAGTTGTGGTGCTTGGGCTTCTCATTGTGGTGGCTTCTCTTGCTGAGGAGCACAGGCTCTAGGCACTTGGGCTTCAGTCGTTGAAGCACATGGACTCAGCAGTTGTGGTGCATGGTCTCCGTTTCCCCGCAGCATGTGTAATCTTCCCAAATCAGGGATCAAACCTGTGTCCCCTGCATTGGCAGATGGATTCTTATCCACATTACCACCAGAGGAGTCCCTGGATTCTATTCTTGATGAATCCATTGGTCCCTGTGATATTGTGATTTATAAGGAGGAATATATATGTGATCTTTATCTCTGTTCCTGTCTCTTAAATTGCTTGTGATTTCCTAAGCCAAAAGAGCAATGGGAGAGTCTTTTGTTATAACACTTGTTCTTTTGTCCTCAAATAGTTCCAATTCCTAAAATAGCTTCAGAATGATAAAGGGGAAAAGGGTATCTTGTTACTTTATAACAAGCCCCTTTCAACCACACCTGAATTTATGTTAATGAGGTAACTTTGGGAAAGGATGGGGGAGGCTGGTGTTTGTGTGTGTGTGTTTGTGTATCCGCTGACTAGAGGGTTAAAACTTTCATCCCCACCCCCTGATCTGATTTCCTGGGAGGGGAGAGAGTCTGGAATTTGAATCGATTATTAACGACCAATGACCAATCAATCATCCCTACATAATGAAGCCTTGATAGAACCTCAAAGGATGGGGTTCAGAGAGCGTCTAGGTGGGTGAACAAGAATGCATCCCTTTGCTGTGAGAGTGGTGCATTCCAAACACCATGGGGACAAAGAGAAGCTTCTGTTCTCCAGACTTTTCCAGACTTCATCCTATGTATCTCTTCATCTGGCTGTTCAAATCCTTTGTAGTAAACCAGTAAGCTAGTACATAGTTTACTGAATTCTCAGTCGTGGCTATCTCTGATTTATAGCTAGTTGCTTAGAAGTACAGGTAACAATCTGGGCTTGAAATTGGCATCTGAAGTGGTGGGGAAGGAAAGGGGAGTGTGTGGTAGTCTTCTAGAAATGAACACTTGAGGCAGTTAGTGTCAAAATTGAGTTAAACTGTTGAACAGCTAGCTGGTGTGGAAGACTTGCTTGATATGTGAAAAAACCCATGTGTTCAGAAATAAAGCAGTGCTGTCCTAGAAGACTGAGAGTAGAAGAGAAACATAGGGGTGTGTTTTCCCCTCATAGTCTCTAATCTGATCCCTAAAATTTTCAGTTTTATACCCTAGAGTGCCAACTTCCTTCCATGATTATTTAATGTTTAATACAGAGCCTAATAGAAATGTGTTTCTGAGTCACACAACTGAAGAAATGACCTTTTGTGTTCTGCAGTAAGTGACACTTAAACTGTATCTAATGGCAACAATTCTTACCTTGTATCTCCTCTATCCTGACTGTGAAATACTCAAAGATAATGTGTTAAGTACATGTCAGTATTAATATTCCTTATTTTAAGCATGCAACCCTCTGGAGGAGATGGATGGTGTGTGTGGTTATTACATCTCTTGGTGTGTGTCTGAATTACCACGCGAGGAAACGGAGCACAGTTGGCAGTCAAGTTTCTGACATTTGGTTCTATCTTTGCCTGTCTGATTTATTTTGATTTTAATAGAAATGATTTGGAGTAGAACTAGAAGGTGAACACTGAGAAATTGCTCTTGAGAAACAAAGAATTTTTTTTTCCTTTTCCAGAAACCATAAAATCTTATTAATTCTGACAAGACTGCCCTGGAATTGAAGCAGCCTTTCCCCAGCCACTTCACCCTGGTGCTCTCTACCTTTACTGAGCTCATACACTGTGTGTTTTAGTGCTTGAGCACAAGCCACCTCTCTCTGCTCTATTGCTTTTGCATTTAAGTGTCTGGTTTTTCTCAAGCAGATTCCAAAATTGCTGAAGATAGGAACTCTTACACTGACATTCTCTTTGTCCCCTTCTTGTCATTGTCTAAGTGTCACCGCACAGCAGGTCTTTTAAGACTTCGTTATGAGTGATATGAATTAATGAGGAGAGGAGGTATAATAAAAAGAAGTACACGATATGAAGGAAGAGTCCTCTCACCCTCATTCTGTTTCTTTCTTTAGATTTGAGAGCTTTCTTTTATCCCATCATCCCCTATGAAACTTCCCACGATCCACCTCTGTCTTTTCAAACACCCCTCTGATGAATCTTTTTTCACCTGTTCTAACTTTTCTATCCCATGCAGGCTGGAACTATCACCCTGAATGAAGCTCTGGCAAAGATGATTTTGAACATGTAGTCCTTTCTTGATAGCTGATTTTCTTCAAAGAAAAGAAATCAGTTTCATTGGTCAGTACTGGCTTTAGGCTTGCTAAGAGGACCCCCTAAACTGGGCCTATAATCTAGAGGCTCTACTCTGGTGCTCCCCCACTGCACCCTGTCTACGGGGAGAGGAGTCCGTGGCCCATGGGAATGTCTATCAGGACCTGCACCCCCTGTTGTGTGCTTGCTTAAAGAGCCCCGTGCGTACACTTGCATTGAGGGCCTTCAAGGTCATCTTCCCGCAGTCCATCCTCTTGAGAACAGGTGATGAAACTAGCACGAACACACAGACCCAGAGAGTAGCTGAAGGGTGACTGTGGGGGATTGGGACAGACCTGAAGTGCAGACTAGGGTGTCTACACATGTGTGTACAAATTTGCCACGGGGAGTAGAGGGAGGTGAGGGAAAAGAATAGAAGGGAGCAGGCCCTAGGCTTCCCATGGGGCCATGTTCCCTCTCAAGGACTCCTAGAATTCTCCATTCAAACCTGGGTTTCCAGGTTGTTACAAAGACATGTGATAAGTCCCAATCCTGCAAATGCTGGGGAGGAATCTGTCAGCAATAATCCAAAAATTCTGTTTTTT
Organism: Dama dama; assembly: GCF_033118175.1. Classification (NCBI taxonomy): domain Eukaryota; kingdom Metazoa; phylum Chordata; class Mammalia; order Artiodactyla; family Cervidae; genus Dama; species Dama dama. Next base: position 128,524,878 of record NC_083714.1, on the reverse strand, counting down.
TAAAATTTTATTAATATTTACCTATGGTTTTCTTTCTTCTTAAATGACGATCACAAACTGCTACTTGAAAGTAATGAGATGACACTGTGAGCCAGGCTTTTCTTCAGTGAGATGTGTCGGTGTCCAGGTGTCTGTTAAGTCTGTATTTAGACAAATCATCTTTTGACTTCATCCCAGGATCACTTAACAAAAATAGTGAACACTGGCATGGTGTTCAGTGGTAATCTGATCATTTATGAACAGTGATTGGGAAAAAGAAATCATTTCTTCAGTGAGGCACCTTTAGAACTCTTTTAGGTGATTTGAGTTAACTGGCATTATGTATATATGTTAAAGAATGAGTTTTTAGCACTGCATAAAAGGAACTTCCCATGCCAGTATTCTTGCCTGGAAAATTCCATGGACAGAGGAGCCTGGCGGGCTACAGTCCGTGGGATCGCAAGAGTCACACACGACTTAGTTACTGAACAAAAGGGACTTCACCTGTGATATTGAAAATGATGTAAGGAATGATGGCTCAGACAAACAGAAGGAGAAAGCGAAAAACAAAGCAGTTGGTGCCATTTAGTAAAAATGACTCAGATAAAGCTTTGCACTCACCTTGAATGGAAATTGCTATGAAAAATCTCCCACTTCTAACTTTAGGTCCAGCTGTACATAAGCAATTATGTTGCTGACCTTCCTGTTTGATAGTTGTTACAAAGTTAGTCTCACTCAATTGAATTTTTATTATTATTTTGTCCCTGTCCTCGACTTTTAGAAAGAGGAATTTTTTTCCCCTTCCTTCCATCTCATCAATTTTTCCCCTAGCACATTTTGTTCTGGGGAAATGTTTTATGGCATTAGCACTGGGTTGTTTCACTCTCAAGTGGAAAGCATTGTAGTCGATTCATCTTCTTTGTCTTGTCAAACACTTCACTCATCTTGACATTTGCAGAAGGCTTCAAAGGTGTGTCTTCTATTAGTAATATTAAATTGCAATTGCTCTCATAATTTTCAATAGAGTTTGAGTAGGATGCAGAAAATTACTTGACTATCTGATTTGGGTGCTTGTTAGCTAAATGATGCATTGTGAATAACCTTGGCTTTTTGTTCTGTTCAGTGAGGAAAGAAAAGCAGTCTGAAAATAATATCACTTTATTTCTTTAGCACAAACATGAATAGACAGCATGGGGATGTTGGTTTAGATTTCTGTACATCTGTGAGCTTTCCATGATAAACCTGTACACCGAATGGTTCAGTCTTTTCTTGACCGCTCCCTATGATGCCGCATGGCTTCCTCATAAAATAGGTATTTAAATTAGAATAGCAACCTAGAGAAATTAGTGTTATACATATTAAATATTCATAGCAAGCTTGTTTATTTGAACAGAAAATTGGAAATAACCTAAATGGAATAACCATCGGTAGAAAATAATAGATTATGATAGAGTCATTGTTGTACAATACTGGACAGTAGTGAGAAGGGACTAAACCTACATGCACTAAGACATGGAGCAGTCTCAGAGCCATGTGGAGAAAAAAGCAACTGGCAGAGGGAGGCTTACCATACACATGGCATTACCCCTATTCCCCAACATCTCATTTGCTTCTCCTGTGGGGAACATGGCAGGATTTCATCTCCTTGAAGTTAGGCATGGCCACATGACACACTTCGGCTAATAAAATGTTGGGGCGTCCGGCACTTTGTGGGAGTGTTTAAGTTCTGCTTGCTGGTGCAGAACTCACCTCTACTTAGGAAGGTGTAGTTGGTGACTGTGAAGGTGTGTGTTATGTGGAGGTGTGGTGGAGGTCACATCGTGGGGGGCAGCTGCCCTGAGGAGTTGCCTGGACCTGCAGCTGACTTGGAGTCAGTGAGAAAAAAAGAATTGGTTCTGTGAGGTGTTGGGGAAGCTGGAATGTTTATCGACCAATGTTTCCTCCTTGGTTGAAGATGTTAAGTCCCTGATGCTACTGGACTGCCCAAGTGCCATCACTGGATAAGCCCTCAGGTGTAGAAACAGAGCAACTTGGCTGGTTTAAGTGAGAAGCTATCACTTAATGTGAATTGTCTGCTCTGGCTGAAGGCAGAAGTGGACCCATGAACTTGGCACAGTCTCTGCTATGAATCAGACAGTCAGATATGTGCATATGGTAGTTATCGGCGCTACAGATACATTTTTGCTTTGTTTTGTTAACACTTTGAGGGGAGTAATTGTTTTATTTTGGAAATGTCATGAAAAAATGGCAGATGAACATGGAGGAACAAAATTGTGTAGGTGAAAGAGGAGAAAGAAAACTGCAGAAAGAAAGAGAGGACTGTAGACAATGGTGATGGGAAGAGACTGGAGAGAAAGGGTGTTGGTTCTCATTTTTGAGGTATTGTTTTTTCAGCTACCAATTAGGAGATGACTTGTTTCTTCTTGGACACTTTCTTTGTATTTGTGTGTTGATTTCTCCAGGAGAATTATAACTAATTATATGTGGCCTCTAGCATCAGAAGAGTTCTCATAAACTCAGTAGTGAAGCTGGACAGTTCAGCATTCCTTTCTATTAAGTTAAACATCCTGAACCTTTGGAGCCAAGTATCTTTTGGACTTCATACTTTTTTAATTTAGAAAAATAATATGGCTCAGATATTTTATATTACATAACACCACGGGAGAGTCTGGGATCACACCACCTGAATCGAATGCATTTATGCTGTCAAATGTAGAAATGTTCACACCAAATGAGATAAGTAGAGACTGTGACTAGCCTCTTAGCACCTTAGACCAGGTTTTGTTGGCAGATGAATCCAAGCTGGGTAAAGTTTGTCTGGCAATAGAGTTATAAGGGAAACATTTGTTTCCAGGGCCTAATGGATTTTACAATTGTGAATAAGGAAATATAGATATATATGAAACTACCCTTTAAAGTTACTATAAGGAATATATGAACAAAGAATTATAGTGTGGTGGCCAGCCTCTGAGATGGCCCTTCATGAATTCTCATCTCCACACAGAATAGGCTTGATCCGTGTGTATCCAAGAGAATATTGTAGAAATGGCCAAGTGTGACTTCCAAGACTATGTCATGGAGGACTTGTTAACTTCTGCCTTGCCCTTTTCTCCTGGATCACTAGTCTAGGGAAGCCAGTCATTGTATCATGAGAATATTGAAACAGTCAGGCATGTACATGAGGAGTTTGGGGGTAACTTGTCATACGGCAATCAATAATCAATATATACAGTCAGAAATTAGATCAAAGGTATATAAACTGGTATACTTAGAAAGCATAGACCACGTGATAAGTCTCCAATAGCTATAAATTACAGTTACTAAATTTTTGCTTTCTGTTTTCAAGAAAATATCTTTGCCAGATATCTGCTTGCAATATGTATAGTTTTGTAAAACTCAGACTTTTTATTTATATACTTGGATTATAAATTATTAAAACTCTCCTATTAGTGACATGAGATTCAACCTACAAAAGCTTATCTATCTGTTTAAAAAAGATATATTCTGTTTTCAAAATGACTTTTACTCCCTGTGGAGACTTCAGTCTCCTTTCTTTTTAAGATCAGAAACACAAAACTGAAGCAAACAAATAATACCTCTGTATTCTCAAGGTAACTAAAATGAAAAAAAGGTAATTTTTTAAGAGTTAAGTATTACCTTAATTAACTGTTTCATTCCTGCTGTAAAGTCCATGCCATGAAAGAGGTTTCTTTACTAAAACTTTATAGGATTGGGATTTTAGTAGGCATGCTGATGCTCTGGAATGCAAGGAGCAAGCACACTTGTTTGAGGGAGCCACACACTAAATATTTCTGGCTTTGTGGGCTGTACAGTATGTATTGCAACTACTCAGCTTTTCTGTTGTGGTACAACAGCAGCCATAGATAATATGGAAATGAATGAGCATGACTGTTCCATTGTTTCCCCATCTATTTGTCATGAAGTGATGGGACCAGATGCCATGATCTTAAGTTTTCTGAATGTTGAATTTTAAGCCAACTTTTTCACTCTCCTCTATCACTTTCATCAAAAGGCTCTTTAGTTCTTCTTTGCTTTCTGCCATAAGGGTGGTGTCATCTGCATATCAGATTTCACCTATGGGCCTTCGTTGGACAACCCTGTGGTATCCTTAAGTAATTTTAACACAGGGCAGTTAATAGTTCTCTCTACTTGATTTATCAGTTTCAAAAGATGGCTTGTACACATCCCATAATAATATTTAGGGATACTCTGATTCTATCATGAGGATAAAACATTTGCAAAGTGTGTTTGAAGGAATAAGTACAGGGACAGTCTCATATACAGAACAGTATGGTGATGCTTTCTTTATGGTCCAACTCTCACATCCATATATGGCTACTGGAAAAACCATAGCTTTGATTAGACAGACCTTTGTTGGCAAAGTAATGTCTCTGCTATTTAATATGCTGTCTAGGTTGGTCATAACTTTTCTTCCAAGGAGCAAGCGTCTTTTAATTTCATGGCTGCAGTCACCATCTGCAGTGATTTTGGAGCCCCCTCCACCCCGGCCCAAAATAAAATCTGTTACTTTTTCCATTGTTTCCCCATCTATTTGTCATGAAGTGATGGGACCAGATGCCATGATCTTAAGTTTTCTGAATGTTGAATTTTAAGCCAACTTTTTCACTCTCCTCTATCACTTTCATCAAAAGGCTCTTTAGTTCTTCTTTGCTTTCTGCCATAAGGGTGGTGTCATCTGCATATCTGAGGTTATTAAGATTTCTCTCGCAATCTTGATTCCAGCTTGTGCTTCATCCAGTCCAGCATTTTGCACAATGTACTCTGCATATAAGCTGGCCTATAAAGAAAGCTGAGCGCTGAAGAATTGACACTTTTGAACTGTGGTGTTGGAGAAGATGCTAAAGAGTCCCTTGGACTACAAGGACTTGCAATTGACAAACCAGTCAATCCCGAAGGAAATCCGTCCTGAATATTCATTGGAAGGACTGATGCTGAAGCTGAAACTCCAATACTTTGGCCACCTGATGCAAAGAACTGACTCATTGGAAAGGACTCTGATGCTAGGAAAGATTGAAAGCAGGAGGAGAAGGGGACGACAGAGGATGAGATGATTGGATGGCATCACTGACTCAATGGACATGTTTAAGTAGGCTCCGGGAGTTGGTAATGGATAGGGAAACCTGGCGTGCTGCTGTCCATGGGGTCGCAAAAGTCGGACACCACTGAGCGACTGAACTGAACTGTTGGTAATGCTGGACACTCAGTGACCAAGAGGGTCCTGTCACTCTCTAATATTTATGATTCAACTGAAAGAACCATGATCAATAGCCCAGGTTTTTGAAGCTTTTGACTGGCATCATGAGTAGGCATCTTTGACCTTTCTTGAAACCAAGTAAGCTTATGCTTATGAATGTTTTTCCTTCTCTAAAGGACATTAATGGTAAAAGTATCAGCTGGTTGAAGAAACTACCCCATATCCGAGAAGATAATAATTACTTATAGATAGTAATGTAGCATTTTTCAAGTTTACAAAATGATTTTATATAAATGCACTAAGACACTGCATTTTTACATCCCTCTGCCCCACCAAAAGATTATAGATTTAGAAAAACTGATACAAATAGAGAAAATGAATGAAAACTGCCCACTCAATGGTGTTTTCATCTGCTCCAAAGAATGTATAGTAACCCCGGTGCTTTCTAGCTCTAAAGCAAAAAAACAAGGTTTGCTTAGGGCACAGCCGACAAGCCTCTGCTCTGTCACTCTAGCAAGTCGCTCTGATCTAAGTAGGATTCGACTTCTGACCTGTGAAAAAGAGGTCTTGAAGTTTCTGAGGGAAGTTATTTTTAGTGGCATCCAATTTAGGAGCTGCCAAAATAAGCCCAAGCAGACAACTGGGAAAAGAATGTGTAAGGACCTACCAATAAAACAGTAAGCAAAATTCAGGGATGGGGGGGGGGGTGGTTTCTAAATGGGTTAGTCATGGAAGATGAAAGGCAAGAGCTCAATCCAAATACATAATAGATAGAAAACCACAGATTTGTAAGGATAAATGTTGTATGTTCTACTTTTCCTTCCACTCATTTAAAAATACACACATATATAATTAAATACACCCATACTTATGTAACACATAAATGAATAGTTAGAAATTTGATTGAGTAGTTAGAAAATAAAATCCAGTGTGTAGTGTTTTACTTCTGTGGAGAAAGGCAAAAACATTCATTTATTGAAACACTTGCATGAATCAAGTGTTATGGATGATTTTGAAGCCCTTTTCTGCCTCTGAAGCACTGGCTATGTAGAGAGTGATGCTGCAGTCCCAGAACTGGGCAGCCAGACCCATGGGCCAAGGAAGGGAGTTCTAGAGAGAAAATCTCATAGCTGGGAACCACCTTAATAGCCCTCTTTCTTTATCAAATATCAGCAGAATATGGTATAAAATTGATCACTTCCTTCAGAACATATAAAGTGAATGGTTTCTAGTTACTGACTTCTGCTAATAAGGAAGGGAAGCATGTCCTTTGATGGCAAGCATGCATAAGACGTTAAAAAAAAGTGCAAAACAAGCTGTAAGGAAATGGGGGCCAAAAACTTACAGCTGATGTTCTGATATAGACCCAAGCATAGCTATGATAGAAAACCCAAAGAAAGGATTGGGTACTAGTTGATGGGAAACCTGTAGTGGATGGGATTAGGAGGCTAGTAGGCGAGGCCAACTGGTGCCAGAGTAACAGATTCATTCATTACTTTATGTGTTATTAGAAGAGAACTGAGAATGGATGTGGTGTCAGCAAACAGGAACAAATGAAAGAAGAAAAAGTGAGAACTCTCCTCGCGGTCCAGTGGTTAAGACTTTGCCTTCCAGTGCACAGGGTGTGGGTTTGATCCCTGGTAGGGGGGCTAATTTCCCACATGCTTCACAGCCAAAAAACCAAACACCATAAAATAGAAGCAGGTGTCTCCCTTGGGGTCAGCCCACCCTCATGTCTTGAGGGTGTACTATCCTTTGTTTGCTAAATAAAACTCGGAGCTGTATCCAAACTGTAATACTAGTCCACAGTTTCAAATCTTTGTTGTGGCAAGACAGAACCAAGGAAATGACACACTCTCCCGACATATCTGGTGCTGTGACCTGGATATAACCTGGCTGAAGCAACCTCGGCTCGGCCCCAGCGATGTGGGGACCGAAGCACAGCAGAAGCCCAGCTCGGTGAAAACTCACTCTGTGGAAGCTGAATGTGAAGGAAACCCAGCACAGAGGAAGTGGAAAGCGGGACAGCAAAAACAAACTCGGCGGAAAGCTCATGTAACCGTCTCAGATTCCACCAGACCTCTGATTAAGGGCTTGTGAATATCAAGAGCCCACCAGCATCATTCTTCTTCATTGACTACTCTACAGCCTTTGACTCTATGGATCACAACAAACTGAAAAATTATTCAAGAGATGGTAATACCAGATCACCTTACCTGCCTCTTGAGAAAACCTGTATGCTTGCTGGTCAAGAAGCAACAGTTAGAATTGGACATAGAACAATGGACTGGTTCAAAATTGGGAAAGGAGTATGTCAAGGCTGTATATTGTCACACTGCTTATTTAATTTCTATGCAGAGTGTATCATGCAAAATGCTGGGCTGGATGCATCACAAGCTGGAATCAAGATTACCAGGAGAAATATCAATAACCTCAGAAATGCAGATGATACCACCCTAATGGCAGAGAGCAAAAAAGAACTAAAGAGCCTCTTGATGAAGGTGAAAGAGAAGAGTGAAAAAGCTGACTTAAAACTCAACATTCAAAACACTAAGATCATGGCATCTGGTCCCATCATTTCATGGCAAATAGATGGGGAAACAATGACAGACAGTTTTCTTGGGCTCAAATCACTGTGACTGCAGCCATGAAATTAAAAGAGGCTTGCTCCTTGGAAGGAAAGCTATGGCAAACCTAGACAGTGTATTCAAAAGCAAAGACATCACTTTGCCGACAAAGGTCCATATAGTCAAAGCTATGGTTTTTCCAGTAGTCATATATACTAATGTGAGAGTTGGACCATAAAGAAGGCTGAGTGCCGAAGAATTGATGCTCTCGAACTGTGGTTCTGGAGAAGACTCCTGAGAGTCCCTTGGCCTGCAAGGAGATCAAACCAGTCAATCCTAAAGGAAATCAGTCCTGAATATTCATTGGAAGGACTGATGCTGAAGCTGAAGATCCAATACTTTGGTCGTCTGATGCAGAGCCGACTCATTGGAAAAGACCCTGTTGCTGGGAAAGACTGAAGGCAGGAGAAGGGGACGACGGAGGATGAGATGGTTGGATGGCATCACCAACTCGAAAGACATGAGTTTGAGCAAGCTCCGGGAGATGGTGAAGGACAGGAAATCCTGGCATGCTGCAGTCCATCGTGTCACAAAGAATCAGACATGAATTAGCAACTGAATGACAATCAGCGCCGGTTTTAAAGTTGTTGTTATGGGAAGTGGCCACAAGGGGGCAGCATTTCTTCATGCCCAACTGGTTCCTTGAGCAAAGGGAGCCTTAGGGGAAATCCTGTTTCTGGATTGTGAATTAGGGGGGAGTGGCCTAGAAGAAATAATAATAGTAAAAAAAGCAATATTGTAATAAATTCAATAACGACTTTAAAAGCTGTCCATGTCAAAAAATCTTGACAAAAAGAAAAAATGAAGAGCACATAAGTAGGAAGATTTAGAAGAGAAATTCTTAATATATTAGATATATTTTAGTGGATTGTTTTTTATATGAAACAAATATTTTTGCAAAAGCTCATGCAAAAATGTTCCATTTCCCCCTTGCTATTATGAAAGCATGCACACAGATTTAGTGAAATAACTAATAATAATTAAGATTTATTGAGCACTTACCATGTGGCAGTCAGCTAAGTTGCATGTATTAATTCATATTATAATCACAGCACATCTCAGACAGGTTTGTTATTTTCTATATCTTACAAATAAACTGAGGGACAGAGAAGTGAAATAACTTCTCTGGAGCTATTTCTGAAACCAGATGTCCTGGGTTCAGGGACTTCATATTTATCTGCTCCCTTACTTTATTTTGGCTCTTTGGAAATATAGCAGAATTGCTGTATTTCAACTTGTATTTACAGAATGAACATGCGTTTATTTTCTTGTCCCCCTGACACCCCTGTAAAATGAGAGTAAAGAGATAACAATAAGATAAAACCACAAGTACAAAGAGAATAGCCTAAAAGATGAATACGACAAAATGTTGACCATTAGGAAGCGGGTTGCCTGGTAACTGACTTAGTTGGTCTGAGAACTGAATGGAACCCTTAACTCGATGGAGGGGGAGGCTGAGAAACAAGTTTATACCTGGGGACTCTCAAAGGTCTCAAGGAATGGTGACACCTTGAAAGTGAAGGGTGAAGGCAAGGTTGAAAATTGGAGGTTTGAAGGCAGTTGTGTTTGAGAAGCAATTAAATCCCCAAAGCCCCTCTTCTACCCTGATATAGTTGCGAGGTTTTATTTTCAGGAGAAGTAAAACAGAGGGCCTAGGTTGTGGTGGTGGTGGAGGGCAGGTGGCGGGGAGTGGGTGTTGTTAAATTGTCTAGTGCACCATTACCAGAGGGGAAATTTAAAAATTTATTCTCAACAGAACAACCAGACTTTTCCTAAGACAGCAGAAGAACCAGACTGATCCGCATTGTGGCAGTTAGAACCTTCTAGAGCTATGTCTCCAAATAAACTGATAAATAGCTGAAGTGATTGGCCATACTGAGAGGAATTTTATACAACTGAGGGAGAGTTTGGGGGATAAATTGATAATTAGTATGTAGATAACTAAGTAAAGGAGCAATCCACCTAACTCCAAGGAGAAACAATGTTGTGTAAGAAATGAAAACTAACCTCAGTGCGGTCTGTGATTCAGCTATGGAAATCATTTACAAGTCAAAGTCATGGAAATACTGATTATTGATACAACCAAAATTATGCTGTAGATGTGTTAGTTTGTTTTACATCTTGGAAGAAATTGGGTGCAAATGATCCAAATTCTTAGATTTCATAGGGAGTTATGAGTAAACAACATCTAAAATGAAGAAAATATCTAGAAGTAGCAAAATAAGCATATTATTTAGGCTTACAGAGTTTTTTTTTATGTCTGTTTTTACAAAATTCAGCTACAATTGTTGAAAGTGCTTGTCTCTATATATTATGAAATGTTGTGGGAAAAGAAGACTGTTGTTTCTCTGTAACATGACTTAGAGAAATCTATGACCTTTTGAACTATATGATGAACAACCTCAGGAGATATAAAGACAATGTAAGCAACTTCAATAAATATCAAGAAGCATAGATTTACTCTTAATGAGTCTCATTTAATTTGGAAATAAAGAATATTTCTTTAATAGTTTGGCATGTCCCAAGACCCCTGTGGACTCCAAACAAGCCTGTACATTCCAATGACACTGTCATCTCAAGGAGAGGTACACCTTGAAAGGATTAGCAGAGACCCTGCTACCCCCTGAATTGTTTCTCTCTGCGTAAGTCAGATAAAGCCAGTGGTTCTAAAACTCTTGTATCTTGGTCCTGCTCCTGTTTCATAAGATGTAAGGGCGAGCTTAGACAGCTTGTTATGATTCTCTAGTTTTCTTGGTCTCCTTTTAAAAGATCACCTACTTTTTTTTTTAAATTATTTTTATTTATTTTTTTTTCCAGTGGGTTTTGTCATACATTGATATGAATCAGCCATGGATTTACATGTATTCCCAATCCCGATCCCCCCTCCCACCTCCCTCTCCACCCGATTCCTCTGGGTCTTCCCAGTGCACCAGGCCGGAGCACTTGTCTCGTGCATCCCACCTGGGCTGGTGATCTGTTTCACCATAGATAGCATACATGCTGTTCTTTTGAAATATCCCACCCTCACATTCTCCCACAAAGTTCAAAAGTCTGTTCTGTATTTCTGTGTCTCTTTTTCTGTTCTGCATATAGGGTTATCGTTATCACCTTTCTAAATTCCATATACATGTGTCAGTATGCTGTAATGTTCTTTATCTTTCTGGCTTACTTCACTCTGTATAAGGGGCTCCAGCTTCATCCATCTCATTAGGACTGGTTCAAATGAATTCTTTTTAATGGCTGAGTAATATTCCATGGTGTATATGTACCACAGCTTCCTTATCCATTCATCTGCTGATGGGCATCTAGGTTGCTTCCATGTCCTGGCTATTATAAACAGTGCTGCGATGAACAATGGGGTGCACGTGTCTCTTTCAGATCTGGTTTCCTCAGTGTGTATGCCCAGAAGTGGGATTGCTGTGTCATATGGCAGTTCTATTTCCAGTTTTTTAAGAAATCTCCACACTGTTTTCCATAGCGGCTGTACTAGTTTGCATTCCCACCAACAGTGTAAGAGGGTTCCCTTTTCTCCACACCCTCTCCAGCATTTATTGCTTGTAGACTTTTGGATAGCAGCCATCCTGACTGGCGTGTAATGGTACCTCATTGTGGTTTTGATTTGCATTTCTCTAATAATGAGTGATGTTGAGCATCTTTTCATGTGTTTGTTAGCCATCTGTACGTCTTCTTTGGAGAAATGTCTGTTTAGTTCTTTGGCCCATTTTTTGATTGGGTCATTTATTTTTCTGGAATTGAGCTTCAGGAGTTGCTTGTATATTTTTGAGATTAATCCTTTGTCTGTTTCTTCATTTGCTATTATTTTCTCCCAATCTGAGGGCTGTCATTTCACCTTACTTATAGTTTCCTTTGTAGTGCAAAAGCTTTTAAGTTTCATTAGGTCCCATTTGTTTAGTTTTGCTTTTCTTTCCAATATTCTGGGAGGTGGGTCATAGAGGATCTTGCTTTGATTTATGTCGGAGAGTGTTTTGCCTATGTTCTCCTCTAGGAGTTTTATAGTTTCTGGTCTTACATTTAGATCTTTAATCCATTTTGAGTTTATTTTTGTGTATGGTGTTAGAAAGTGTTCTAGTTTCATTCTTTTACAAGTGGTTGACCAGTTTTCCCAGCACCACTTGTTAAAGAGGTTGAAAAGATCACCTACTTTAAAACACTGAAATGCCTTAATATAAACACTGAAGAAGAAATCGGGAGCCCTAATGGGTGGTAAATATTTTGCGAGGTTGGGAAGGAATGTAGGAGTGTAAGTGGCTAGGTTTGCAGAAACCATCTTCCCATCATGAATTATATTTTACATGAAGCAATGTATGAATTCTCTTTCAAGTGTACTCACTATAGAAATAGCGAGCTTCTAATGATCATGACAAGTTTTAGGCTTTGGATTGAAAGCATAATACAAATATCACCAGTGCTATTGACTGCAGAAAAGTGTCATGATTAGTACTAAATTGTAGCTTGATGATTTTTTTCTTTAAATTTTGAGAGATTTGTGTGAATTTATTTTCCATTTCTTTGTCTAGCTGAATTGAGAATGAAGTGAACACAAACTTCTTGTTTTAAAATATAATATGCTATTGAAGTATCTATCTCACGCTGGTCTGAGTTATTTTTCAAGAGCCCTGGGAGTTTACAGAAGGCACTGTGATTGAGACATAAATGAAATTTTATGGAAACATTTTAAGTACATTTCTGACTGCATTTATTCTGAATTATTCACCATTCATTTTCCCCCAGCCAATTTCAGTGTGACATGACCCACACATTCTCTGTGGCCTCCACATGCTTTTGTAATAGGCAGTTTGGGGTTGATGTTGCTTTCAGATATTTAACTGTACCTCAGTCTCTTAATCTAGCTGCAGTGATGAATATGTAATTAGAATAACCTTTCAGTTTGTAAATTCGAGAGGTTAACATGGTATCCTGAATTTAATATTTATACTCCATCTACTCGATGGAGTTTACCAACTGGAGCACCATGAATGGTAGGACACAGAAGGTTAAAACAGAGTCTTACTGAAGAAAGCAAGAGAGTAAATAATGTCAGGCCCAAGAAATGAGCAGATTATAATACATGGGAGAAAGTGTATTTCTAAAGTTTCTCAAAGTGAAGGCTCCAGAGGAAACAATGTATTGGATAATGTTATTTTTTTTTGACAGCCCAATGGCCACACATAAATTGATGGAGATGAAATATTTCCCTAAGCAAAATTGGCTCTCCTGGCAGTTGGAACAAAAAGGAGCAGGCAGAAATTTATTGTGTATAAGTGACATTAAGTCAACCTAGAGCCAATTTTTTGCATTATGTTTATAGGACCAAGGCAGAAATTCTGTTTACTGGAGTGATTTTTATTTCTCCTCCCAATAAGAGGTAGAAGGGAGACTCTAGTAATGAAAACACTTTGAGTTGGGGGGATGGAAAGAAGGGAATTTAAGTGAATGTGATGCGAGTGTGGTCACCATGAGAGAAATGACCAAGCTATGGTGATAACAGGTGACTAACTGTGAAGGCATGTCTGAGTATTGTTTCTTTGTGCTGAAAGATATAAGCCTGAGTGTCAGTTAGAATATGAGGTCGAGAATCGTGTGTGTGTGTGTATATGCATGTGTGCACATACACATTAATAAGAGGATAAAGAAGACAGAGGAGGACAGATTTATGAATATCATTGTTTAATTAGTCAAAGTTTGAAGTTCAGGAACTCCTGGGATTTTGATGTTCAGGGCCAGGACTTTCAGGCACTGAGATGGATTGTTAAATTGACTTTCTACACCTTGATCCTGGTTTTCTTCTATTAAACAGAGACTTCTTTTGAGCATTTTATCGTCTGAAATCCAGATGAGATAAAGAAGAGTAAGCAAAGTGGAGTGAGCAGACAGGAACAAATTTTTCTGGGAAGTGAGGAAAAGGGTAGGAGTGGAGTCAGCAGTGAGAACATCTTGATTTTGAATCAGCAGGGTCCTCAAATAGGCATTCTTCAGTCCCCCCTGTCCTCCATGTAATGGGATTGAGTCAGGCATGGGGAGCTGACACAGGTGGCCTTGAGGCTCTCAGCGATGAAGGTTAGATGTGAGGGTCAAGGTGAGGAAACAGTGTCCACTGTCATAGTTACCAACAGATATTACCCCCTGGACCTTGTCTTTATGGCGCTAACAGTGGGACTTTTCCCAAATACTTTAACTCACTGTGTGTTTATATATCTGTGTACATTTTGGCTGAGTTGCCCCAGAATTTGCTTTTTAAGGGAGAGGATCTATAGTACCTCACATACCTCGAACAGTATTCTTTCCCTTTCCTGTGCTTTCCTGACAGTCGTGGAGGTCTATGATGGTTAATTTTATGTGTCAGCATGACTCAGCTAAGGGATGCCCAGATAGCCAGTAAAACATCATTTCTGGGTGAGTCTGTGAGGGTGTTTCCTGGAAGTTATTAGGATGTCAATTGGCAGAAGGAGCAAAGAAGATGCCCTCACCAGTGCAAGTGGCATCATCCTGTCCACTGAGGACCTAAATATTGAGTTGACCAAAAATGTTCATTTAGGTTTTCCCATGAGAAAAACCTGAATAAGCTTTTTTGGCCAACCCAATAGAACAAAAAGATGGAGGAAGGGCAAATTTACCCTCTCTGCTTGAGTTGGGGCATATATTCTCCTGCTTTTGGACACCAGTGCTCCTGGTTGTCAGGCCTCCAAGTTTGGACTGGAAATATGCTTCCAGCTTTCCTGGGACTCTGACTTGCAGATAGCTGTCTAAGCTCTGTCCTCCATAATCACTGAGCCAATTTCTCAGAGTAAATCTCCTTTCAGATATCTCTATGTATCCTCTTGGTTCTGTTTTTCTGAAGATCCCAAATACAAAGTCATTTAAAAAACATTTCAGCTTTTTTTTTTTTGTGGGAAACAATTGTGTGTGTGTGTATCTGGGAAATGCCACAACACAAAATGTAAAATTAACTAAATGAACATTTCCAGGAACACAGTATTATTTTATCCCCCAAATAATATTCTGTCTTTATTATATGCTGGAGATAAATCAGTGACCAAGACAGGCAAGGCTTCTGCCCTCATGGAGGTTACATTCTTAGGAAATCTTTGGGTATAATAAGGGCCAAGACTAGAAATGGGGATGAGAGGATGTTTATATAGAGAGCAGCGTTAATAGGTTTAGTACACACTAAGGGCCAGCTGCTAGAGCTTGAATAATTACAACAAGGAGGAAAAGATGATTTTAGATAGGAGAGCTTTGTGAACAAAAGCACAAGTGCAGGGTATAATGAGGAGTGAGCTTATTTGTCTGGTGTCTGGGACTTGTATATAGGAATAGTGAGAGACAACATTTAAGAAGTGGATATTGATAGAACAGTGAAGTGACATGATAAGATTGGTGTTAGCACAGTTGATATGGAAATCAAATCAGGGAGCAGGATGCTGAAAAAGACCGGACAGACTGAAGGTGTTACCAGTGGGAATGCAAAGTTGGTGAAACATACTAAACATTTGAAAGGAAGACTCAAGAGGCTTTGGACTAGTGTACATGAAGCCAGAAGCGGGGAGGGGAATCAAAGATCATTCTATCATGTCAGACCTCAGTTGTAAGATAATGAGGTGACATTAGTACACATGGAGAAGTCCAGATGGAAGATAGTTTGGGAGGGTCGTTGATGAGGTATAGTTTAGATATACACAGTTATGGAATTTGAAAATAGAAAAATTTAAATTTATTTCAACTTCATTCTCTCACCTGCAGTTTTCCTTACCATTTTCACATATACAGAGAAGTTGAAAGACTAATACAATTAACACGTATATATCCCATACATCGAGATCCTAGATCCAACAACTTCCATTTTGCCTTATTAGTTTTATATCCATCCATCTACCTACCTACCTATGTTTTCGAGTCAACTATTTGAAAATGACTTGAAGGAGAAATAAAAATTCATTCCTAAATACTTCAGCATGCATTTTCTAAGAACACAAACTTCAGCTTTGAAGGAGATTAAGACCTAGGGTGTTTCACTTAGTGGTAAAAGCTGTATCAGAGCATCAGTTATCTGACAGTCAAATCTTTTCTCCTACTACATAGCTTCTATGTTTAAAAAAGGTGTTTATTGTTTGGAGTGTTTGGGCATATAGACTAGATTTAGGCAAGTAAGAAACAATATTAGAGAGTATAAAAGAGATCGAGCAAAATTTTATAGATAGAAGAAGACTTTGAGAGCTTAAAAAGGGGAAGACGAATGATAAGAACAATGGAGCAGAGATTTATTTTCACGGGAGAAATTTAATGGTTATATCTAGTGGTCCTTGGTGACATCTGACCATGTGGGTCGTATGGCCTAGGGAACTGGGAAGGTAGGCCAAGACTATGTTCTGAGGTAGGCTTTATGGACTACCTCCTTTGTTTTTTAATAATAACCATATTTCCCACTGCAGAAAGCAGTATTTTAGATTTATATGTATCTGTACCTAGTGGTGATATTATTTTAGTACAATATGTGTTTGTACATGTGTGTATTCTTTTTCAGATTATTTTCCATTCTAGGTTATCACAAAATATTAAATACAGTTCCCTGTGCTATCAGTAGGTCCTTCTTGGTTATCTGTTTTATATATAGTAGTGTGTATCTGTTAATCCCAAATTCCTAATTTATCCCTCTCCCCTTCTTTCTCCTTTGGTAATCATGCATTTGTTTTCTGTGTCTGTGAGTCTACTTCTGTTTTGTAAATAAGTTCACTTGTATAATTTTTTAGATTATAATTATATTAGATTAGCCATATGATATTTGGCTTTCTCTGATGTATTTCAGTTAGTATGATAATCTCTAGGTCCATCCACATTGCTGCTAATGGCAATATTTCTTTCTTTTTTATGGCTGGGTAATATTCCATTATATATATGTACCACATCTTCTTTATCCATTCATCTGTAGATGGACAGTTTGATTGCTTCCATGTCTTGCCTATTATAAACAGTGCTGCAATGAACATTGGGGTGCATGTATCTTTTCAAAGTAGAGTTTTTGTCTTTTCCAGATACATGCCCAGGAGTGGGATTGCTAGGTCATATGATAACTCTATTTTTAGTTTTTTAAGGAACATCCATACTGTTCTCCATAGTGGCTACACAAGTTTACATTCCCACTTAACACTGCATGAGGGATTCCTTTTCTATACCCTTTTCAGGATTTATTTGTAGACTTTTTGATGATGAACATTCTGACTGGTTATGAGGTGATACCTCATTGTAGTTTTGATTTGCACTTCTCTAATAATTAGTGATATTGAACATCTTTTCATGTGCCTGTTGGCCATCTATATGTCTTCTTTGGAGAAATATATACTATTTAGGTCTTCTGCCAGTTTTTTATTGTATTTTTTTTTAACATTGATATTGAGCTATATAATTTGCATATTTTGGAAGTTAATCCCTTGACAGGATTAATCATAGCAAATATTTTCTCCCTGTCCATAGGTTGTCTTTTCATTTTCTTTATGATTTCCTTTGCTGTGCAAAAGCTTGTAAGTTTAATTAGGTCCCATCTGTTTATTCTTGCATTTATTTCCATTAACTCTCAGACAGGGACAAAAAATATTGCTGCAATTTATATTAAAGAGTGTTCTGCTTACATTTACCTGTAGGAATTTTACAGTATTTGGTCTTACATTTAAGTTTTTAAGCCATTTTGAGTTTATTTTTGTATATGGTATTAGAGAATGTTCTAATTTCATTCTTTTACATGTAGATGTCTAGTTTTCTCAGCACCACTTATTGAAGACACTGTCTTTTCTCCATTATATATTCTTGTCTACTTTGTCATAGATTAATTGACCATATTGATCTATGTGTCTGTTTTTGTGCCAATATCATGCTGTTTTGATTACTGTAGCTTTGTAGTATAGTCTGAAGCCAGGGATCATGATTTCCTCCAGCTCTGTTGTTCTTTCTTAAGATTGTTTTGGTTATTTGAGGTCTTTTGTGGTTCCATACAAATTTAAAAATAATTTATTCTCTTTCTGTGAAAAATGCCATTGGCAATTTGATAGGGATTGCATTGAATCTGTAAATTGCCTTCTGTAGTATAAGAGTGAACTTGTGACCTCTCAATGGGTTGTAGTTGTGCTTTTAAAGTCCTGATGAACTTGAGAGAGCTATTGGGATAATAAATTTTGCTGTGAGGAATAATTGAAGCTCTTAGTTATTCTATTAATAACTAAGAGTCACAGGAGAACTTGACTTTTGGGGAATGGGCTTCCAGAGACTGATATATGATTTATATGCTTAAAATAGTGGAAAATATCCATAAAGTATTCAAAGTTGCAGGACGAGTTGCTTTAGTTGAAACATTTTAGTGTATTTGCCTTTGTAATTGGTTTCACATTTTTTCCGTGGTGTTCATTCTATACAGGCTAGGTGCTGACAGAGCTAAAATTTGAATCATATAGAGAGTACCCTGCAAAAGTTTACAGTCTAAGTTATGAGTGCCCCCCAAATTCATGTCCACTCTGAACCTCAGAATAAGACCTCATTTGGAAATAGGTGTTTGTTTATTTTTAACTGTGCTACATGGCTTGTGGAATCTCAGTTTCCCAACCAGGGATTAAACCCAAACCACTGCATGGAAAGCCCAGAATTCTAACCCCTTGGCCACCAGGGAGCTCCTGGAAATAAGGTCTTTATAGATGGAATTATTTAGATTAAGTCTTACTGGATTGGGATGGGACCTCATTGAAGGTCACTGATATCCTTATTAGAAGAGAAGAGGACACACAGATTCACAGAGATGTAGAGGATAATGCCATGTGAAAACAGAAGCAGAGATTGGAGTCCTGTGTCTACCAGCCAGGGAGCATCAAGGATTGCTGATAATCACCAGAAGTTAGGAAGATGCATGGCACACTTTCCTCCTCAGAATTTCCAGAAGGAACCTCCCTGCCCACACCTTGATTTCAGACTTGTAGCCTCTACAGCTGTGAGCATACATTTCTGTAGCTTGAAACCACCCAGTTTGTGGTTACTTCTAATGGCAGCCTTACTTAAGAAACCAGTACAGATTCTAAATCAAAAGATTCATAACCTTCAGACCTTTTTTTGTTGTTATTGTTAATTTTTTCTTAAAAGTGGTGTGCAATAGAATTTGAATTACTGCACTAAGAAAGTGCATGTGGTCTAAAGCCAAATGAAATTCTAATCCTGAGTATATACTGACTCTGAAAATGATGCTTATAGAGATCAATTTCCCATTTGATTTAGTTATCAGGAAGAGTTATTGAGCAAAAATGTGACATGTTTTTTAAATGAAGTGCTAATTAAAAAAAGAAGCAAAGTCTTTTTAAACAGGAACAAAAATTTTTTCCCAATAATCATTTTCACTTATTATTTTAAGATGTTTTTTAGTAGGAATTTTCTACCATCTTATTATTTTGTCTTTTTCTGTCAAGGTCAAATCAGGTGTTGCCTTCTTATGAAGACAATATAAACACCATATTTGGAGTATTGTAAAATGTATTTTTATAAAAATAGACTTGTAGAAATGATCATGTGACAGGATAATAAGTTAATTTAGGGGAAAACTAGTATTTACAAATAAATAGTAGTCTCTATTTATTAAGCTCAGTTTTCCTCATCTATATGAGAGCTGTGTCACTGTGACATTAGAGCTTCTTGGTCACGCTAAAATGAAAGCAGCATTGACATAGTTAATTGAGCCGTTAATGACATAAGAACTTATGTTTTCACCTCACCTCATATCTGCCTTCAATTTTACACTTTTCACCTCTTGTTCAGAGAATTCTAGCACTTAGAATTCCCCATGTGATTCTGACTTTGGAATGGTATTCCCAGTACCATCACAACTCACCTTTGATAAACCTTTCCTCTCTGGCACCTTGTGTCTGCTCAACACTGCGGCAATCTTGGGTAGGCTTTTGGCTCAAGTCTGCTGGCTCTAGGTTGATGATTTAATCAAATATGTCGCTGAGTGCTGGCCTTAGTTCAGAATCCTGCCTGAGCCTTCCCGTCTATGCTGCCTGTACGTTTTGTCCCTATGTTCAAGAGGACTGACATTGTTTGCTTTTGTGCCAACCCTGATGTATAGATGGGTCCCTTCCCTGCCTTCCACAATAAAGTCGATCACAACAAGCATAGCTTAATGATTGGAGGCTCATGAAGTCATGCCATGTTGTACACACAAGCATTTACTCTGAAAAGAAACCATCATGCCTTAGCTCCAAATTTTCCAGCCCCTACTGCACGCCAAGATTTCTTTCTTTCTGCCCTTCTTGAGAACAGTTTTTCTGGGTCCTTTACTGTCTTACTGAGATTCATCCCTTGCCCTTATCCTCTGTCTCTTTTCCCTTGAATCTTCATATGCCTTTTCCTCTTTATCATGGAGAGAGTAGTTCAGTCCAAGCTTTTACTTCTAAACGTGCCCGTGGCCAACAAGCAAGCAAAGAACCTTCTAGATAAAAGACCTACCGTTCTTTATTTATGACAAATACTTTTTTTCCTTTCAAGTTATGATCCATAGGCTCTGATCACTTGTAAAAAACAACTCCCACCACAACAAATTCACTGAAAGAAACCACAGTATATTAGCTTCTATGCAAAGTGTTTGTTCTACTTTGGCAATATACAGTGTGGGTTTTAAAATGTAGAGTGTCCTGACATATTAATTTGAACTAACCATCATTTATATTGCCAGTCTACTAAAGGAAGATAAATTTAGTAGGATGTGACCCAAGGATATTCAAAATCAATTCATCTTTCCAAATTTTTCCTGCTAATTATTCTGAAATTAGTCTTTGATCATCTAATAGACAAAAAATTCTAGATCACTGACTTCTTTTTCAACAATATAGCATTTTGGCTTTTGTAAGAATTTGATTTCATTTTTAAAAATTTATTTTTAATTGAAGGATAATTGCTTTACAATATTGTGTTGGTTTCTGCCATCACAATGAATCAACATGAATACATATATCAACATGAATCAGCCATAGGTATATATATATGTTTGCTCCTTCTTGAACCTCCCTTCTCCCTCCTACCCCATCCCACCCCTCTCAGTTGGCACAGAGCCCTGGTTTGAGTTCTTTTTTCCTGTGTCACACAGCAAATTCCCACTGGCTATCTATTTTACATATGGTAGTGCATATGTTTCCATGCTACTCTCTCCATTTGTCCCACCCTCTTCTCCCCACCCCACCCCCATGTCCATAAGTCTGTTCTCTATGGCTTCTGAATAGCAAATAGTACTATGGTCCTTCATGCAACAAGGCAGTATTTCTTGTTAAGATGGTCATTGACGGTTACCATCTGCAAATATATGTGCCTTAAAAGCACTGATTAATCTTAGTTATTGCCTTTTTCCTGGGGTACCAATTCTACTTCAAGGTTTACTTTGTGAACTGAGATGATATTTATTGGTTTTATAGGTTGACCACACCACACTGACTGATATAAAGTGTCTGCTGTTTCTGTGTACACGGCTAACTTCGCTGCTTGGTGTAACCACATGGCTTCACTCCAGAGCTGCCTATGTTATGCTCTAGAAATGTCTCTTTTGCCTGCTGTGGATGATATTAACTCAGCCAGAGAACAGTAAAAGGGTTAGAAGGGAACTGTAAGGGATTACAATAATAATTCATTTTTCTCATGGGCTTGCTGAGCTGAATGGACTTCACATTGCTAGAGTTTTAATAACAAGGTCTGATTATGGTCAAAGATTTAAAGCAGGGAATCTTCTTGTGCCATTTTATGCTGCCAGACTGTGGTATTATCTCTTAATTGAGTGTTTTTTGCCAACAGTGGCCATCCCAAACATTCAATCCTTGAAGACAATTGGGCAGAAGTGCAGTTTGGCCAATTTTGAGTTTTTGTGGTCATGCCAGTTTGCTCTGATGTCCTGCCAGGCAACCCAAAGGCTCTGCACTACTCATTTTCCTAATCTGAGGTTTAACCTCCTTATCCAAATGCTGGTTTATGGAGAATACATCCAAGTGACCATGTCACTGTTGTGAGTTGCTTGTAAAGTTTATTTTGTATAAACTAAAACATCAGTTTTTGCTTTATTCAGTTCAAGGGAGCATATACCTGTTATACTGCAAAAAAAATTAACATTTTTTTTGAGCACACAGGGCCCCTGAGCCCCTTCTATATCATGGAGGATTATGGGGTACTGTTGTGTAACTTTCATCTAATAATTAAAAGTGGTATTCAGGAAAACAACATTCTAACCATGGGAGTGAAAAATGAATACAAGGGAAATAACCTCATATGAACAGGCAGATGATCCAATCAGCCTCTAAAACCAATGAGGTAGAACTGCCCCAACTGTGACAAAGGATCAAATGGACAACATGCACTTTGCTGTGGTACACACTCCCCCTCTGACAAATTAACAAGTGTAGACACACCTTCTCCAGTCTCCTCGGTGCTAAGTCACGATTCCTGGCTGCCTCCGGCCACAGGCACACCATTCATATAATCTTTGTCTGTCATCCTGGCTCACTATAAAGGAAGGGGCACAGGCTTCAGAAGAGGAAAATTGGGGTTTTATCCAGTTATTCAACTAGCTAGCTGTGGTGTTTGTGTTATGAGACCTCTCTGGACCTCAGTTTCCTCACCTGTAAAATATGGAGAATAATGCCTCTGTCTATGAAATAAAGAACACTGCCTCGCACACAGTGGCCACACATAATTTTTTTTAAACTTTTTATTTTGTACTAGGGTATAGCCAATAATGCATCTGCCTCCAACACGGGAGACCTGGGTTTGATCCCTGGGTCGGGAAGATCCCCTGGAGAAGAAAATGGCAACCCACTCCAGTATTCTTGCCTGGAGAATCCCATGGTTGGAGGAGCCTGGTAGGCTACAGTCCATGGGGTCGCAAACAGTCGGACATGACTGAGCGACTTCACTTTCACATAGCCAGTAAATAAACAATGTTGTGATAGTTTCAGGTGAACGGCAAAGGGACTCAGCCATACATATACATGTATGCATTCTCCCCCAAGCTTCCCTCTCATCCAGACTGGCACATAGCATTGAGCACAGTTCCCTGTGCTAGACAGTATGTCCTTGTTGGTTATCCATTTTACTTATAGCAGTGTGTACATGTGCATCCCAAACTCCCTAACTATCCTTTCCCCCCGTCATTCCCCCCAGCAACCATAAGTTCATTCTCTAAGTCTGGGCCTTCCTCATTCTTTCCTCTTTGTCCTTTTCCATAAAATCTAAATTTTCACTGTAGGACATTGAGATAAGAGCTCATGCATTTCATCTGGATTGCCACTCTTTGGCTTCAGTGGTCACGGTGTGTACTCCCTGCCCATGGCTCGTGCCCTCAGGAGGTCTTCAGTGGACTTAAGCTTTCCTTGGTTAAACCTGCCCCTTGCATGCTGTGCTTTCCACATCTCAGTTGCTCCTTTAGATGTACTCCTTGTCATTGTCCCCTAGTCCTACGTTCTCATGAACCCAGAACAGGCTTCAGGCACACTTAATAAGAATAGTAACATACCTCATATGTTAGGGCAGCTTTTCATTTCTCAGATGACTGGGTAAAACGAAAAGACTATAAAGTCTACTTCTAAGGTATGCAGTGGGCTCATGACAGCAGTGGCTGGATTGCAGAGGGAGGTGAGGCCTGTTTACAGAGTGAAAGAGAACCCAGGGAGGGAAAATTTAAGAGGGGTCAATATTGGCATATTTCACTAATTGGAGGTTAGAGGGAGCATCTGACTTTGAAAACACCATAGGAGCTCTGATCAGTGTGTGTGGGGGGCAAGTATGTGGGACAGTGCGGCATAATAAAGTGAAGTTCAAATTGTGGCCTCCCTCATCACTTGCTGTATAAGTTAGGGAAATTGATACACCCTTCCGTCTCCACATTTGAGAAATGTGTTGAAAAGAGAGCATAATGCGCGTAATAATCATTTTGGTTTGGGGGATGTTAAATGATTTAATGGTCATAGAATGACTAGCATAGTGCCTGGAACTTAATAAATGTTCAGTAAAGGTGAGGTGTTGCTGCTATCCAAGATATTCGAGGACAAGAACAGAACCATGGATTGAATCCAGTTGACATGGCCCTTTTTCTTGTTTTCAATATGGACTGAAACCTTTTACCTTCATCTGTGGATTGTAAGTGCTGGTTTAAGACAATTAAATAATCTCCAACCAGATAATTTACAGTGTCTTGATATAACACCATCAAAACAGTGTTACATCACACAGGAGAAGTATGCCACATTCAGCTCATGTTCTCAACATGGAAATGGTTTAAAACTGTTAAAAAATGTCATATTGAAAGCGTTAAAATTAGAAGAATAAGCTAAAAGCATATTCCTTCCATCTGCTAAGGAGATGCGTTTTGAAGAAAAAATTAGTTAACTGTGCCTAACTATCTTTTTGTGACTCAGGACTTTGTGAAATAAAGTGACACCTTGTAAAAGATACACAGGGAAGTTAACATTCTGTTTAGGTGTGTGAACTTCATGTTGCTTATTTTTAGATTTCTCAATATCAGTGTTTTGTGGTACAATTTCCTTGTGGAGGCTTCCCTGGAGGCTCAAACAGTAGAGAATCTACCTTCAGTGTGGAAGATCAGGGTTCAATCCCTGGGTTGGGAAGATCCCCTGGAGAAGGGAAAGGCTACCTACTCCAGCATTCTTGCCTGGAGAATTCCATGGACAGAGGAACCTGGAGGGCTACAGTCCATGGGGTCGCAAAAAGTAAGACAGGACTGAGCTACCTTCACTTCCTTTATCAATGTCATAGTTACCTGGCTTCCTTGCAGACCAGACTAAGCAGTGCTTTGTAAAAAGGGAAAGATGCTATTTATAATCTTGCTAATGACTGCTTATGACATTAGGGCTAGTTTGAATGCAACACTGCTAAACTGAGCTAAACTCTGCTCAGAAAAATCGCTGTAGTTACCATCTTAAATCTTGTCATTTTCTTGATATTGTGAGGTATTTCTGTGAATTTTAGGGGAACACAGAGAGGTCAGCAAGAGGGGCTGTCCAAGTCCCCAGGGACTGTGGTCACATCCTCCGGGCGGTGGGACTTAAGATGTTACAAAGACAAATCCTTACTCTGAGAGGCTGGAACCTCTTAGACTTGCATTTGTGGATATTGAAGTAAACAGCACCAGACTTATCCAAAGCTCAAGAAAATTTTCGTGTTTTTTTTTTCCCCCCCCAAACAGCCTAAGAACTTGGGGCAAGTTTTAATTTTCTTTCTCTTCCTTCCTTCCTTCCATCTCTCTCTCTTCCTTCCTTTCCATTTGAAGTATAGATTTTCCATAAAAACTTAGGCAAGAATCATTCTGTTCTGGCTTTTATTTTATGAAGTATAAATACTTTTCATTAAGATCATTTAGAAAGCAGTCATTAAGTCAGCTGTGACCCTCTTGCTCTTTTATTTGTGAATGTGGTTTGGTTTCCTGGTATCCAAAGAATCCTGAAGGAAACTTCTGGCAGCTGAATGTACTTTTAAAAAATTATTATTTTTTATTTATTTGACTGTGCCATGTCTTAGTTGTGGCATGCAAACTCTTAGTTGTGGCATGTGGGAATTTAGTTCCCTGACCAGGGATTGAACTGGGGCCCCTTGCATTGAGAGTGCAGAGTCTTAGCCACTGGACCACCAGGGAAGTCCCCCTAAATGTACTTTAAAGCACTCTGCTTTGGTCTGGCAGCTTCCCAAATTCTCTCCTATTCTTTTATCCCAGGAATCCTTTTATTTTTCCTTTCTTTTTTTCTGATGGGGAAACGAGGGAGTCTGAAAAGATCTTGAGAGTGAGAACTTAAGAGTGATGTCTCATGGAAGAGACAGTAACTATTAATACTTGGCTCTATTGAAATCCTCATAAGGCAGGAAGATGGGGGAGGGCACATCTTCAAAAGTAAGATGATCTCCCCAAATGGCTTTACCAACATCTATTGGTAAACTTCTGCAATAGAAAAGCCTTGACCATGGGAAGCAGGAGGATTATTTGTGGTGCCAGAGAAGATGAGCAGAGTTGATGGCAGGCTTTCAGGCACTGGGCCTAATAAGGAGAGACACTGAATCTGGGTTAAGTAGCTACTCATTCCATCGCCAGCAGAGTTGCCTTCTGTAGTTAAAAGTGTGAACACTTGCTCTAAATCTTGACGATCCCAAGGTGGTTCCAGCAGCAAAGTCTTCTATAATTAATTGCATGTGTATTGCCATTCACTTGGGAGGCAGGTGATTACTTGCCTGAGCCTTACTCTAAGACATTACAATATCAATAGCACTACTGATTTTAATTAAAACTTCCAAATGTATGCCTGTTGAAATATTCATTATAGCACCCTTGATTGTGAGTGAGAATTCAAAGTCCTCTATGCTTATTTTTTCCTATAATAATACTAAGTCCAATTAATAGGAGACAGACTTTGCAGAATATTTTTCTTTCTTTCTAGGTCAGTGAAAATTTTCCATGTGTGAATGTTTGGGTGTGTGTATATGGAGGTGCACTTGGTATTTTTGATGTTATTCAGACTAGACTTTTCCTTTGAACTCTAAGAAGTATTTGTCCATTGTCAAAGCTGGTAGACAAAATGAGACACATGTGAGAAAAGAGGTAAAAAGGCAGAATGAATAAGCCTTTCATTGCCAGTTAATTGTATTAAAATCATGGTTTAGTCCAGTAGTTCTGTACTCTGTGTAAAATATATTGATCTTTAGTATAAAACCTCACCTGGATTTGCTTAACTAAGATATTAATATTTAGAGGAAGGACGTCCTCAGCGGTTCAGTGATTAAGACTCTGTCTTCCAGTGCAGGGGCATGAGTTCTATTCCTGGGGGCGGGGGGGGGGACTAATATCCCACATGCCTCATTGTTGTTCAGTTGCTCAGTTGTGTCTGATTCTTTGTGACCCCATGGACTGCAACATGCCAGGCTTCCCTGTCCTTCACCATCTCCCAGAGCTTGCTCTAACTCGTGTCCATTGAGTTAGTGATGCCATCCAACCATCTTGTCTTCTGTCATCCCCTTTTCCTGCCTTCAGTCTTTCCCAGCAACGGGGTCTTTTCCAATGAGTCAGTTCTTCGCATCAGGTGGCCAAAGTGTTGGAGCTTCAGCTTCAGCATCAATCCTTCCAGTGAATATTCAGGACTGATTTCCTTTAGGATTGACTGGTTGGATCTCCTTGCAGTCCAAGGGACTCTCAAGAGTCTTCTCCAACATCACAACTCAAAAGCATCAATTATTCAGCATTTAACCTTCTTTATGGTCCAACTCTCACATTCATACATGACTACTGGAAAAAACATAGCTTTGACTAGATGGACCTTTGTTGGCAAAGTAATGTCTCTGTTTTTTAATATGCTGTCTAGGTTGGTCATACTTTTTCTTCCAAGAGTCTTTTATGGGAAGTGTCTTTTTATGGAAAACCATAGCTTTGACTACACAGATCTTTGTCAGCAAAGTAATATCTCTGCTTTTTAATACGCTGTTTAGGTTTGTCATTGCTTTTCTTCCACGGAGCAAGTGTCTTTTAATTTCATGGCTGCAGTCACCATCTGCAGTGATTTTGGAGCCCAAGAAAATAAAGCCTCTCATTGTTTCCATTGTTTCCCCATCTATTTGCCATGAAGTGATGGGACTAGATGCCATGATCTTAGTTTTTTGAATGTTGAGTTTTAAGCCAGCTTTTCCACTCTTCTCTTTTACCTTCATCAAGAGGCTCTTTAGTTCTTCTTCGCTTTCTGCCATAAGGGTGTTGTTATCTGCATATCTGAGGTTATTGGTATTTCTCCAGACAATCTTGATTCTAGCTATGCTTCACCCAGCCCAGCATTTCACATGATGTACACTGCATATAAGTTAAATAAGCAGGATGACAATATACAGACATACTCCTTTCCCAATTTGGAAACAGTTCATTGTTCCATGTCTGATTTTAACTATTGCTTCTTGACCCACATACAGATTTCTCAGGAGGCAGGTAAGGTGGCCTGGTATTGTCATCTTTTTAAGATGCCTCAGGGTATGGCCAAAAAAAAGCATATTTAAAGGAAATAGAAAGGCAACTAGCATGGCAGAAGAAGAGTGGAAAAGCTATGTGGAATGGGAAAACTGTTGACGAGACTATTTTGGGTTGGGGATATTTTAAGGCCGTTGGTGGTTTATGGACCAAATGTATTGAGTACAAACTGCAAGGGATGGTAGGGACAATCCAGGCTGGCCCCTTCATTTGACAGATTGCGTTCCTAACCATCCTCTATGGTAAGTACTATTTGATACACTGGAAGTCAGGAAACCTTCAATAAGGCACACTATCTGATTCAATTTAACAGTATTTTTTTAAATCCAGATTTTCCAGACAGAGTGTAGAGAAAAGTGTGTGTGTGTGTGTGTGTGTGTGTGTGTGCGCACACATGCATACATGTGTGCATGTGTGTAGCTTGTCTGCAGTGTTTATGGCCCTGTATTATTTACTGACATGAGAAATAAGGTACTGAAACTTGGGCAGAAGCTGGTCATTCAATTATTGCTACTGTTTTTGGAGAATGTTGATTGCATTGTGGTTTTCTTCCCCTGAAGCCTTTAATAGAGGGTTTTATTTTTATGGCTGTGAAGGCATTGGTAACTCCATTAAGAACATTTCTAGTGAGACTGAATCATACTCAGAATATCACTTCTTTGCTGGGGAAAAACAATGAAAATTATTGGAATTAAAACAAGATGCTTTCGAAAAACAAAAATATGTGGTTTTATTCAAATACATAATCAAGTCTTAAGCAGCACCAACTGGAACAGATAGGCTGCAGTATCATTGCAGATTTCTTTATGGGAGAGAAAATCTGGTCTTGATTACTTCAAGTCTATGCAGACTCTGGAGAGTGGTTTCAATTAAAACTTTTCCCCTAGCTTTAGACAAATCTTTTTCTTCTTTATTAAAGTTGGTTTGGGGGATGAAACTCTTGAAACCAGAAGGAATCATATCATTAAGAGTTTAGATTCAGTGTGTGGAAAGCAAGGTAAAAAAAAATCCAGATTTCCTTTGTAGGTTTCAAGTGAAAACAATACTTTAGTTATAGTGGTATTTTTAGATAAGATAAATAAATTCCCAGAGCAATGGGACCGAGTTAGAACATCAGAATAGGAGCTCTGACCCCATCTGTAATTTGTTTAATGACTTTGGAGTGAATATCATTCATCTTTTGAATTCAGTCTCTTAACTCAATTGGTGACCTTCTTCTCTCTCTTTCTGCTTTTTCTCTCCCATCTCCTGTGCCAAAATTTCTTTTCACAAAAATGACTTGTTTCCAGCATGGCACTAGGCAGGGAGAAATCCCTTGATCCTCTACTTTGCCCTTAACTTGAACCAAATTTAACTCCCTGTGTTGAGAAATTGCTATTCATCCAGCTGTTTCCCAGTAGATACACTCAACACTGTCTTCAGACAGATTGGAATTTTCACTTCTTTTTGGAAGACTTCAAAGGAGGTGACAATTTACTCTTCCTTTAAACTCATCCCAATATTCAACAAACTTTCAGTTTTTGTTCTTTTTGTTTTTGAGTTTAATATTTATTTACACTTTAAAGTTTGACTTAAATACAAAGAGGTGTGCAGATCTTAAGTGCATAATTTGCTGAGTTTTGACAAATGCATGCAACTGTGTAATTTATACTCCTAATCAGGATGTAGAAATTTCCATCCCCCACCCCGAAATGTTGTTCATTGGTCTTTTAAGTTAATGTTCCCTCCACAAAGCAACAACTTTTCCAATTTTTTTCACCATCGGTTGCTTACTCCTATTTAGAATTTCATATAAAAGGACTTATACAGTATGATCTTTCTACTCCAGCTTCTTTTGCTCAGTATAATATCCATGAGATTCATTCATGGTATTGACTAAATCAAAGGTTTGTTTCTTTTTATCACTGAATCATATACTGCTATATAGGTAGATCACAGTTTTTAATCCATTTCCTATTGATATTTGGATTGTTTTCCAGTTTGGGGCTATTCCATATAAAGCTGCTATGAACATTGTTATACAAACTTTAAGTTTACTTCCTTTTCTTTTTTTCTTTTGCTTTTGGTGCATGTTGGAAGACAGTTCCTAAAATAGCTCTCAAAGATCCCCACTTTCTGGTTTTCCTACCCTTGAGTGTCACCTGCATTGATTAACTCAGTCTTAATGAGTAGAATACAGTAGAAGAGATGAGATGCTACTTCTGAGATGGGCTTCTATCTCTCACTCTCCCTTGGCCTGCCAATTCGGGGGAGCCAGCTTTCATGTCATGAGATGGCCCCAGGGAAAGGCCCATGTGAGTCAGTTTGGGAGATGAACTGCTCAGCCTTGCCAATAGCCACATGAATGAGCTCTGAAGCTGATTCTTTCCGAGCTGAGCCTTGAAATGACTGCAGCCCTGGCTGACACCTTGACTACGACATCGTAGGATGCTCTGAGCTTGAACCACACAGCTAAGATGCTCCTAAATTCCTGACACCAAGAAAATGTGAGATAATAAATGTTTGCTGTTTCCGGTAATTGTTTTCGGGTGATTGCTTACACAGCAGTAGATAGTTAGTACAGTCCACTTGAGTGCCCATGGTGTGCTTTTATTTATTTATGCTTTCAGTTTTATTGAGATATAATTGGCATACAGCTCTGTATAAGTTTAAGGTATACCACAATATGATTTGTCATACATATATTGTGAAGTGATTACCACAAGAAGTTTAGTTAGCATTCATCTTCTCACACAGTTATCAAAATATTTTTTTCCTTGTGATGCCAACTTTTAGGATTTAGTATGTTAGCAACTTTCAAATATATCATATAGCAGTGTCATTTGTC
Organism: Dama dama; assembly: GCF_033118175.1. Classification (NCBI taxonomy): domain Eukaryota; kingdom Metazoa; phylum Chordata; class Mammalia; order Artiodactyla; family Cervidae; genus Dama; species Dama dama. The sequence continues at coordinate 128,494,177 of NC_083714.1, read as the reverse complement.
ATCATGTTGTATGTTACCCAGTACTTACTCATCTTCTAACTGGAAATTAGTGTCTTTTGACTACCTTTCTCTAATTCTCCCTCCCCTCACCCTTCTGTCTCTGGTAACCACAAATCTGATTTCTTTCTGTGAGTTTGGATTGTTTTTTAGATTCTGTGGTATGGTTTTAAATCAGTCCTTCTATACTGATTCCTTGGTGGAGGATGGTTTACTAGGAGCTTTGTATTCTCTGATCTACAGCTGGTGATGGAAGTTAGGTTAATCTTTTACAGAAAAACTTTATATAGTTTCTTCATGCATTTTCGGAAAGTGGCTAAAGAACTTATTTGTTGCTTGTCTCAAAATGGAATTTTATTTAATTTTTTTTTGTGTGTGAAATGCCACAAATTCATTCTTAAAATATTCAAGTAATGAGGAAGAAATAAAGAAGAACATGAAAATCATCCATAAAATGACCACCTCAACACAGTAACTGTTAAAATTACACTGTTTCCTTAGATTCTTTTCCATAAAAATACACATGTGCACAAGCATGCACACATTTTCACAAATATGATCAGACTAGCTTTGCTCTTTTAAAATCTCCTTTTCTCTTTCACAGTATGATCTTATTTTGATGCCAATAAAGACAGACTTACATGATCATTTTAATGGTTTCATGATGTTATTATGTATCAACATTGATCCTGTTCCATACCTTTGATCAATTATATTCTCTCCCCCACTTTTCTTTCTTTCTTTTTTTAAACAATTATAAAAAACTATTGATAATCATCCTTGGCTGGACTTCTTTCTGCATTTATCCAGTATTTCCTTGATAAAATTTATCAAGCTTGTATTTCCAGAAGGGTATGCACATTTAAGGGTCTTGGATAAATATTATAAAATTGATGGTCAGAAGAATGGAATAACTCACTTTAAAATATAAGAAAATTCCCCCCTGTTCCTATAAACTTGATGACATTAACCACTATCGAATTTGTTAACTGGCAATGAGATGAACAGACATACGCTTGTTTTAGCTTGTATTTATAAAAGCACTCAGTTCATTATTTCTGTTTTAAAGAATTATTTATGATTTCATTTTTTACATCTTACATATGCATTTTACTTTTTACATCTTAAAAATTTATCATAGTTATTTATTTTTATTTACAATGTTTAATTGATCTGAAATTTTATTTTTATATAAGGTGGGATATAGGGATCCAATGTAATATTTTCCCAAACTATTGATCAATTATCCAACATAATTAATTGAATAATCCTTTTTGGTTACCATTAATTGTATGCAGACCATTATGACCTCCTATGCATATTACAGTATGCATTGTAAATATGCATCTCCCCTTCTTTAGTACTAATATCTCCTTCAGTACTAATGAGACTTTTCCATGTCAATCAATTTTTGTGTTTTGGATTGTAAAAGTATGCTTTCCCTGCATTTGTGTCTTTTCCATTTCTTACATCCAAAACCTACCTTAATGGTTTTTGTACATGACTAAAGTTGTATCTCAAGCCATGTTTATACACTGAATATTATTTTCTTGTCTGTAATAAAAAAGGATGTGGTATAGAGAAGAGGGTGATTTTCAAAAGTGCATGCTAATTAGTTTCACATTAAAGTTAGAATTGAAAATGTTTGAATTCCTTTTTTCTTTAAATTCCCCTTTGAAGACATTTCAGTGAATTTAAATTTTATGTATAGAATACAAAGTGAAAGTGAAAGTTGCTCAGTTGTGTCCAACTCTTTGCGACCCCATGGACTATACTGTCCATGGGATTTTCTAGGCCAGAATACTGGAGTGGGTAGCCTTTCCCTTCTCCAGGGTACCTTTCCAACCCAGGGACCCAACCCAGGTCTCCTACATTGCAGGCAGATTCTTTACCAGCTGAGCCACAAGGGAAACCCAAGCATACTGGAGTGGGTTGCCTATCCCTTCTCCAGTGGATCTTCCCAACCCAGGAATTGAACCTGGGTCTCTTGCATTGCAGGTGGATTCTTTAATAACTGAGCTATCAGGGAAGCCCATATATAATACAAGTAAACTTCAGCTTTCAAATATTTGACTTTTTAACCACCTACATTTTATGTATTAGATATTGACCACCTCTCTGTATTTCAATAATTATTAATAAATTCATACTTTTGTATATGAACTGATAAACATCTCAAGCTATTGAACAATGATTTGGCTTAGTAGGCAGCAGTTTGCATCACACCATCTTCTTTATTTTAAGCAGTTATTTCAACATATTCTTCATTGCAGTTTTGCTACTAGTATTTTAAAATGAGAAGAAAGTTTGAAAAAAAATGCTATTAACATTGGCAAGATGCCTTGGTCTTATAAACTTAGTTGAGACAACAGCAGAATTGTGCTGAGAATGGTGATTCTTTTGTCTCAACAGTGTGCTCATGGATTTATGCCAGTAGACCATCTAAAGAAAAAGAATACAACTAAAGAAGATAAACAATATGTGAGAAGACTCTGTTCAAGAGACAAAATATAATTAGTGCTTTTATAATCTTTTTTTTTAGTTTTCTAAGAACGAAACATTCCTTAAAAACAGGTTGTTAAATCCAATTGACATGTCCCAGTTCTCATTTTACTTGACCTTGTATGTTAACTATTTCTCAAAACCATCTCTTCTTTCAACTTCTATTCTTCACATCTCCTTAGTCACTTCTCTTTTTGGTTCATCATCTTCTTTCCTGCTTTTAAATGCTAGAGTTATTTAATGCTTAAATCTCAGTCATTTCCACCTCTCACTCTGTACTCTCCCTTGATAATCTATTGTAAGCTTGTGGCTTCAAGTTTATCCTCAATACAGATGACTTACAAATCTTAACTGTAGCCTAGAAACCCCCTGTGAGATACAAAGCTTTATTTTGTCCAACTGAATACTTAACATGTGTTTGTTGATGACCCAAAGACACTAAAAACACCTAATATCCAACCAAACCCCAATTCCATTCTTCCTTCCAAATCTGCTTTTCTTTTCTAGCTCCTTAACTTCAGTTTTGCAAGCCAGAATCCAGAGTTGTACTTTATATCTGCCTGTATCAACCCCACAGCCAATCCTTCACCAAGTCTTACTGTACTTCCTCAGTGTCTTCTGAATCTATCCACTTTTCTTCCTCCCAGACAGCAATTTGTTTCTCTCCAATTTGTTCTTCACATTGAAACTATGTATTTTCCCCTCAGTAGCAAATGGGATCTGTCATCTCTCTATCTCTCTGCCCAAAACTCTTTAATAATTAAACTCTTTTTGGATAAAGGCAGGAGATTTTGTTATTTGCTTTTTTTTAACTTTGCCTGCAAACCCTGTGTTGCATAGTTTCTCCATTCCTTCCCAGTCTTCCTTTCCACCTGTTTCTCCCATAATGTCAGCAATCTAGTCTCATGGCACTTTTTTTCTGTCCAAGGATTTTGCATATGATATTCTCTCTGACTGGAACATTCTTTTCTTTCTTCTCTCCAGAGTTAACTCCTTTCCATTTCAATTTTTTTCACTTTCTCAAGGAAGCACTCCCCAGGGAAGTCTTCGGTCTCTTTTCAAAGTTCTCTCTCCTTGACCTTGCACCCAATGTTTCTGTACGTTGCTAGATCTTGCTTCTTGTCAGATGCCACCACCCTCTCTTCTTTTCATATATGGAAAATTCGAGGTCAGCTACCTGATAATATCTCCAAGCTTACATACCTCCAGCCATTTTTAATACAGTTGTCAGGCATGCCAAAGGTTGAAATGCTGGGGATGAAATGTCATTGTGTATGTTAGTCACTCAGTCGTGTCGGACTCTTTGCAGCCCTATGCACTGTAGCCCACCAGGCTTCTCTGCCCATGGGATTTTCCAGGCAAGAATACTGGAGTGGGCTGTCATTTCCTTTTCCAGAAGATCTTCCCAACCCAGGGATCAAACCTGGGTCTCCCATATTGCAGGCAGATTCTTTACTGCCTGAGCCACCAAGGAAGCCCCAAAATGCCATTAGTTCTTAGAAAAATTTCTTAGCAAAATTAAAGATCCCAGAACTACACAATATACCCTCATTAAAAAATAAGGTTTCATTGGAGATAGATTGTTACCAAGTTCAAGCTCGGTCTGCTCATTGCATTTGGCAAATAATTGGGAGATGAGGTGTTGAGGCAAGGAACAGTTATGTTATTCAGAAAGCTAGGTGTCCAAGAAGATGGTGTACTAGAGCCCTAGAGTACCATATAATTGGGATCTGGATGCTTGCTTCTTTCATAGAGCAGAGAGAGGGAGGAGGTGAGGAAGTAAAGAAAAAAGGCCATAAGTCTTACAAAATGTCTCCTGGGTTGGTCAGCTTTGGAGAGGGGATGTGTTAATTTTTCTTTCTTGCAGCCATTCACAATGACCAGGGTCAGAATATCTCCCTGTGAACTGAACAAAGACACTTGTTGTTGTTCAGTCGCCAAGTCATGTATGAGTCTTTGCGACCCCATGGACTGCAGCATGCCAGGCTTCCCTGTCCCTCACCATCTCCTGGAGTTTGCCAAAGTTCATGTCCATTGAATCGGTGATGCCATCCAACTAAAGGCACTTTACCATTTAGGCAGTGGGACAGAGTTCCCCGAGGCAGGCCATTATGTATGATTATAGCTCTAGACAGAACCAAAGCAAAGGTTAAAGTGAAAGAAACAGATCAACACAGAATTATCTTTTGTTCTTCTTTGTTACAAGTTGGGTTAATCGTGAATGATTATATGTATGTGAAACACTTCTTTGTAAAAGGTGGATGATATAGGTGCATGTTTAAATCCTAATGATAAAGATCTTGTTAAGAGGAAGAGATGAGTGTAGAGAGGAGGACAGTCTCTGGGGATGAGGTTCCTGAAAATGAGGGAGGGAGTGATGTATCAGATGAAGGTGGCATGGCTGATGTTCTCTTTTGAAGCAGGAGGAAGGGGTAAAGGTGTACATTTATGGTAGGTTGCTCCATTCAGGTTGGTTGATAACCTCAGCATTTTATGTGAATGATTAAGCATGGCCATCTTTTAGAACTGGAAGAGCAGTGAGGATCAGAGAATTGAAGAGGAGAGGTTTGAAAAGCCTAAACTTGAAGTGGGAGTTAAGCTGAGAAACATGAGAGGATTTCTGGTAACTGTGGAGGTTCCAACTCAAGTTATGGTACAGTGTGTTCCATTGTGTGACCTTCTCCAGCAGCACCCAGCTGACCTGGTGCAGGCTTAGAGACAGCAAATGTTCAGTTTCATCCAGATTGAGGGTTTACTTAGATTGATATGAAGAAAGACAGATGGGTGATTGACTATGGAGTTTTTACCCATTTTTTCTTTTGAAATGCTAATTGTAATCCTCTTGTCCACTGAAGGAGGAAAATGGAAAAAATCAGAAGGGCTAATGATTGGGAGAAAGCCACAAGGGCAATGGCTTTGTGTTCCAAATGAAAAAATATAATCAATAAAAATTATTTCATTTCCTGTCAATGTTTGGAACTATTTCTGTTTATCTGAAACTTTAAAAATTGTTGTGAATCTCTTGTCAACATACTATAATTTAATTTCCCATCTGTGGAGAATGTTATAGGAAGTGATAAGCTAATTCAATAATATTTCATCCAAGAACAGAGAACCCTAATGTGCTGCAGTCCATGGGGTTGCAAAGAGTGGGACATGACTTAGCTACTGAATAACAATAACAACAGGCTGTACTTTGCCTTAATTGGCTGATTCCAAGCCTGTATTTGCCCTGATTGGCTGACTGCTACTTTAGGGGTTAGATCTGAATAGATATTAAATTAAGACTTTTAGCCGTAGTCTGGGTAAATGTAGCTGGCCTCCAACTTCATATGTATTTCCAGTGTGGAGTATCCTCAACCTAAATTATAATCAGTCTGCATTTCATTTTGCTAGTGTTGTTTGGGCTCCATATGACGTCCTTTCAAGTTTCTTCTCTGTTAACTTCCTAGCTTGAATCTACATGTGTGGAATCTACCACCTAAGGCTCCATTAAAAGCTTTCATGTGACTACTTCCTCTTCCCAGACCTGGTTCGCTCCCTCCTGACCTCCTTTTGGAGACTTTAGCCTTATGTTTAAGTCCCTCCTCTCCTACATGTATTTTCTTTCAGGTCTTCCAATTCCCTATTCTTCTAGTTTTCTTTTCAACCCAATTCGAAAGTGCTAAAATTCCAAAGGAGAGAACTGTTTAAATAAAATAGACAATATTCATAGGATTTAATAATGTGTATTAGAATACTTAACCAGTGTTTATGATATGCCAAAAGAAAAATCAGATGATAAAATAATGTGTATAATATTGTCTCCATTTTATAAAAATATTACAAATACATGTGTTTTCTTAAAAACGCAAGCATAGTTACCAAATATAATTCGTGGGTAATAAGTTTTTTAGCAAATATTAATGCCTTTTAGCAAATATTCTGGCTCTCTGGGTAGATGGTAGGATTGTACATGGCTTTTTCTTTTGACGTTGTGACCACGTAACTTGCTTTGGCCTATGAAATGGGAGTGGAATATACGTGTCACTTCCAAATGGTGCTTTACGAGATATCTCAAGACTTGTGTTTCCCTCTAGTTGCTACTCTAGTTGTAGAAGCACTTGTCCAAATGTTGCTTCCTTTCGCCTAGTTTCTGAGTGACTGATAAGTGTGGTGCAAATTCTGTAATGGTCAACTAGAGACTTGAGAGGTTTTTTGTTACTGCAGCATCATCTACCCCATCCTGAATGGTTCGGTATTCCTTTTATAATTTCCAAAAGGTACAGATAAGCACAAAAGAGGAAAGGAAGAATCCTTCATGATGCTGCATTGTATATATATCGTCCATTTTTGGGGCACTTGTGTTTTTGCATAAACTATGCCAATTTGCCTGCTTTAAAAAAAATACTGCGAGTAATCGTGATAACTGTGAGTGATCACAAAAATGAACTGTCTTGTGAAGAACCATATTCCTCTTTTTCTGCCACATGAATCCCTTCTCAATATTGGTACATCATTAGAAATACTGCGACTCAGGGTTGACTCCAAGCAGATAGAAAAGTAAGTGGCCTGAGGCACCCGAAGCCTATCCTTCATGTTACCTTCATCTCCCTCTTCTTTGACTTCCATTTTACTTCTCTACTTATGGCTATTCCTGAAAAAGCTATTGGGTTCCTGTTAGCAGGAGATAAGTGCATTTAATGCACTGAGACCTTAAGAATCCTTCATACCTGTCTTAATTATGTCCTTAATTATTTCTATTTCACTTTGAACAATATTGAACTCCTAAAGTACTTCATGATAAAATCAAAGGTTAAAAAAGATGCTTGTGTAGTTCTGTGTGCACATGCAGTCCATTAATAGATTAAATGATAACATTTGTGAGGCTTTGAACCAGTCATTTGTGAATATTAACTTAGCTCCACTGAACAGTGAACTCTAGAAGATTAGTAGAAATTTCTTTGGAGACACGTATAGAAGACAAAGAGTTTACAGAAACCATTCTATATTATAAACGATTACTGTGAAAGAACAGTGAGAGGATTTTAGTGTTTATATTGCATCAATATTTTCTTTTATTTTGCTTTCCTCTAACTCTCTCACCAACCTATTTCTATTCACACATTATGATACATAGGCTTATGTACCCAGTACCCTAAGACTAATGTCAGTTGTAAAAGTATAGCATGGCATTTTATAAAAATTGCAAAACACATATTATGCAAATCCTCCTCAGCATCTTGAACATTAAAAGAATGAAGAATAGTATCTTTCTTTATAAATTCATTTCCTACTGTCAGAGCCAAGACTCATATGACCTTGCAGCTCACAATTAGGATTGCAAAAGAACTTGCTTTGACAGGCAGCCAACTCCATAAGAGAAAGAAAAGAGCAATTCTAAAAGTCAAAAACAGGCCGTTAGACTGAGGCAGGCCATGAGGAGATGGCTCTTCTTTTGCAAGCAAAACTCATCATTACAGAATGACACCTTTCATGACTGAAATTTTCAATCCTAGAAAAAATAATAAGGTGAAGTTGCCAAACAAAGATGGGGCTTTCATGCAAATGTCTTTGGTAATTAAGGGGAGGGTGCTAAATGTGCAATATTCCTTCTAAGCAGAATTGTTTCTAAATTCAGGGGTATGTTCACACTGCAGTCTATGAGGCAACAGCTGTTCTTAAGAGGACGCTGTCAATGTTGATAAGTTACTTTTAAAACGAAATCTGTTTGCTGAGCTCATGTTGTTTGGGAAACTATAAAGAACAAAATCTTTAATGCATTTTTTTCTTTGAAAAAAAGGGAAAAATCCTATCAATTGCAAGCAAAAGCAGTTTTTGCAAAGCCCACAACCTAGAGAGATCCTAGGGTAAGATCATTTCAATGAGGGAAGGAGGAAATTACAAAGCAGATTGAAATTCTGCATCCTTAATCTGTGGGTAACAGTGTAAACTCTGCAAATGCACCAATTGCATTGTTTGTTTTTTGTTGGGGTGACTTAGTGCAGGACTGAGAGATGTTTTGAATAGCTTGCGCTTGTGTTTGTTTTCCAGGACACATGATTTATTGTGGGTTTACTTGTTGAGAGTGATATTCTGGCCAAAACACTCTTGGACATCGTTCTTTATTTCATGTGGTAGTTTGGGCATTGTTTAACTACCCGGGTAGAACAAAGCATGTCATCTAGTGTCTGATGGGACTATACAGTTCTGGCCTTAGGGAAAATGTGTGAGAAATGATTTTCTCTCTTAACTGTGGTATGCTTCTTCATCCTACTCAATTCTATATTTGTTTAATCTTATTCAAGGGCCCAAACCAGGCCAAAGACAGACCTAGTCAATTACATTGTTTTCTTGTAATTTTTGTCCTTTTTAGACACTTACCAGTTTCTTGTCTCATCAGCATGGGGGCCTTTGCTGGGTATAGAATCAGAGTGCTGGAGAGTATATTTTTAAAGTTTCCTTGTCCAACCTCTATTAAGTACACATTTCTGTCTCCTATTTTTGACCAATGATCTAATCTCTGTTCAGACATTACATTTGGGGACAGTTTTAATTGTTAGAAAATAAATTTTCTCTATTAAAAATGGTTTTACCTGTAAATTTTTACTATTTGAGCTACCCAGGAAGCCCCCAAAGTGAAAGTGAAAGTGAAAGTCACTCAGTCATTCTGACTCTTTGTGACCCCCAAGGAATTCTCCAGGCCAGAATACTGGAGTGGGTAGCCTTTCCCTTCTCCAGGGGATCTTCCCAATCCAGGGATCTAACCCAGGTCTCCCAAATTGCAGGTGGATTCTTTACCAGCTGAGCCATTACCTAATATTTACAGTTTTACCCTCTGCACTAACGGAACAATCCCACTTGGTTGCATAATTAAGGACTGTGAACTCAAACCTTAACACCTTAACACAGCAAGTATATTAAGAACTCAACTCATGTTGGAGGCATCTGCCAAGATGGTGAATCAAAAACATAAAAAAGAGGGACTTCCCTGGCAGTCCAGTAGTTAAGATTCTGTGCCTCTATTGCAGGAGGTGCAAGTTCTATCCCTGGTTGGAGAACTAAGATTGCACATGCTGTGCTGTCAAAAAAAATAAAAATAAAAATCAAAGACCAAGAAAACAAACAAAAAAACTCCATATGACCAAGGAACCTTCGTAACAGCTCTGAAAGTAGACCTTTGGTTCTCTTCCATATAAGAAAGAAATAAAATTTATATTTTTAAAAACAATAGCAGCAACAACAAAAAAACCAAAAGAACTCAACTCAAATTTTGCATTGGAGAGTTAGAGTCTCTTTTCAGAAGAAATGATTTAGGATGTTCAGTTTGAAGATAGAAAGGACTGAGCAAAATGTGATCAATTTTGTGTTTATGTGTCACAAGTTGGAATGATTATTGGGTAGAAAAGTAATTCAGCTTTTTGAATATGGCTCCAAAAGGCAGAATTGGAACCAGTGGCTGGAAACCAGTGGCAGGCAGAGTCTAGATTAACCAAATGATAAACATGACCTATTCCTCATTAGGAGAGCATCTCAGATTGAATAGTTGGATTTTATGACTTCTAAGGAGCTATGGTTTGAGTAAACTCCGGGAGTTGGTGATGGACAGGGAGGCCTGGCATGCTGTGATTCATGGGGTCACAAAGAGTCGGACATGACTAAGCGACTGAACTAAACTAAACTGAAGGAGCTATGGGCTTCCCTGGTGGCTTAGATGGTAAAGAATCTACTTGCAATGCAGGAGACCCTGGTTTGATCCCTGGGTTGGGAAGATCCCCTGGAGAAGGGAATGGCAATCCATTCCACTATTCTTGCCTGGAGACTCCCATGGAGCCTGTCAGGCTACTGTCCATGAGGTCACAAGGAGTCAGACATGACTAAGTGACTATCAGATCACAAGGAGCTGTGGAACTGTTACAAATCTAATAGGAATATTAAAAAATAGTAATATATTTAGAAGATATATAATGTTGTGTAGCTATGAAATATGAGGTAGGAGAATAATGGACAACTGTTAGAGGAGGCTGAGAGAAGAAAAATAATTTGGTGAATTTAAGATAGATAATCTGGCTCATGAAAGTTAATATAACAGTAATTTTTTTAAAAATCTGTTTTATCATGATATAATTTATGTAAAATATAAGACCAACTTTGTTTACATGGTGATGAGTTTTGACAGATTTAGGCATTTATGTAACCATCCCCACAAAATGCAGGAGATTTCTACACCTGCCCCCAAAAGTTCCTTTGTTCTCTTTCCCATTCAAATCTCACTTCAGGTCAGCATTATGTTTTTGAGATCTTCACGTATTTCTGTGTATATTATAGTACATTCCCTTTTTGGTGGGAGGCCATGTGACCTGCGGGATCTTCCCCAACCAGGGATTGAATCAGGCCCTGCAGTGAAAGTGCCAAATCGTAACCACTTGTCTGCCAGGAAATTCCCTCAATAGTTTATTCCATTTTATTGCTGAATAGTATTCCATTGTATGGATATATTGCAACTTGTTTATCCATTCATCATTTGAAGGGCATTTACATTGTTTCCAGTTTTTGGCTATTGTGAGTAAAACTACTATGAACATTCAGGTCCGAATATTTTTGTGGATGTGTTTTCATTTCTCTTGGGTAAATACTTAGAAGTTGAATTATTGAGTCATAGAGAAAATTATGTTTAACTTTATAAGAAAATGCCAAACTAATTTCCAAAGTAGTTGTTCAATTCAGTTCAGTTGCTCAGTCGTGTCCAACTCTTTGCAATCCCATGGACTGCAGCATGCCAGGCTTCCCTGTCCATCACCAACTCCTGGAGCTTACTCAAACTCATGTCCATTGAGTCGGTGATGCCATCCAACCATCTCATCCTCTGTTGTCCCCTTCTCCTCCTGCCCTCAATCTTCCCCAGCATCAGAGTCTTTTCCAATGAGTCAGTTCTTCACATCATGTGGCCAAAGTATTGGAGTTTCAGCTTCAGCATCAGTCCTTCCAATGAATATTCAGGACTGATTTCCTTGAGGATGGACTGGTTGGATCTCCTTGCTGTTGAAGGGACTCTCAAAAGTCTTCTCCAACACCATAGTTCAAAAGCATCAGTTCTTTGGCACTCAGCTTTCTTTATAGTCCAACTCTCATATCCATACTGGAAAAACCATAGCTTTGACTGGAGGGACCTTTGAAGGCAAAGTAATGTCTCTGCTTTTTAATGTGCTGTCTAGGTTGGTCATAACTTTTCTTCCAAGGAGCAAGCATCTTTTAATTTCATGGCTGCAGTCACCATCTGCAGTGATTTTGGAGCCCCAAAGTCTCTCACTGTTTCCATTGTTTCCCTATCTATTTGCCATGAAGTGATGGGACCAGATGCCACGATCTTAGTTTTCTGCATGTTGAGCTTTAAGACAACTTTTTCACTCTCCTCTTTCACTTTCATCAAGAGGCTCTTTAGTTCTTCTTTACTTTCTGCCATAAGTGTGGTGTCATCTGCCTATCTGAGGTTATTGATATTTCTCCTGGCAATCTTGATTCCAGCTTGTGCTTCATCCAGTCCAGCATTTCTCATGATGTACTCTGCATATAAGTTAAATAAGCAGGGTGAGAATATACAGCCTTGACATACTCCTTTCCAGATATGGAACCAGTCTGTTGTTCCATGTCTAGTTCTAACTGTTGTTTCTTGATGTGCATACAGATTTCTCAGGAGGCAGGTCAGGTACCAATGTATATACCCAGCAGTAGTATATGAGAGTCCAATTCTCTCACATCCCTGCCAATATGTGGTATGGTCAGCCTTCTTAATTTCAACCATGCTAATGGGTATGAAGTGGTATATTACTGTGGCTTTAGTTGGCATTTCTCCACTGAATAATGATCTGAATCTTTCCTTGTTGGCTATTTGTATATATTCTTTCATGAAGGTGGACCCGCCTTTTCTAAGGTAACTGCCAGATATAACAGTAGTAGGGTATTTTTATATTTAGAGCAGGGCTAGGAGACTTTTTCTGTAAGGGATCAGATGGCAATTATTTCCACCTTTGAGGTCCATATGTGCTGTGTGCTAAGTCACTTCAGTTGTGTCTAACTCTTTGTGACCCCATGAACTGTAGCCCTCCAGCCTCCTCTGTCCCTGAAATTCTCCAGGCAAGAATATTGGAGTGGGTTGCCCTGCTCTCCTCCAGGGGATCTTTCCAACCCAGGGATGGAATCTGCATCTCTTATTTCTCCTGCGTGGCAGGCAGGTTCTTTACCACTAGCACCACGTGGGTATTCTTGCAGCTACTCAGCTCTGATATGGTAACATGAAAGCAGTCATAGACTGTATACCCATGTGTTCTGATAAAGCTTTATTTACCAAAAAAAAAAACCCAACCAACCAACCAACCAAACCAGATGATGGGTCAGGTTTGGCTGAATCCTGGTCTAGAGGGATGGTATAAGTCCATTTTGTGGGAAATAGTGCCTCTGCTTATACCACCTTTTTCAGAAGTTAAAGACAGCCTTGAGTGGTAATGCTCCTCTGAACTTAACTCTGCTAAGCAAATGAGAATAGGTAATGGTGAGAAATAAGGAAGAGAGGGCTGGAGATCCTCAGAATGGCCTTCATATATTCTGAGTAATTTTTTAAAGTATTAGTTAATTAAAAATGCAGTGTTTATACTCAGGAAGAATTAGCATCATTACCAGTAAGTCCTTCTGAGAACAGTATGGAGGAGTGTGGGTAGCTTTGCCTTTCAGCATTCTGGTGCCAATTTGTACTACAGTGAAAGGAGATTTTTGCTCCAGTGTTCAGGTCATATACATGAGAACTTTGTCTCAGGAGTGACAAGTTGTTAACTTTTTGGTGATTCATTTATAGCATCTCTTATAAACTTTGAATCTTGCTAATAGTGAGTTGGGATCTGAAATGTTCATCCCAAGAAGAATCTAGTTACACCTGAATCAGGGTTGGGTAGAAGAGGAGACATTTTTCTCTAGGTAGAAAGAAGATCTATTTGACTTCACTTATCCTTCCAGAGATAGACCATGTTCGGCAATCCAAAAAAGAGGGGATATATGTATATGTATAGCTGATTTCTCAAGAGGCAGGTCAGGTGGTCTGGTATTCCTATCTCTTTCAGAATTTTCCACAGTTTATTGTGATCCACACAGTCAAAGGCTTTGGCATAGTCAATAACGCAGAAATAGGTGTTTTTCTGGAACTCTTGCTTTTTTGATGATCCAGTGGATATTGGCAATTTGATCTCTGGTTCTTCTACCTTTTCTAAAACCAGCTTGAACATCTGGAAGTTCACGGTTCACGTATTGCTGAAGCCTGGCTTGGAGAATTTTGAGCATTACTTTACTAGCACGTGAGATGAGTGCAATTGTGCAGTAGTTCGAGCATTCTTTGGGATTGCCTTTCTTTGGGATTGGAATGAAAACTGACCTTTTCCAGTCCTGTGGTCACTGTTGAGTTTTCCAAATTTGCTGGCATATTGAGTGCAGCACTTTAACAGCATCATCTTTCAGGATTTGAAATAGCTCAACTGGAATCCCATCACCTCCACTAGCTTTATTCATAGTGATGCTTTCTAAGGCCCACCTGACTTCACATTCCAGGATGTCTGGCTCTAGGTGAGTGATCACACCATCGTGATTATCTGGGTTGTTAAGATCTTTTTTGTACAGTTCTTCTGTGTATTCTTGCCACCTCTTCTTAATATCTTCTGCTTCTGTTAGGTCCATACCATTTCTGTCCTTTATCAAACCCATCTTTGCATGAAATGCTCCCTCAGTATCTCTAATTTTCTTGAAGAGACCTTTAGTCTTTCCCATTCTGTTGTTTTCCTCTATTTCTTTGCATTGATTGCTGAGGAAGGCTTTCTTATTTCCCCTTGCTGTGAAGAAAGCTGAGCACTGAAAAATTGATGCTTTTGAACTGTGGTGTTGGAGAAGACTCTTGAGAGTCCCTTGGACTGCAAGGAGATCCAACCAGTCCATCCTAAAGGAGTTCAGTCCTGGGTGTTCATTGGAAGGACTGATGCTGAAGCTGAAACTCCAATACTTTGGCTACCTCACGCGAAGAGTTAATTCTTTGGAAAAGACCCTGACGCTGGGAGGGATTGGGGGCAGGAGGAAAAGGGGACGACAGAGGATGAGATGGCTGGATGGCATCACCGACTCGATGGACATGAGTTTGAGTAAACTCCGGGAGTTGGTGATGGACAGGGAGGCCTGGCGTGCTGCAGTCCATGGGGTTGCAAGGAGTCAGACACGACTGAGCAACTGAACTGAACTGAACTGAACTGAGAGCTGATTTACAGCAGAAATGAACACAACATTGTGAAGCAATTATACTCCAATAAAAATTTTTGATAAAAGGAGGCCATGTTTTTCCTAGTTGACTCCTAATAGCTTTTCTCTTATCCATTTAATAGTTTCAACTTTTTTTAGAGCAAATACAAAGTTTAGATAGAAAAGCCAATCATGTAAAGGAGCTGTATGGTCATATAAACAGATTTTATGATAAGCTTAAATGACCCCCAGGAAAATGGAAGCCAAACAATTTTATCTACTCAGACATTTCAGTGTCTGAAAATCCTGAAATTTCTCCACTGGCTGGCCACACGCCTGCCTGTTTGGCCATCCTTTTGTCCCGCCTGCCAGGCTCACCATTTTCCTTCTGTAAGGTTTAGAGAATGCTGTTATTTGCTGGCAGAAAATGCTTCCAGATAGTCCTCTTTCCCTCTGTAACTCCATGATCATTCTTCTCAATTTAGAATTTTTGTCAAGTACTTACTATGTGACCAGCTCTGTACCAGATTCTGTGGGGTATACAAAGAAAATAAAACACTTGATTGCTATTTTCCCAGTCTTTAAAATCTCACCAAATGTGAAACAGAGCAAAGTTTTATCTGTTAATTTTCTTGTATATATTGATTAATTTCCTTTAGGCTTGTAATTTTCTTGGCCTCGGAAGATCTTGAAGGTTTTGCTAGAATTTTGTGTTTGACTCGCTTATCTATCGTGATGAATTTTATTTTTTCAGTAATCAGAGAAGGTTAGAGACCATGGTCATCTTCAAGGTGGGGATATATCATTTATATCTTTATTCACAAAAAGCATGATGCGTAGTATATCTCAAGATAAATTTCTTGAATTAACCTGAATTGGCAGAGGTATCATTGAAAGACATAGACTTTGGGTGAAATTTTGGCTTTGTGCTGTTCTCAGTTACTTAGTCGTGTTCGCTTCTTTGTGACCCCATGGACTGTAGCCCACCAGGCTCCTCTGTCCATGGGATTCTCCAGGCAAGAATACTGGAGTGGGTTGCCATTTCCTCCTCCAGGGGATCTTCCCAACCCAGGGATTGAACCCTTGTCTCTTAAATCTCTTGCATTAGCAGGTGGATTCTTTACCACAGTAACTGATTCATTAGGTAAAAGAGGGGAAGCATATTTGAAATACATATATTTTTTCATGTGTAATAAATCTAGTGGTCAAGCACTTTAGGAATTGTTGCTTACCAAAATATTTTGAATGATTTAAGGAGTTAGAAGAGAATAGCCAAAGTACTAAATATAGAGATGATGGACACAAATATTGATAGAATATGTAGAGATGGTTAGAATTTAGTCAGAAAATGATTTATTCAGGTAGAGAAAAAGAGGGTGAAACAAAATGTAATCCCTCGTCACATATACCAGCCTGTGAGGAATAGAGCCAGTGGCTAGTTTTAGGTGCCAGACCCAGAATTAGCCTCTGCTTAGCTTGAACACATGAACAGATTAGAACATCTCATGAACATTCTGAGTAAGACTTCTTTAAATTTATTGCAACTGACCTTCAGAATTCTGGTATTTTTCTTTTATTCTTACCACTTTGACCCTGAACATTTCAGTTTGTAAAGTAGATTTTACCACAAGTTACCTATGGATTCTAGGTTAAAAAATAAATTAAAAATCATCTCAGACTTACAGGTGTGCCTGTTTACTCCTTGAGGACATTGATAACTCAGAGAATGGAAGCCTTCCTTGTCCATTCCTATCTCCTCCCACTCCATCAACCCCCAGCTACTTTAACTGAGGCTAGGAGGGTAGGGGAGAAGCTGTGTGCTCCCTCCTCCTTTATCATGCCCACCCTGCTTATTCATCTCTGAAAGCCCACATCAAAGGAAAAGGTATACATTTTGCTCTACAAATTTATTTATTCATTTTCTCTTTCAGATTGTTGGTTTGACATTGGCATTTCAATATACTCTATTTTGCCTTGGTGTATAGAACATAGAGAATCTTTTTCATTATGTTTGGCTCTTCCATCTCTACCTGGGAGGTCAGTGTGGTTGTTATTGCAGATACACACACATGGGATAATGTTAACAATTCCATAAGCTTGAGATTTCCAGGCCTTGGTAGCAGAATGTCCTTGAAATTGTCATTGAGCTTCAGGCAACCTTTCAAGATAAGATTTTGCAGCTAGTGAAATATAATGGGGTTTGTCTCTATTCTACTTTATTAAAACAAGTATAAGTGATGTCTTCTAATGTGTTATCTTTTTTCTCCAATGAATATACTTGACAGGAGTAGAAAGGGTAGGGGAAAATAGCCTTACTGGCTCTCTGATGAATATATGCAAAAATAAATATTTTTTATGTATCTCCCTTGAATAAACATGGCTTAGATATTACACCATTTTATCTAACCTTCCAATTTAGCTACATTATTATATACATATGCACTGAAAAATCACTATGAGATGTATAGTCAAAAAACACATTTCACAAGTAGAAATGCATTTAGACTTAATATATATTTAAGTGACTCAAATTGTGGAAGATTGTTTTGGGGAATAACAACACAAAGTATTTATTACCCTATTAATAATGCAGGTATTAATAAAGCATGACTGAGTAGATTGTAATATCTGAAAGTACATTAAAAATATTTTTCAAGGTAAAATATGAGATTTTTCCAGAACCGTTTATTAGTTTCAGGACTTTGCGTGTGTTTGTTTAAACTAAGCAGTGGAATTGTTCTCAGACTTAAAACATTAAAAATGCTCAGTGAATGAGTGGGGAGTCTAAATTTGATTTATGTATTAGAAACTCATCCCACGGTAGGGATATATTAGGCAAGACACTGGAATCAAGATGAAGAGAACTGACACAATCTGGAGAACAGAAGTGGGTGGCAGATAGGGGCCAAGAAGGCAGACAATGTGGAAACTCCACTCTGACATCTAAGGAAACTGAGGTGGATGGATTAATGTGTAGAGTTAGAGAATATGTCTTGAAACCCAACAGGATGTTGTAACTCTCAAAGAACCAGAACCCTAAAATAGCTCAGGACTAGTGGGCCTTCCTCCCATGTTATTGTGCGTGAGTCCCCTGAGGATCCAGTTAGAATGCAGATTCTGACTCACCATGTTGGGGGTAGGACCAGGGGTGGATTGCTATCTAGATCCCAGGAGCTGTTTATGCCACTGATCCTGGGACCAACTATGAGCAGCAGAAGCCCACTTTTTCAGTTCAATTCAATTGGTCAGTTGTGTCTGACTCTCTGACCCCATGGACTGCAGCACGCCAGCCTTCCCTGTCTATCACCAATTCCCGGAGCTTGCTCAAACTCTTGTCCATTGAGTCAGTGATGCCTAAGCCATTGAATATGGCTGAGGAGAAACCATTCTCCCATCTCAGACACTCTTATGAATGCTGAAAGAATACAGGAGCAATGATGGAAGTGCCAACAACCCCTGTAGTGGCAGCATTGGGCTCTCTCACAGGCTTATGGATAATAGTAATGATAATAGAAGTAATGATGGTAATGATAGTGGCTTATGTTTATATGAGGATTGCTGAATCCCAGACATGATGCTAAGTGCTTTCCATGCAGTTTTCATCTTTTTCTTCCTAATTAATTTATTTATTTGGCTGTGGCAGGTCTTAGTAGGAAAGAGCTTCCCTTGTAGCTCAGTTGGTAAAGAATCTGCCTGCAATGCAGGAGACCTGGGTTGGATTCCTGGGTTGGGAAGATCCCCTGGAGAAGGAAATGGCAACCCACTCTAGTATTCTTGCCTGGAGAATTCCATGGACAGAGGAGCCTGGCAGACTGCAGTCCATGGGGTCGCAAAGGGTCAGACACGACTTAGCGACTGAACTACCACCAGGTCTTAGTTGCGGCATGCGGGATCTTCAGTCTCCATTGAGGCATGTGGCATTTAGTTGCTGCATGCAAACTTTTAGTTACAGCATGTGGGATCTAGCTCCCTGACCAAGGATTGAACCTGAGTCCCCTGCATTGGGAGCATGGAATCTTAGCCACTGGACCACCAGGGAAGTCCCTGAAGGTTTCATCTTAATCCTCACACCCACCCTGTGAAAGAAGTACCATTGTTATCTACTGTTTACAGATAAGGAAACTAAAATTTAGAGGATAAGTGATGTGCCAGGAGCACAAACAACTACTCAGGATTCAAACCAGGATGATGAGTATAGAATTCATGCTCCCAACTATTTTTTAAATGCTTTCTATGTGCCAGGAACATTTAATTAAACTAAACATAAATTAAACATAAAATTAAAATAAGGTTCAGAGAGAGAAAATGATTTATCCAGGTTAGAGTTATTTGTGTTAGCGTAGGGATTCAAAGTTGGACTGTGTGACTCTAGAGGAGTAAAAGGTTGGAGTAATAACAGAGAAAAAGCTCCAACAGTCACAATGGAGTATTTTCGAGTTATTTGAGAACCATCAATAAGGAGGGATTTGAACTTCCCTGGTGGTCTAATGGATAAGACTCTGTGCTCCCAAAACAGGGGGCCTAGGTTCGATCCCTGGTTGGGGAACTAGATCCCACATGCTGTAACTAAGACCTGGCACAGTCAAATAATTAAAAAAAAAAAAAAAAGAAGCAGAGAATCTTGGGAACTAGTAGTCCAAATAGCATTATTTTGAGAGGCGCAGGAACCAAAGACATTTTGATTTTGATTGTTATCTAAGCCCTTGTGCTTCCTTCTCAGCTCTGGCATCACCTTGGAAAACAAGGTTTTACAGTACTACTTAGAAAAGAATAATGTATTTGAACAACCATACAATTTAATAATTCCACTTGCCCCTTACCTGACCGATTTCAAATTAACATTACCAGTGTACTAGGCAATGGAGTTGGTTAGCCAAGGAAGGTTGGATGAATGTAGATGTATGTTTATGTGTGCATACTAAGTTGCTTCAGTTGTGTCTGATTCTGTGCGACCCTGTGGATTGTAGCCCACCAGACCCCTCTATCCATGGAATTCTCCGGAAAAGAATACTGAAGTGGGTTGCAATGACCTCTTACAGGGGCTCTTTCCAACCCAGGGATCAAACCTGTGTCTCCTGCATTGCAAGTGGATTCTTTACCACTGAGCCACTGGGGAAGCCCAATCTTCTCATAAAGAATGGTGCTGAAAATAAATGATTATACTCTACCAAAATGTATGCATCTAAATAAGTTTGTCCCAGGACTTACCTGGTGGTCCAGTGGCTAAGACTCCATGCTCCCTGTACAAGGGCTCTTAGTTCAATCCCTGGTCAAGGAACTAGATCCCATATGCCACAAATAAGAGTTTATATGCTGTAACTAAAACCTGACACAGCCAAATACATGAATTTTTTTAAAAAATTAGCTTGTCCCTCTAAATCATGGAACAGTACAGCATAGTCATATATGGAAGTGAGTTGGACCATAAAGAAAGCTGAGCGCCGAAGAATTGATGCTTTTGAACTGTGGTGTTGGAGAAGACTCTTGAGAGTCCCTTGGACTGCAAGGAGATTCAACCAGTCCGTCCTAAAGGAAATCAGTCCTGAATATTCATTGGAAGGATTGATGCTGAAGCTGAAACACCAATACTTTGGCCACCTGATGCAAAGAACTGACTCATTGGAAAAGACTCTGATGTTGGACAAGATTGAAGGCAGAAGGAGAAGGGGATGACAGAGGGTGAGAGGGTTGGATGGCATCACCAACTCAATGGATATTAGTTTGAGCAAGCTCCAGGAGTTGGTGATAGACAGGGAAGGCTGGAGTGCTGCAGTCCATGGGGTCACAAAGAGTCAGACTTGACTGAGTGACTGAACTGAACTGAACAGTATATATAAATACTAAATTCCTAAATTTGGATTCACCTGACTTTTTATTTAATCTTTATCTTGAAATAACTTTAGATTTATAAAAATGTTGCTTATATAGTATAAAGTTCCCATATACACTTCGCTTAGTTTCCCATAAGATTAATATCATTGTAGTACGATTAGAAAACCAGAAGGTTAATATTGGTGCACTGCTATTAAGTAATCCAAAGATCTAATTTAAATTTTTCTTATGGTCCCACTAATAACCTTTCACTGTTCCCAAAAAACCTTTTGAACTTATTCTCAAAGATTGTTCTTAATGATGACTGTCAAGGAATAAGGAGAGGAGCAGAGACAGGGAAGAAGGTGTGGATGCAAATTGAGAATGTGTACACCTGTGCTTTGCTGGGGTGGATTGAATTGTATTTCTTAAAAGATATTGAAGTCTTAGCCCCTAGTAGATTGAATGTGACCTTTTTGGAAATAGAGTCTTGGCAGATGATCAGATTAAGCTGATGTTATTATGGTGGGTCCTTATCCAATATGACTATATTCTTATAAAAGGGAAATTTGGACCCAGAAGCAGACGCGCACATGGGGAGAATGCCATGGGAATATGAGAGTTATGCTGCCGTCAGCCAAGGTACTTCCTGGAGCTAGGAGAGGGGCCTGAACAGTTCTGTCTATGGTGCCTTTAGGGAGAGCGTGACTTTGCTGTCACTTTGATCTCGGACTTTTAGCCTCCAAAACTGAGAGACAATAAAAGTCTGTTATTTAAGATCCTGAGTATGTGGTACTTCATTATGGTAGCCCCCACAAACTGTTAATGCCTTTGCTCTGCTCAAGAAACCAGCTGAAGCTTGGGTGTATCTTCCATGTGTGCACTGTTCTTACTAGAGTGGTTCAAGGAACCTAGAGAAGTAACTGGCCAGGCAGAAGCAAGAGGATGAGGGAATGTGTGTGCAGACACTGTGAGGGATTGCTGACACATGCAGGGAAGCACAAGGTAGAGGCCCAAGAGATCACAGAGCTGGGGAGGGTCCATGGAGAATCCATTAGGGATCATGTGCAGGTTGGGTAGAAACCACTTGAGAGGAAATTGAGTTCAGCTGCTCACTGCACCCTGTCACTGCCTCCACTAGCACTGTGCTGGGGGCAATATGGGTTCTGCAGTATCTTTCCTCATTGTTGTTCAGTTGCTCAGTCCTGTCCAACTCTTTGCGGCCCCGTGGAGTGCAGCACTCCAGGCTTCCCTGTCCTTCACTATCTCCCAGAGGTTACTTAGACTCATATCCATTGAGTTGATGATGCTATCCAACAATCTCATCCTTGGTTGCCTCTTTCTCCTCCTGCCCTCAATCTTTCCCAGCATCAGGGTCTTTTCTAATGTGTCAGCCCTTCTCATTAGGTGGCTAAAGTATTGGAGCTTCAGCTTCAGCATCAGTCCTTCCAATGAATATTCAGGGTTGATTTCCTTTAGGATTGACTGGTTTCATCTCCCTGCTGTCCAAGGGACTCTCAAGAGTGTTCTCCAACACCACAGCTCAAAAGCATCAATTCTTCAGTGCTCAGACTTCTTTATGGTCCAATTCACACATCCACACATGACTATGGGAAAAACCATAGCTTTGACTATACAGACCTTTGTTGGCAAAGTGATGTCTCTGCTTTTTAGTGTGATATCTAGGTTTGTCATTGATTTTCTTACAAGGAGCATGTCTCTCTTAATTTCATGGCTGCAGTCACCATCCACAATGATTTTGGAAACCAAGAAAATAAAATCTGTCACTGTTTCCACTTTTCCCCCTTCTGTTTTCCATGAAGTGATGGGATCTGATGTCATGATCTTAGTTTATTGAATGCTGAGTTTTAAGCCAGCTTTTCCCCTCTCTTCTTTCACCATTATCAAGGGGCTTTTTAGTTACTCTTTGCTTTCTGCCATTAGAGTGGTATCATCTGCATATCTGAGATTATTGATATTTCTCCCAGCAATCTTGATTCCAGCTTGTGCTTCATCCAGCCTGGCATTTTGCATGATGTACTCTGCATATAAGTTAAATAAGCAGGGTGACAATATCCAGTCTTGATGTACTCCTTTCCCAATTTTGAACAAGTCCATTGTTCCATGTCTGGTTCTAACTGTTGCTTCTTGACCTGCATACAGGTTTCTCATGAGGCAGGTAAAGTGGTCCGGTATTCACATGTCTTTAAGAATTTTCCATTGTTTTTTGTGATCCACACAGTCAAAGGCTTCAGTGTAGTCAGTGAAGCAGAACTAGATTTATTTTTTTTAATTCTATTGCTTTTTCTATGATCTAGTGGATGTTTGCAATTCTCTGGTTCCCCTGCCTTTTCTAAATCCAAAACTCGTACATCTGGAATGTCTTTGTTCATGTATTGCTGAAGCCTACCTTGCCATTCTTTGGTACTGCCATTCTTTGGGATTGGAATAAAAACTGACCTTATCCAGTCCTGTGGCCACTGTTGAGTTTTCCAAATTTGTTGGCATATTGAATGCAGCACTTTAACAGCATCAGTTTTTTAGAATATTAACTCAGCTGGAATTTCATCACCTCCACTAGATTTGTTTTTAGTAATGCTTCCTAAGGCTCACTTGACTTCACACTCCAGGATGTCTGGCTATAGGTGAGTGACCACACCATTGTGGTTATCTCAGTTATTAACACTTTTTTTGTACAATTCTTCTGTGTTTTCTTGCCACCTCTTCTTAATATCTTCTGCTTCTGTTAGGTCCTTGCCATTTCTGTCCTTTATCGTGCCCATTCTTGCATGAAATGTTCACTTGCTATGTCCAGTCTTCTTGAAGAGATCTCTAGTCTTTCCCGTTCTATTGTTTTCCTATATCTCTTTGAATTGTTCATTGAAGGTCTTCTTATCTCTCCTTGCTATTTTCTGGAACTCTGCATTCAACTGGGTATATCTTTCCCTTTATCCTTTGCCTTTCACTTCTCTTTTTTTCCTCAGCATTTGTAAAGCCTTTTGGAACAACCACTTTGCCTTACTCCATTTCTTTTACTTTGGGATGCTTTTGGTCACTGCCTCCTATACAATGTTATAAACCTCTGTCCATAGTTCTTCAGGCACTTTCTACCAGATGTAATCCCTTGAATCTACTCCTCACCTGCATTGTATAATCATAAGAAATTTGATTTAGGTCATATCTGAACGGTCTAGTTGTTCTACCTTTTTTCCTTAATTAAATACAGGCTCAGAGTCAGCCAATCAGAGCAAGGTACAGGCTACAAGTCAGTCAATAAGAGTAAAGTACAGCTAGTGTTCAGCCAATCAGAGCAAGATACTGGCTAGGAGTTGGTGAATCAAACCAAGGTACTTACTAGGTGTCTATCAGTCAGGGCAATGAACAGGCTAGGATTCAATCAGGGCATTGTACAGGCTAGGAGTCAGCCAAACAAGGCAAGGAACAGGGTAGGATTCAGTCATTCCAGGCAATGTACAGGCTAGGAGTCACCCAATAAGAGCAAAGTATAGGCTAGGAGTTAACAAATCAGAGCAAGGCGCGCAGGAAAGGAGTCAGCCAATCAGAGAAAGGTACAGGTTGTAAGTCAGCCAATCAGGACTAAGTACAGGCTAGGAGTAGGTCAATCAAAGCGAAGTATAGCATAGGTTCAGCCCATCAGAACAAGGAACTGTCTAGGAGTCAACAAATTCAGCAATGTACAAGCTAGGAGTCAGCCAATCAGGGCAATGTACAGTATGGGAATCAATCATTCACAGCAAAGTACAGGCAAAGAGGCACTAATTAGGCCAAGTACAGGCAGCTGCTGCTACTGCTGCTAAGTCGCTTCAGTCCTGTCCGACTCTGTGCGTACCCAAAGATGGTACCCACCCAGATCCCCTGTCCCTGGGATTCTTCAGGCAAGAACACTGGAGTGGGTTGCCATTCCCATCTCCAATGCATGAAAGTAAAAAGTGAAAGTGAAGTCGCTCAGTCATGTCCAACCCTTAGCGACCCCATGGACTGCAGCCTACCAGGCTCCTGGGACCATGGAATTTTCTAGGCAAGAGTACTGGAGTGGGTTGCCATTGCCTTCTCCTAAAGTACACACTGTTGCTGCTGCTGCTGCTGCGTAACTTTATTCGTGTTCGACTTGGTGCGACCCTAGAGACGGTAACCACAAGTTCAACCATCCCTGGGATTCTCCAGGAAAGAACACTGGAGTGTGTTGCCATTTCCTTCTCCAATGTATGAAAGTGATGTCACTCAGTCATGTCCAACCCTTCACGACACCATGAACTGCAGCCTACCAGGCTCCTCTGTCCATGAGG